>NC_133621.1:249884693-250244693 GCF_048593235.1 Sminthopsis crassicaudata
GGCAATAAGAGCGGAGAAAGAGATTCAAGGAATTAGAGTAGGAAATGAGGAAATCAAACTATCACTCTTTGCAGATGACATGATGGTATACTTAGAGACCCCCAAAGACTCTGCTAAAAAGCTATTAGAAATAATTCAGAATTTCAGCAAAGTGGCAGGATACAACATAAATCTACATAAATCCTCAGCATTTTTATATATCACCAACAAAATGCAACAGCAAGAGATACAAAGAGAAATTCCATTCCAAACAAATGTTGAGAGTATAAAATATTTGGGAATCCATCTACCAAAGAAAAGTCAGGAATTATATGAGAAAAAATTATAAAACACTTGCGACAAAAATAAAGTCAGATTTAAATAACTGGAAAGACATTCAGTGCTCTTGGATAGGCCGAGCGAATATAATAAAGATGACAATATTCCCCAAACTAATCTATTTATTTAGTGCTATACCAATCAGACTCCCAAGAAACTATTTCAATGACCTAGAAAAAATAACAACAAAATTCATATGGAAGAATAAAAGGTCGAGAATTGCAAGGGAACTAATGAAAAAAAAAAAACTCAGAGGAAGGTGTCTAAGTGTTCCTGATCTAAAGTATATTATATAGCAGCAGTCACCAAAACCATTTGGTATTGGCTAAGAAATAGATCAGTGGAACAGATTAGATACAAAGGACAAAAAAGGGTACATCTATAACAATCTAATCTTTGATAAACCTAAAGATACCAACATTAGGGATAAAAATTCATTATTTGGAAAAAACTGTTGAGAAAACTGGAAATTAATATGGCAGAAATTAGATATGGATCCACACTTAACAGCATATACCAAGATAAGATCAAAATGGGTCCATGATTTAGGCATAAAGAATAAGATCATAAATAGATTAGAGGAACAGAGGATAGTCTACCTCTCAGACCTGTGGAGGAGGAAGGAATTTATGACCAGAGGAGAACTAGAGATCCTTATTGACACAAAATAAAAGATTTTGATTACATCAAACTAAAAAGTTTCTGTACAAATAATACTAATGTAAACAAGATTAGAAGGGAAGTAACAAATTGGGAAAATATTTTTAAAAATAAAGGTTCTGACAAAGTCTCATTTCCAAAATATATAGAGAACTGACCCTAATTTGTAAGAAACCAAACCATTCTCCAATTGATAAATGGTCAAAGGATATGAACAGACAATTCTCAGATGATGAAATTGAAACTATATCCACTCATATGAAAGAGTGTTCCAAATCACTACTGATCAGAGAAATGTAAATTAAGACAACTCTGAGATACCACTACACACCTGTCAGATTGGCTAAGATGACAGGAACAAATAATGATGAATGTTGGAGGGGATGTGGGAAAACTGGGACACTAATACATTGCTGGTGGAGTTGTGAAAGAATCCAGCCATTCTGGAGAGCAATTTGGAACTATGCCCAAAAAGTTATTAAACTGTGCATACCCTTTGACCCAGCAGTACTACTACTGGGCTTATATCCCAAGGAAATACTAAAGAGTGGAAAGAGACCTGTATGTGCCAAAATGTTTGTGGCAGCCCTTTTTGTTGTAGCTAGAAACTGGAAGATGAATGGATGTCCATCAGTTGGAGAATGGTTGGGTAAATTATGGTATATGAAGGTTATGGAATATTATTGCTCTGTAAGAAATGACCAGCAGGAGGGAATACAGAGAGGCTTGGAGAGACTTAAATCAACTGTTGCTGAGTGAAATGAGCAGAACCAGAAGATCACTATACACTTCAACAACAATACTGTATGAGGATGTATTCTGATGGAAGTGGAAATCTTCAACATAAAGAAGATCCAACTCACTTCCAGTTGATCAATGATGGACAGAAATAACTACACCCAGAGAAGGAACACTGGGAAGTGAATGTAAATTGTTAGCACTAATGTCTGTTTGCCCTTCGGAATCTAATGCTTATTGTGCAACAAGAAAATGGTATTTACACACATGTATTGTATCTAGGTTATATTGTAAGACATGTAAAATGTATGGGATTGCCTGTCATCGGGGGGAGGGAGTAGAGTGAGGGGAGCGATAATTTGGAAAAATGAATACAAGGGATAATATATTAAAAAAAAAAATAAAATAAAATAATTTAAAAAAAAAAGAAAGAAAGAAAGAAAATGATGAACAGGATGTTCTCTGAAGAAAAAAAAAAAAAAAAAAACCTGGAAAGTCTTCCATGAACTCTTTTCATGGAATATAGATATGATATGATAGATATAGATATAGATATAGATATAGAAATACTTTAACCTCCTTGATTACAAAATCTAGGCCTTATACTTATGTGTTCTGTCATAGTGAGGGGCATGATAATGGCCTTAACTGGTATGAACTGATCAGTGATTTTCCTATATTGATTTAGATAAGCAACTTTTTTTGTTCACTAAACATTTATTAAGTTCTGTATAAAAAATAATAGAAATGTGCTAGGATAACTATCTCTAAGTGACTTTGCTATTTCAGCTAATGATCCATGAATATTCTGATATTTATGATGAAAAATCCTGTTCATACCCAGAGAAGGAACTGATTGTGTCTGAATACAGATTGAAGTATTTTCTCCCTCCCTCTCCCTCTCCCTCTCTCTCTCTCTCTCAACTTTATTTTTCTTAAGAGTTTTTATTTTCATTAGGGTGTGAAATATATGTTTTCTTTCATAATATGACTTTTACAGAAATGTTTTGTATAATTTTACTTGTAGTTTCTTAATTGCAGGTGGGGATAAGGGAGACAACCTAGAACTTAAAAATTTTTTAAACAAATATAAATCCACATAAATCCTCAGCATTTTTATACATTACCAACACAATCCAACAGCAAGAGATACAAAGAGAAATTCCATTCAAAATAACAGTCGATAGTATAAAATATTTGGGAATATATCTACCAAAGGAGAGTCAGGAATTATATGAGCAAAATTACAAAACATTTGCCACAAAAATAAAGTCAGATTTAAATAATTGGAGAGACATTCAGTGCTCTTGGATAGGCCGAGTGAATATTATAAAGATGACAATACTCCCCAAACTAAGCTATTTATTTAGTGCTATACCAATCAGACTCCCAAGAAACTATTTTAATGACCTAGAAAAAATAACAACAAAATTCATATGGAAGAATTAAAGGTCGAGAATTGCAAGGGAACTAATGAAAAAAAAGTCAGAGGAAGGTGGTCTAAGTGTACCTGATTTAAAGCTATATTATAAAGCAACAGTCACCAAAACCATTTGGTATTGGCTAAGAAATAGACTAGTTGATCAGTGGCATAGGTTAGGTTCACAGGGCAAGATAGTGAATAAAAATAGCAATCTAATCTTTGACAAACCCAAAGATCCCAAATTTTGGGATAAGAATTCATTATTTGACAAAAACTGCTGGGAAAACTGGAAATTAGTATGGCAGAAACTAGGCGTGGACCCACATTTAACACCACATACTAAGATTAGATCAAAATGGGTCCAAGATTTAGGCATAAAGAACGAAATCATAAATAAATTGGAGGAACATGGGATGGTTTACCTCTCAGACTTGTAGAGGAGGAAGGAGTTTGTGTCCAAGGGAGAACTAGAGACCATTATTGATCACAAAATAGAACATTTTGATTACACCAAATTAAAAAGTTTCTGCACAAACAAAACTAATGCAAACACGATTAGAAGGGAAGTAACAAATTGGGAAAACATTTTTACAGTTAAAGGTTCTGATAAAGGCCTCATCTCCAAAATATACAGAGAATTGACTTTAATTTATAAGAAATCAAGCCATTCTCCAATTGATAAATGGTCAAAGGATATGAACAGACAATTTTCAGATGATGAAATTAAAACTATTTCCACTCATATAAAAGAGTGTTCCAAATCACTATTGATCAGAGAAATGCAAATTAAGAAAACTCTAAGATACCACTACACACCTGTCAGATTGGCTAAGATGACAGGAACAAATAATGATGAATGTTGGAGGGGCTGTGGGAAAACTGGGACACTGATGCATTGTTGGTGGAGTTGTGAAAGAATCCAACCATTCTGGAGAGTAATCTGGAATTATGCCCAAAAAGTTATCAAAATGTGCATACCCTTTGACCCAGCCATACTACTACTGGGCTTATATCCCAAGGAAATACTAAAGAAGGGAAAGGGACCTGTATGTGCCAAAAGTTTGTGGCAGCCCTTTTCATAGTGGCTAGAAGCTGGAAGATGAATGGATGTCCATCAATTGGAGAATGGTTGGGTAAACTATGGTATATGAATGTTATGGAATATTATTGTTCTATAAGAAATGACCAACAGGAGAAATGCAGAGAGGCTTGGAGAGACTTACATCAACTGATGCTAAGTGAAACAAGCAGAACCAGAAGATCATTATACACTTCAACGATGATACTGTATGAGGATGTATGCTGATGGAAGTGGATATCTTCAACATAGAGAAGAGCTAATCCAATTCCAATTGATTAATGATGGACAGATTCAGCTACATCCAGAAAAGGAACACTGGGAAATGAGTGTAAACTGTTATTTTTACCTTCTGAATCCAATTCTTCCTGTGCAACAAAAAATTTGGTTCTACACACATATATTGTATCTAAAATATACTGTAATATATTTAACATGTATAAGACTGCCTGCCATCTGGGGGAGGGGGTTGAGGGAGGAAGGGAAAAAATCTGAATAGAAGTAAGTGCAAAGGGATAATGTTGTAAATAATTACCCATGCATATGTACTGTCAAAAAAAAAGTTCTAATTATAAAATAAAATAAAAATTAAATTATAAAAAAAATGTAAGAAAAATGTTTTAAATATAACTGAGGAAAATATTAAGGCAAAGTAAGCTGTAACTATAGGTAGCTTCTATAGTGAAAGAGAGGAGACTAAAAGCCTCAAACAGGGATATGTCCTAGTCCCCACCACACAAGGCACTCATAGAAGAAATTAAAAAGGATCTTAAAAGAGAGGTAGAAGAAGAATGGGGAAAGGAAAGGAAAACCTTGTAAGAGGGTCTGGATAAGGCATATAACTCATTAAGAGATAAGAGTGGAAAAAGAAAACAATTCCCTGAAAAACAGAATTTGTGAATTGGAAAAAGTAAAAAACTTCCAGGAAAACAGAATTTGTGAATTGGAAAAAGAATATAACTCCTTAAAAAACATTGGCAAAATGGAAAAGAAATTCCATAGAATAAAATGACTCATTTATAAACTCAATTGGACAAATACAAAAAGAATTTTTAAAAGTAAATGAAGAAAATAATTAATTAAAAATCAGAAGTGAAAAAATGGAAATGAATGACTCAAGGAGACATCAAGAATCAGTCAAGCAAAACAAAAAAAGAAAAAAGAAAACATTAGAAAAAAATGTTAAATTCCTACTTGGGAAAATAACAGACGTGATAACAAGATCTAGGAGAGATAATCAGAGGATTATTGGACTCCCTAAAAATCATGATGAAAGAAGAGCCAAGACACTATTTTTCAGAAAATCATCAAAGAGAACTACCCAGATGTCATAGAATCAGTAATAGAAAGAATTCATCAAACACCTGCTGGAAAAGACCCCCAAAATTAAAAGTACAAGGAATATTGTGAGTAAATTCCAGAACTATCAGACCAAGGAAAAAGTACTACAAGCAGCCAGAAAAAAAAAAAAAAATTCCAATACCAAGGAGCCACAATATAGATTACTCAGGATCTGTCAGCGTCCACATTAAAGGATCAAAGGGCCTGAAATCTGATATTCCAAAAGGCAAAGGAACTTGGTATGCAGCCAAGAATAAATTACCCAGCTAAATAGCATATTCTTCTAAGGAAGAAGATGGACATTCAATGAAACACGTGAATTGCATTTATTTCTGATGAAAAAAACAGAGCTAAACAAAAAATTTGACCTCCAAATATAGGCCTCAAGAGAAGTATAAAAGGTAAAAAGAACTCTTGAGAACTGTATTTCTGTCATGGGTATACATAAAGAGTACCTTAATTTGATTTTACTGTTATAATATAAAAAAAAGAATGAGAAGTGGAAAGGAGATTGTACCAGAAAAAGGGAAAATTGCAGGTAAAAAGAGGGAAACTGCATCTCATGAAGAGGCAAAGGAAACCAATTATATCTGAGGGAAAGAATGGAGGGGGATGAGCATCGTCTGAATCTTATTGTCATCTGACTTGGCTCAAAGAGAAAATATTAGACATATCTGGTTTACAGAGAAACTTCTCCCACCTCATTGAAAAGTGAGAGGAGAAAAGCAAAAAGGGAAGGATTAGGTTAAATAGAAGGCAATACAGAAATAGTAGGGAAAGGTTTAAGAAAGAGGGAGGGACTCTAAAGGGGAGGAAGGGATTCTAAAGAGGGAGGGCTGCATGAGGCATAAAGTAGCCATAAGTTTATTTATTTATATGATTAATTAATTAATTAGTCATTGCTTTTTTTATACAAAACATATGCATTGGTAATTTTTCAAAACTAACCCTTGTAAAAACTTGTTTCAACTTTTCCCTTCCTTCCCTTTACCCCCTCTTCTAGATGGGAGATAGTCCCATACATTTTAAATATGTTAAAGTATATGTTCAATACAATATATGTATACATATTTATACAGTTATCTTGTGGCACAAGAAAGATTTACTGATCAATTAGAACTGATTTGGATTCTTTCGCTGTTAAAGACAGTCATATCCATCAGAACTCATGCAGTATTGTTGTTGAAGTATGTAAATCTCCTGATTCTGCTCATTTCACTTATCATCAATTCATGTATGTCTCTCCAAGCCCAGTTTCTGCCGTAGTAATTTCCAATTTTCCCAGCAGTTTTTGTCAAACAATGAATTCTTATTCTAAAAGCTGGGGTTTCGGGGTTTGTCAAAACTAGATTTATTAAAGTTATTGACTATTTTGTCCTGTGAATCTAACCTATTCCACTGATCAACTAGTCTATTTCTAGCCAATACCAAATGGTTTTGGTGACCACTGCTTTATAGTTTTAGATCAAATACAGCTAGGCCACCTTCATTTGAAATCAGTGACCTTTTGTTCTTACACATGAATTTTGTTGTTATTTTTTCTAGGTCATTAAAATAGTTTCTTGGGAGTATGATTGGTATAGCTCTAAATAAATCATTAGTTTAGGTGGTATTGTCATCCTCATTATATTTGCTCAACCTAAGCAGGAGCACTTAATATTTTTCCAATTGGTTAGATCTGACTTTATTTGTATGGAAAATGTTTTGTATACTTTATACTACCCACAGTTATTTTAAGTGGAATTTCTCTTTGTATCTCTAGCAGTTGAATTTTGTTAGTGATATATAAAAATGCTGATGATTTATGTGGATTTATTTTGTATCCGACAACTTTGCTAAAATTGTGGATTATTTCTAACAGCTTTTTAGTAGAATCTCTGAAGTTTTCTAAGTATACCATCATATCATGTACCATCATATCATCTGCGAAAAGTGATAATTTGGTTTCCTCATTACCTACTCTAATTCCTTTAACTTCTTATTCATCTCTTATTGCTGAAGCTAGCATTTCTAATACAATATTGAATAATAATGGTAATAGTGGACAACCTTATTTCACTCCTGATCTTATTGGGCATGGTTCCCATTACCTATGATGCTTACTGATAGTTTTAAATAGATGCTACTGACTATTTTAAGGAAAAGTCCATTTATTCCTATACTTTCTAGTGTTTTTATTAGGAATGTGTGTTGGATTTCATCAAATGCTTTTTCTGCATCTATTGAGATGATCATATGTTTTTTGTTAATTTGGTTATTGATATAGTCAATTATGCTAATAATTTTCCTAATATTGAGCCAGCATTCCTGGTATACATCCTACTTGGTCATGGGTATATTATCCTGGAGATGATTTTCTGTAATCTCTTTGCTAAGATTTTATTTAACATTTTTACATCAATGTTCATTAGGGAGATTGGTCTATAATTTTCTTTCTCTTTTTCAACCTACATGGTTTAGGTATTAGTAACATGTCTGTGTCATAAAAGGAATTTGGTAGGACTCCTTCATTCCCTATTTTTTCAAATATTTTATATAGCATTGGAATTAATTGTTTTTTAAATGTTTGGTAGAATTTGAATGTAAATCCATCTATTCCTGCAGATTTTTTTTTAGGGAGTTGATTAAAAACTTGTTCTATTTCTTTTTCTAAAATGGGACTATTTAACCAATTTACTTCTTCTTCTGTTAATCTGGGCAACCTATATTTTTGAAGGTATTCATCCATTTCATTTAAGTTATCAAATTTATTGGCATAAAGTTGGGCAAAATAACTCCTAATTATTGCTTAAATTTCCTCTTCTTTAGTGGAAATATCTCCCTTTTCATTTTTAAGACTAACAATTTGATTTTCTTCTTTCCTTTTTCTAATCAAATTTACCAAAGGTTTATTTATTTTGTTGGTTTTTTCATAAAGCCAACGTTTAATTTTATTTATCAATTCAATAGTTTTTTTTTTTATTTTCAATTTTATTGATCTCTCCTTTTATTTTTACAATTTCAAGTTTAGTGTTTGATTGGAGTATTTTAATTTGCTCTTTTTCTAGCTTTTTTAGTTCATTTTTTTTATCAGAAATAAATAGTATTCACCTATTTCATTGAATGGCCATCTTCTTCCCTGGAAGAAAATGCTCACTTTGGCTGGGTTAGTTACTCTTGGCTGCATACCAAATTCTTTTGCCTTTTGGATATCAAATTCCAGGCCCTTTGCTCTTTTAATGTGGATGCTGCTAGATCCTGAGTGATCTTTATTGTGGCTCCTCGGTATTTGAATTGTTTTTTTTCTGACTGCTTGTAGTATTTTTTCCTTGGTCTAGTAGTTCTGGAATTTAGCCACAATATTTCTTGGAGTTTTGATTTTGGGATCTCTTTCAGTAGGTGATTGATGAATTCTTTTAATATCTATTTTACCTTCTGTTTCTATAACATCTGGGCAGTTCTCTTTGATGATTTCCTAAAAAATAATGTCTTGGGGACAATACAATGTCAGGAGTCCAATAGTCCTTAGATTATCTCTCCTAGATCTAGTTTCCAGGTCTGTTGTTTTCCCAAGTAGGTATTTAACATTTTTTCTATTCTTTTTTTTTTTTTTTTTTTTTTTTGTTGTTGTTGTTGTTGTTGTTGTTTTGCTTTACTAATTCTTGGTATACCCTCTAGTCATTCATTTCCATTTGTTCAAGTCTGATTTTCTTCATTTTTTAAAATTTCTTTTTATATTTGTCCAATTGAGTTTTTAAATGAGTTGTTTTGTTCTTTGGAATTTTTTTTTTCCATTTTGCCAATATTTTTTTCAAGAATTATTTTCTTACCCTTTGATCCAGCTGTGCTACTATTGGGCTTATATCCCAAAGAAATACTAAAGAAGGGAAAGGGACCTGTATGTGCCAAAATGTTTGTAGCAGCCTTTTTTGTAGTGGCTAGAAATTGGAAAATGAATGGATGCCCATCAATTGGAGAATGGTTGGGTAAATTATGGTATATGAATGTTATAGGATATTATTGTTCTCTAAGAAATGACCAGCAGGATGAATACAAAGAGGCTTGGAGAGACTTACATCAACTGATGCTGAGTGAAATGAGCAGAACTAGGAGATCATTATACACTTCAACAATAATGTATGAAGATGTATTCTGATGGAAGTCATTATCTTCAACAAGAGAAGATCTAATTCAGATCCAATTAATCAATGATGGACAGAATCAGCTACACCCAGAGAAGTAACACTGGGAAATGAGTGTAAACTGTTAGC
Source organism: Sminthopsis crassicaudata (assembly GCF_048593235.1). Lineage (NCBI taxonomy): Eukaryota > Metazoa > Chordata > Mammalia > Dasyuromorphia > Dasyuridae > Sminthopsis > Sminthopsis crassicaudata. Next base: position 249,894,502 of record NC_133621.1, read on the forward strand.
ATTATTTTTGTTTTTCTCCCCCAGTTTATTTTTACCTCCCGAATCCAATTCTTCCTTTGCAATAACAACAACAAAATTCTGTTCTGCACATATATATTGTACCTAGGATATACTATAACATATTTAATATGTATGGGAATGCCTGCCATGTAGGGGAGGGGGTGGAGGGAAAAAATTCGGAACAGAAGGAGTACAAGGGATAATTACCCATGCATATGTACTGTCAAAAAAAAGTTATAATTATAAAATTAATTTTAAAAAAAAGAATTATTTTCTTTTTCCAATTCACAAATTCTGTTTTCCTGGGAGTTGTTTATCTTTTACAATTTGCAAAATCTGTTTTTCACAGAGTTGATTTCTTTATCCATTCTATCTTTTAATGATTAAAATGACTTATCTTGACCCTCTTGCTTTCCTTTCTTTTCCCCATTTTTCTTCTAGCTCTCTTTTAACATAACTTTTTAATTTCTTCTAGTACTTTGTGTGATGGGGACCAGATAATATCTTCCTTTGGATCTAGAGACAAACTGTTTTAGTCTCCTCAGGGTTTGAAGTCTGCTCTCTTTCCATATGTAAGCTATCAGTTGTTAGAGCCTGCATTGTTTTTTTGCTCATTTTTTGGGGGGAAAAAATGATCTGCTTATGGGGGGCAGTGGGGTATTCCCAAGCTGCTTCTACAGACAACAGGAAGTGACAGGGAAGGGACAGTGGGAGAGCCCCCACTGGCTGCACTGGGATTATCAGTTGTTCTGAAATCAGCAGCAGCTGAAAGGTAGCTACTAGGGCTGCCCTGAGACCAACAACTGCAGCTGCTCTTGGATCACACTGAGTCACTCTCGGTATTAGGTGGGTGTAGCCAGGTTGTGAGAGAGTCTGCATTTTGGGGTTATAGTCTTTACCCCTATGTTTATAGCTTCTCTGCTAATCTACTGGCTTGCTGCCGAACAAAGTATCTCACATTGTGGTAAAGTTTTCCCTGCAGATTTACCGCCAGTAGAGAATACACTCTGCCCCCTTAGGTCTGCCCAGCATGAGCTGTTTCCTGTGCTCTCACTGTCTGACTGAGGTCTGTGACTGGCCTAATCCCATTCTGTCCCTGTGAACATGCAAAACAGACTTTTCTGAAGAATTATGTCTTTGATTGGTGGGTTCTGACAGTAGTAATCTGGACAGTCACCAATTCCGAGGCTGAATTTCATTAAAATAGATTGAGGGAAAAGGAGAGTTTAGGAAGATAGGTTTGTCCTCTTCACCATCTGGGCTCTGCTCCTTCTCCCTCACCCCTTCCACCTCCATGCCCATAAGTTTAGTATATGAATGTTATTGTTCTATAAGAAATGACCATCTGGATGATTTCACAGAGGACTAGAGAGACTTACATGAACTGCTGCTAAGCAAAATGAGCAGAACCAGGAGATCATCATACACTTCAACAACAATACTATATGATATATTCTGATGGACATGGCTCTCTTCAACAATGAGATCATCCAAACCAGTTCCAATTATTCAGTAATGAAGAGAATCAGCTACACCCAGAGAAAGAACTATGGGAAATGAGTGTGGACCACAACATAGCATTTCCACTCTTTCTGTTATTGTTTGCTTGCATTTATGTTTTCCTTCTCAGGTTTTTTTTTTACCTTCTTTCTAGATCAGATCTTTCTTGTGCAGCAAGATAACTATATAAATATATAGACATATATTGTATTTAACATATATTTTAACATGTTTACCATGTATTGGATTTCCTGCTATCTAGGGAGGGGGTGGGGGGAAGGAGGGGAAAAGTTGGAACATAAGGTTTTGCAAGGATCAGTGTTGAAAAATTACCCATGCATATGTTTTGTTAAAAAAAAAAAAAAAAAAAAAAAAGTCAGATTCCAAAATTAAAGTAAAAAATATAATGTACTACTCTGGATTTAATGTATTTATTTGGTGACAAAGTCTGTAGATTTTAATCATCTGTCCTATTCCTCTTCCCTTAATGTTAGGGTAAATTCAACTAGGACTAAAGAAAGGCCATTGGATTTGGTGATTATATGGTTGTAAATGATCAGAAGGAGAGCAGCTTCAGTAGACTGGTTTGGGAAGAGAAGTAGATTGCAAAGGATTGTTCAGTAACAGATTGTTCAGCTAATATCAAAATTTTCTTTGGAGTATTTTTATCTTCATATCACTTAAATAAAAAAGTAAATTCCATCATATTGCAAATGTGTGTGTATATGTGTAAATCATTTAAATTGTGCTATGCTATAAGGCATCTCTTGCTAATTTGGTGGCACTGTTCCCCCATATCACCTTCTTTTTTCCACCTGCAAATCCTACATCTTGGTTTCATGCTACCCCTCTTCTCTACTGTGTCATCATCTTAAAGAGTTACAGCTTGATTTTTCTTTCCTCTCAGTTTCCTTATAGGAGACAACTAAGGCTTTTCTTTTGACTGAAATTATATTACACTAACTTTTCTAGCATCTCATTTTTTCCAGAGAAGTCAGGATTACTTTGGGGATTGTTGTAAAGGATGACTAATCATATTCTTTTCTACATTGTGACAGTTGTTATAAAAAATGGATGAGTTTATGATAAGCTAACTAGTACAACAAAAGAAGGAAAAAATAACAGAAAACCTACATAAAACTTGGGAACTCTAATGAGTTTTGGTGAAGTGTATATTTTGTACCCAATACAGCAAGGTTCTTTACTGTTTTTGTGTTTTGGTATTTTTGGACTATCTAATAGAATAGATGGACAGCACAGCCAAGGTGGCAAAGTAAAATCAGGGACTCTTTTGCAAACACTTATAAATAATGATTCTGAATAAATTCTGGAGTGGCAGAACCTACATGAAGATGGAATAAACAATTTTCCAGCCCAAGATAACTTAGAAGGTCAGCAGGAAAGATCTGTTATATTAGGGTGAGAGTGGAATTCAGTCCAGCATAGTCTGTGCCAACACAGAATGATTCCCAGAAAACCAGAAGTAATCCTTTGGAGCCATGGAGCCCTCAGCTCCCAGATGATAGTGGGGTCGAAGAAAATTATGGGGTCTCTTTGCTAGTACTGAGGAAAGCCTCTATTGCTTTATCCATGCTAGAATCTGGGCCACAGTTCTGGGTGACAATTTAGTGTGAGAAGGAACGCACTAGAACTTACAGCCAAAGAGGAGCATGAGGGACCTTCCTCATACTAGAAGGACCCACTATTAGGGCAGAAATGGTACTTTTGGACTAGGGCATAGGCCAAAAGATTAATAAAAGCATCTCTTCTTAGATTATACAACCTTGGAATAACTTAAAACTTATAAATTCCTAGAAGTGTCTCTGAAAACAGCTGCACAAAACCCCTAAAGTTTGGAATCCTCCAAAGCCCTACTTTGACAAAGAGTTAAAATTCAAGAAGTCAGATGGGGGAAATGAGCAAAGAGCAGAAAAAATTATGACCACATCAAGTTACTATAGTGACAAGGAAGATCAAAACACTGATTCTAAAAAAGATAATAAAGGCAAAGCTCCTACATCCAAAACCTCCTGATTAGTCTCAAATCATGGAAGAGCTCAAAAAAGATTTTGAAAATAAATTAAGAGGAAAACTTGGAAAGAATAATAAGAGTAATGCAAGAAATTAATGAAAAATAAACCAAGAACTTGGTAAAGTAGAAACAAACAAACAAACAAAATTACTGAATAAAGTAACACCTTAAAAACAGCCTGGGCCAAATTGGTAAAATAGGAACAAAAAGCCTTAAAAAACAGAATTGGCTAAATGGAAAAAAAGCAAAAAAAAAAAAAAAAAAATTCACTAAAGGCAAAAAAAAAAAAAGTATTGGCTGGCCAGATGGAAAAGGAAGTACAAAAGCACATGTACATACACACACAAATAAGTTCTTAAAAATTAGAATTGAGAAAATAGAAACTAATGACTTTATGAGTGATTAAGAAACAATAAAACAAAACCAAAGAATGAAAAAATAGAAGAAAATGTGAAATATCTCATTGGAAGAACAATTGACATGGAAAACAGGTTCAAGAAAGGTCATTTTAAAATTATTGGATTATGGGGGTAGCAGAGCCAAGATGGCAGAGTAAAGGCAGAACTTGCCAACTTCTCCAAATCACCCCAAATTTCTTTAAATAATAACTCCAAACACATTTTAGAGCAGCATAACAACCAAAAGATGAAGCAGAACATTTTTCAGCTGAAGAAAACTTTAAAAGTCAGTAGGAAAGGTCTCTGGTATCATGATGGGAGTTCAGCATGCTGTGCCAGGGCCCAGCCCTGGCCCCAGCCCCCATCCCAGCTCCAATGCCAGCAAAACAGTAACAACAGGCCTAGGGACCTCTGAAATAGCCCAGAGACACCAGAGATGACCTGGAAGTTCAGCATGAAAGACTTGTGGTTAGGATGAGAGGACCTTAAGTGGTTCCAGAGGCCTCAACTCACAGGATATCTATTTGTTGGCATTGAGTAAGGATTCTGTTGTTTAATACACTAGATATTAAAGCTACAATGGGTTGGGTAGTGCTTGTGATCAAGTGCTTAGAAAGATCTCTGAAAATAGCTGCACAAAACCCCTGAAGCTTGGAACAGTTCACCCTTAACTCTGGAAACAGAGCCCTATTAAGTGTTAAAAGCCAAGTAATAGACTAGGAAAATTAGCAGAGAACAGATGTTTCTTATTATAGGAAGTTACTATGGTAGCAAAGAAGATCAAAACACACTTAGAAGAAGATAACAAAGGTAAAGCTCCTACAAGCAAAGTCTACAAAAGAAAAAAATAAGAATTAGGCTCAGGCTATGGAAGAGCTCAAAAGCGATTTTGAAAATCAAGTAAGACATTAGAAAAATTAGGAAAAGAATTGAGAATGATGCAAAAAGAAATACAAAAAGTTAATGAGAAGAAGAATGCCTTAAAAAATCAAAACTGGCTAAATAGGAAAGGAAGTATATAAAACTTCACTGAAGAAAATAATTCCTTAAAAATTAGAATTGAGCAAATGGAAGCTAATGATTTTGTAAATCAAGATACAATAAAGCAAAAGGAAGGAAGGAAGGAAGGAAGGAAGGAAGGAAGGAAGGAAGGAAGGAAGGAAGGAAGGAAGGAAGGAAAAAAATGTGAAATATTTCATTGAAAAAAGAACTGACCTGGAAAATAGATCCAAGAGAGAGGGTGTAAAAATTATTGGGCTATCTGAAAGTCATTATCAAATAATCAAGGAAAACTGTCTCAATATTCTAGAACTGGGGGGGAGGGGGATAGAAATTAAAAGAATTTACCAATCACCTCCTGAAAGAGATCCCAAAATGAAAACCCCCAGGAATATTATAGCCAAATTCTGGGCCTCTCAGGTCAAGAAAATATTGCAAGCATCCAGAAAGAAACAATTCAAATGTAATGGAGTCACAGTCTGGACTATCTGAAAACCATAATTTAAAAAAAAAAAAAAAAAAAGCTCCCCCCAAAAAAAATCTTTCAAGAAATCATCGAAGAAAACTGCCCAGGTATTCTGGAACTAGGGAATTCTAGAAATTGAAAGAACACATTCATCACATCCTAAAAGAGATCTCAAAATAAAAACTTCCAGGGATATTCCAGAGCTCCCAGAAGAAGGAGAAAATATTGTAAGTAGCTAGGAAGAAGCAATTCAAGTGTCATGGAGTCACAGTCAAAGTAACAAAAAATTTAACAATTTTTATGTTAAAGTATCTGAGGCTTGGAATATAATGTTCTGGAGGGCAAAGAAAGAACCTGGGATTACAATCAAAAATTACCTATCCAGCAAAATAGAGTACAATCCTTCAGGGTTTGAATTAGGTTGAAATTGAAATAGAGGACTTTCAAGCATTCTTGATGTGAAGACCAGAGCTAAATAGGAAATTTAACTTTCAAATACAAGGCTCAAGAAAAGCATAAAAACGTAAACAGGAAAGGGAAACCAAAAGACACTTAATAAGGTTAAGTTCTTTGCATTTCTACATGGGAAAATGATACTTATAACTCATAAGAACTTTCTCATTATTACTTCAGTTGGAAGAAGTACACATACACACACAGAGGGCACAGATAAGAGTTGAATATGAAGGGACAATATCTACAAAAATAAAATTATGGATTGAGAGAGGAATGTATTGGGAGAAAGGGAAAGGGAGAATAAATTATGGAGTAAATTATCCATGGAAGGGAAGAGTAGGGAGATAAGGGAGAGTGAGTGAACCTTTGTATCATTAAAATTGTCCCAAAGAGGGAATAATTTATACACTTAATTAGATATAGAAATTTATTTTACCCTCCAGGAAAAGAGGAGGGGAAAGATATATGAGAAGGGGTGATGTTGAAAGGGAGAGCAGATTGGGGAAGGAGTAATCAGAAGCAGAACACTTTCAAGGGGCAGGGTGAAGGGGAAAGAGAATGGTGTTGGGGAGAATATTATGGAGGTTATATATTATATTATATATTATAGAGTTAGCAGTAGTAATTTTTTAAAAAATTGAAACAAATTTCTCTGATAAAGACCTCATCAAACGCATATAGAACTGAATCAAATTTATAAAAATAAGAGCCAATTGAAAAATAATTAACAGATAAAAACAGTTTTCAGGTGAAGTAATCAAAGTTATCTATAGCCATATGAAAAAAAATTCTAACATTATTAATTAGAGAATTAAAAATTAAAATAAATCTGAGGTGCTTCCTCCCTGGTTGGTTATTCTTCATCCTCCAAGAAAGCCAAAGTGACATCACTATGTTAAATACTACCTCATATGTTATGTTAAGTTCTACCTCATACCTATTTTATGGACTAATAAAACAATCAAAAATAAGAATGACATATGTGGACGGGGATGTGGGAAAAATGAGACATTAATGCATTGTTGATGGAATTGTGACCTGATTTAAACTTTCTGTGGAAAACTTAAGAACTAAATCCAAAGGTCAATAAAACCAAGCATGCCCTATTACTTAGGATTATCACTCTAGATTTATACCCCCAAAGAGATTATTTTTTAAAAAGGAAAAGGAGAAATTTGTACAAAGATATTTATAGCAGCTCTTTTCTGGAGGCAAAAAAAAAAAGAAATTGATGGGATCTCATCAATTGGGGAATCAATTGGATTGAATGATTATGATATATAATTGTGATGGAATATTATTGTGCTATAAGAAAGGATGAGCCAGATATTCTCAGAAAATACTTGCATGGGCTGATGCAAAGTAGAATGAATGTACTGTGTACAAAATAACAACGGTATTGTAAGATGATCAGCTATGAAAGACTTAGCTATTCTCAGCAATACAATGATCCAGATAATTATGAATGGCTTATAATGAAAAATGTTATCCATCTCCTAGAAAGAAAATTATAGAACAATCTCTCTTATGAATATTGATGTAAAAATTTTATATAAAATATTAACAAAGATGTTAAAGCAATTTATCATAAAGATAATATACTATGACCAAGTGGGATTTACATCAAGAATGCAAGATTTGTTAAGTTTTAGGGAAAATATCTTTATAAATTATCATGTCAATAACAAAACTAACAAAAATCATATGATTCTCTCAATAGATGCAGAAAAAACTTTTGACAAAATATAGTGCCCATTCCTATTTAAAACATTAGAGAGCATAGGAATAAATGGGGTTTTCCTTAAAATGATAAGTAGTATCTATCTAAAACTGTCAGTAAATACAATATGTAATGGTAATAAATTAGAGGCTTAAACAATAAAATGAGAGGTAAAAACCATCATCATTATTATTATCCAATAATGTTATCTTTTACAATATGAGAAGAAAAAGAAATTGGAGGAATTAGAAATAGGCAACAAAGAAACAAAACTATCACTGATGTCATGGTATACTTACAGAATCCTAGAGAATCAACTAAAAAACTATTGAAATAATTAACAACTTTAGCAAAGTAACAGGATACAAACTAAAGCCACATTAATCGTTAGTGTTTTTATATAGTCCAGCAGCAAGTGACAGAGAATTCCATTAAAATAATTGTTGACAATATAAACTATTTAGGAGTCTATCTTCCAAGATAAACTCAGGAACTATATGAACACATTTACAAAATACTTTTCCTATAAATAGTCAGGTTTAAATAATTGGAAGATATTAATTATTAATGGGTAGGCTAAGCTAATATAATGAAAAGGACAATTCTACCTAAATTAATTGGCTTATTCAGTACTACATCAAACTATCAAAAAAAGTATTTTATAGAGCTAGAAAAAAACAAAAAAAAAAATTATCTGGATAAACAAAAGTTCAAGAATATCAAGGAAATTATTGGGGGAAAATACAAAGGAAGGTTAGTCATGCCATACCAGATCTAAAAATGTTAAAAAGTGATAATTATCAAAACTATTTGGCTCTGGCAAATAGAGTGGTGGAATAGTGGAAAGGGTTAGGTACACAAGACACAGTAGTGAATGACTATAATATCTATTTGACAAACTCAAAATCTTTAACTTCTGGGAGAACAAGTAGCAATTTAACAAAAATTGGTGGGAAAACTGCAAAATAATACAGCAAAAAACTAGGCATAGTCTAACATCTCAAACCATATAACAAGATAAGGTTAAAATGGGTATGTAATTTAGACATAAAAGATGATGCCATAAACAAATTAGAAGAGTTAGGAATTACTGTTAGATTTCCTCTTAGATCTGTGAAGAAGAGAACCAAACAAGACATAGAGAATGTAATGAAATGCAAAATTTTGATTATATTAAATTTAAAAGGATGTGTACAAACAAAACCAATGCAAGCAAGATTAGAACAAGAGCAGAAAGCTGGGAAACAATTTGTATAGCCAATGTTTCTGATAAAGTCTCATTTCTCAACTACATAAAGAAGTGAATCAAATTTATAAGAATTCAATAGATATGAAAAATGCTCTAAATCACTATTAGAGAAAAATTCAAATTAAATCAACTCTTATCTACCACCTCACACCTATCAGATTGTCTAATATGACAGAAAAGAAAAATGAAAAATGTTGGAGATGTAGGAAAATTGGGAAATTGGTGTGTTGTTGGTGCAGTTGTGAACTGATCCAACCATTCTGGAGAGCAATTTGGAATGATACCTATAGGGAAATCAAACTGTGCATACCCTTTGATCCAGCAATACCACTACTAAGTCTGTATCTCAATGAAATCATAAAAAAATAGGGAAAAGGACTTACATGTACAGAAATATTTATAGCAGCTCTTTATGTGGTAGCAAAGCACTGGAAATTTAGGGAATGCTCATCAATTGGGGAATGGCTGAACAAGTTGTGGTATATAAATATAATGGAATATTATTGTTCTATAAGAAGTGATGAGAAGTTGGATTTCAGAAAAATCTAGAAAGACTTATATGAATTGATGATGTATGAAATGAGCAGAAGCAGGAGAACATTGTACATATTAGTAGAAAGATAGTGTGATGATCAACTATAATAGAGTTATCTCTTCTCAGCAATACAATGATCTAAGACTATTCTGAAAGATTCATGATGCAAAATGCAATCCACATTCAAAGAAACAACTAAGGAGTCTGAATGTATATTGAAAAATACTATTTTCATTTTTTTCTTTCTTGCTCCAGACACTATTGCTCACTAAATAAAGATTGAATTTCTTTTTTTGGGGGGAGAGGAACATTTAAACTCTCCACAAACTACTACTCTACACTTCAGTTCACTGGACCCCCACCATGCCCTATGTGTTCCAATCTCCAGATATTTTTTACTCATGCTTACTATGTCTTCAATGTACTCCTACCCCACCACACTCTACCTCAACCCACCAGGAATTCTTTTACTTTCTTTCTTTCTTCCTTTCTTCCTTCCTTTCTTCCTCTCTTCCTTTCTTTCCTTCTTCCTTTCTTTTCTTTCTTTCTTTCTTAATTTCTTTCTTCTTCCTTTTTTTTTTTTTTTGAGACATTTGGGGTAAATGATTTGCTTAGGATCATTCAGCTGGTGTCTGAGGCTGAATTTGAACTCAGGTCCTCCTAGCTCCAGGACTGTTGTTTTATTATATCACCTAGCAGCCACAGATTTCCAATACTTAAGATCTATATGAAATGTCATTTCCTTCAATAATATTTTTCTGATCCTTACAATTAGTAATGACATTTTCATGGTTTTTTTGTTGTCCCTCTCTAATGAACTTACCATGTATTGTTGTGTATTATAGTTTATTTGTATATATGTCACATTCCCATACTCAATTCTAAGTTCAATCAGAAGGGAGACTGTTTATTTTATTCTTTCCTCAAAGACATTTGTCAATAAAGGTGGTTTTTTTTTTGGTTTTTTTTTTCCCCTGAGGCTGGGGTTAAGTGACTTGCCCAGGGTCACACAGCTAGGAAGTATTAAGTATCTGAGAGCAGATTTGAACCCGGGTCCTCCTGAATTCAAGGCTGGTGCTCTATCCACTGCACCACCTAGCTGCCCCTCAATAAAGGTTTAATTGAATTAATAATTCAAATTTATAAAATGCCTTTAAATTTTTTTATTAATTTTTTGACATTTTTTGACAGTACATATGTATAGGTAACATTATCCCTTGTACACCTTCTGTTCCGAATTTTTTTTGTTGTTGTTGTTGTTGCAAAGGAAGAATTGGATATGGAAGGTAAAAATAACCTGGGGAGAAAAACAAAAATAATGCTAACAGTTTACCCTCATTTCCCAGTGTTACTTTTCTGGGTGTAGCTGATTCTGTCCATCATTGATCAATTGGAATGGAATTAGATCTTCTCTTTGTTGAAGATATCCACTTCCATCAGAATACATCCTCATACAGTATTGTTGTTGAAGTGTATAATGATCTCCTAGTTATCTCATTTCACTCAGCATCAGTTGATGTAAGTCTCTCCAAGCCTCTCTGTATTCATCCTGTTGGCCATTTCTTACAGAACAATAATATTCCATAACATTCATATACCATAATTTACCCAACCATTCTCCAATTGATGGACAGCCATTCATTTTCCAGTTTCTAGCCACTGCAAAAAGGGCTGCCACAAACATTTTGGCACATACAGGTCCCTTTCCCCTCTTTAGTATTTCTTTGGGATATAAGCCCAATAGCAGCAATCAAAGGGTATGCACAGTTTGATAACTTTTTGGGCATAGTTCCAGATTGCTCTCCAGAATGGTTGGATTCTTTCACAACTCTACCAACAATGCATCAGTGTTCTAGTTTTCCCACATCCTCTCCAACATTCATCATTATTTTTTCCTGTCATCTTACCCAATCTGACAGGTGTGTAGTGGTATGTGCCTTTAAATTTTTAAATTTAATTTACTTTGTTCTGAACTTAGACAATAAAACTAGCATTTCCATAACATAAAAAGATGACTTTGCACATGAAACTGAAAATCTATTATGTATAACTTTTTAAGATAGGATAAAATTATCACATAACTTTCTTTTTTCTCCTTAGGGAAGAATTTCTTCCCTTCCCCTTCTCCTCCCTGTTTTAGATAAAGCTACTAATAGGCACAGATATCGGTGCATGTATATCTATATATGTATATGTTAAATCATTCTACACTTATCAGTTCTTTCAAAATATAATGCATTTAATTTTGCAAAGGACATTTTTTATAAGTTGGATAGGGGAAGGGAAGAAGGAAGAACTGTCTTTCCTCTTAGCTCATGAAAGGGTTAAAAAGCCTCTAGAAGCAAGGAATGCAGTTCAAGACATGTGGATCCCTGAGGGATGAGAGGTTCCTAGTTGAGTCCTATGTGGAGGTGGGGCATAGCCCCAGGAGGCGGTGTCTGACTCCAGATATCACACCTCCCTCCTTAGTGCTCTCAAAGCCTAGCATGTCTCTCTTCTTCTTCTCAGGCCAATCCCATTATGCCAGGTTCCTAGAGGACCTCCCCCTTCCCCCAGATCCTCAGGGGGGTATAAATATCTAAGAATAAAGTTCTCTTTCGCTTCACCCGTACCTCCTGGTGGTCTGTCTCTGTGGAATCCGGGTTGATGACTGAAGACAGGTGTAGTGTGGCCTAGCCGTGCCGTCAACTGACGGGCATTAAGAGTAACTCTAAGGGGAGCTACAGGTTAGAGTAGTCCATAGGGGCACAACAGCTCAGATACCCTTCCCTAGAACCTGCTTTGCAACTGTGATGGTGTCAGTCATGTGATAGTTTCAGCTATAGTTAAACCACCAAAATTATGGACTCAGCTGTAGTCTTGGAGCTATAAGAACAGACTTCAGAAGAACTGGAGAGAAAGAGGCACTATAAAGGGCTCTTCTTACACTGTCTCTCTCTTCCTTAAGTAAGAAGGGTATGAGTAGAAAGGAGGTAAGATGTAATGAAAAAAAGGAAAGAAGTTATATTGCAATAAGAGTAATTGTGCAAGGATAGGCTCATTTTCTTTAAAAATTAAAACATCTTTGAAACTTAATTGTCTTTTTAAAAATCTTTTTATTTCCAAAACTTATGCATAGTTTTCAATATTCACCCTTGCAAAACCTTGTGTCCCAATTTTTTCTACCTCCTACCCCCTCCCCTATCAAGTAATCCAATTTATGTTAAACATATGCAATTCTTTTGTACATATTCCATATTTCTCAAGCAACACAAAGAAAATCAGATCAAAAAGGAAAAAAATGAGAAAGAAAACAAAATGCAAGCAAAAACAATAAAAAGTGAAAATACTATGTTGTAATCCACACTTAGTTCCCATAGTTCTCTCTCTGGGTGCAGATAGATGTTCCATCAAAAGACATGGTGCGGGCAGCTAGATTGTGCTGTGGATAGAGCACCAGCCCTGAAGTCAGGAGGACCCTAGAACAAATTTGATCTCAGACACTTAACACTTGCTGTGTGACTGTGGGCAAGTCACTTAACCCAAAACCCTCAAAAGACTATTGTGACTGACCTGAATCACCTTGATGTTGAAAAGAGCCAGGTTCTTCAGAATTCATCATCTTATAATATTGTTTTTGCCATGTACCATACATATTGTATGATGACCCACACAGGCTTATCTGGATTTCAGGAATAAGATAAGACTATTAAACCATTTAAGGTTTTTTGTTTTGTTTTTGTTTTAAGAATGTTTAGTGAGCCATAACATGTAAAAATATTTAGCAAAGTTACAGCATTAATTCAACTGAGCAGTTTTCCTTCTCCTGTATTGGTCAGGCTGATCAAATGTGACTTTGCTATATTGTACCTGGGCTCATCAGCAATCTACATCATAGTCTAAGCCTTAATTCTCTGAGATAAAAATTAAGTCCCAAGGATAGTTTTAATAACTTTTTGGGGGGATAAGACAATTCGGATTCAGTGATTTGCCCAGGGTCACATAGCTAGGAAGTATTAAGTGTCTGAGGTAAAATTTGAACTCAGGTCCTCCTGATTCTAGGACCATGTACTCTATCCACTGTGCCATCTAGTCATCCCTGTTTTAATAACTTTTAAAGAAAAACAAGCCTAGATTTTGCTTCTGCCACAATACCTCTTTCTTCCTTTTCCTCATTCTATTTTACCTCCTCTCTACCCATAAGCTCATAAGGAAGAGAGAGAATAGGCAGAGCTCCTTTACAATGCCTGTTTCCTTCCAGGTTTCTGGGTTCTACTCTTATAACTCCAGATCTACAGTTGAGTGTAATGTCCGGGTTAGCTTTCTGGAGATCCTCCTACTGGGCCATAGTTTCAGCAGAATAATCACCACAAGAATAGTCAGGAATAAAGTCTAAAGTCTTTATTGTCTCTTTCAGTCTCCCAGTCTGCATCAGCAGGCTCAGCCAATCAGCCAGTCAGCAGTCTGCACATCTTAATGTCCTGCTTGTTAGAGCTTCTAACTTGGGGTGACAAAACACACTTGCTTTCTAGAGTCCCCACACCAGAGGGGATTAAAACATAATGTCCAGAATAGCTCTCTGGAGGATCTCGGGACTAATCCAGTCCTTAGTCTCAAGGTAGAAGAGATAAAGGCAGGAGAGTCACCAAAGGCTGCTCAAGTCTTCTGTGGCTGAGTTTGACCCCAATTTATATACTCTATTATGATTAATTCAATTCATCATACTGAGTATAAACTAATCATTATATCACTAGGGAACCATTATTTGTTGTAAGATTAAATCAGTCATAGGCCGAGCGAATATAATAAAGATGACAATAAACTAATCTAATCTATTTGTTTAGTGCTATACCAATCAGACTCCCAAGAAATTATTTTAATGACCTAGAAAAAATAACAACAAAATTCATATGGAAGAATAAAAGGTTGAGAATTTCAAGAGAATTAATGAAAAAAAAAAAATCAAATGAAATTGGCCTAGCTATACCTGATCTAAAACTATATTACAAAGCAGTAGTTACGAAAACCATTTGGTATTAGCTAAGAAATAGATTAATGGATTAGGCTCACAAGACAAAATAGTCAATAACTATAGCAATCTAGTGTTTGACAAACCCAGAGATCTTAACTTTTGGAATAAGAATTCACTACTTGAAAAAAACTACTGGGAAAACTGGAAATTAGTATGGCACAAATTAGGCATGGACCCACACTTAACACCATATACCAAGATAAGATCAAAATGGGTCCATGATTTAGGCATAAAGAAAGAGATCATAAATGAATTAGAGGAACATAGGATAGTTTACCTCTCAGACTTGTGGAGGAGGAAGGAATTTGTGACCAAAAAATAACTAGAGATCATTATTGATCACAAAATAGAAAATTTTGATTACATCAAATTAAAAAGCCTTTCTACAAACAATACTAATGCAAACAAAATGAGAAGGGAAGCAACAAATTGGGAAAACATTGTTTACAGTAAAAGGTTCTGATAAAGGCCTCATTTCCAAAATATATAGAGAATTGACTCTAATTTATAAGAAATCAGGCCATTCTTCAATTGATAAATGGTCAAAGGATATGAACAGAAAATTTTCAGATGATGAAATTGAAATTATTTCCATTCATATGAGTGTTCCAAATCACTATTGATCAGAGAAATGTAAATTAAGACAACTCAGAGATACCACTATACACCTGTCAGATTGGTTAAGATGACAGGAAAAAATAATGATGAATGCTGAAGGGGATGCAGGAAAACTGGAACATTGATGCATTGCTGGTGGAGTTGTAAACGAATCCAACCATTCTGGAGAGCAATCTAGAATTATGCCCAAAAAGGTATCAAACTGTGCATACCCTTTAAACCAGTAGTGTTACTACTGGGCTTATATCCCAAAGAAATACTAAAGAAGGGAAAGGGACCTGAATGTTTGTGGCAGCCCTTTTTGTAGTGGCTAGAAACTGGAAATTGAATGGATGCCCATCAAATGGAGAATGGTTGGGTAAATTGTGGTATAGGAATGATATGGAATATTACTGTTCTGTAAGAAATGACCAACAGGAGGAATACAGAAAGACTTGGAGAGACTTACATGAACTGATGCTAAGTGAAATGAGCAGAACCAGGAGATCATTATACACTTCAACAATGATACTATATGAAGATGTATTCTTATGGAAGTGGATATCTTCAACAAAGAGAAGATCTAATTCAGTTCCAATTGATCAATGATGGACAGAATCAATTACACCTAGAAAAGGTATATTGGGAAATGAGTGTAAACTGTTTGCATTTTCGTTTTCCTTCCCAGGTTAATTTTTACCTTCTGAATCCAATTCTCCCTGTGCAAAAAGAGAACTGTTCAGTTCTGCACACATATAGTATCTAGGATATACTATAAAGTATTTATCATGTATAAGATTGCTTGCCATCTAGGGGAGGGGGTGGAGGGAGATAAAAGGAAAGGGAAAAGTAGGAACAGAAGTGAGTGCAAGTGATAATGTTGTAAAAAATTACCCAAGCATATGTTCTGTCAATAAAAAGTTATATTTTAAAAAAAGACACTTATATACACACATACACACCAACACAGAAATGTTTCAATTATTGAAGTTCAATGATTTTTAACACTTCATGTCAGAACTACTATAATTGCCTCCTGCCTGATTCTATGTATCAAAATCCCCCTATCCTTTAATCCCATACTGCTTCCACACTGCAACTAAGGTAATTTTCCTGCTCTTATTATATTATATATTGCACAGAAAACCTTCAGTGGTTCCCAAATCTACAGTATAAAGTAGGATCTCTTTAGCTTTTTATACAGAGTCCTTAACCTAGCCTTAATCTATTTCATACAACTGAATACAACAATGCATTAGTATAGTTCTTTTTCTCTGGTGGGTTCCATTTTCCCAAAGATACCTCAAAAGTTTCCCCAGACACTCAGTACCATCCTGTAGATTGGATTGTCCAGAAAGTATATACACTTTGGGACTAAAAAAATCAGACCGACTTTATCAGAGTAATATCTGGAATGAGCAGAGAACAAGTCTTATTCTTTTGAGTTCCCATATTTCCATATATCAACAACTATATACATGCAAGATTTATATAGTATAAATGGGAAGTAATATCAGACAGAAGGCCTGGAGTGGCAAGTGGAAAAGGCCTCTTACGGAAAGAATTATACAACCTAATGATGAGGTCCTGAATTGTGGGATTGATGGGCAGAAAGAAACTGAAGAACTGATAAAAAGTATTTCCTTCATTTTGTCTTGTAACCTCTTCCTTAAATAAACCTGCCTTTGAGAATGACCACTGTGAATTCTTCACATCAGAACCCCAACTTTTGGTGCTTCTTCTAAAGTACATCATCTGATGCCTAAATAACATTTGATGCTACATCAGCCACATCACTAACAGGATAAAAAATTAAGATCACATGTTTGTATCTCCTTTAGTTAGATTTCATTTATTTCTAAATTATATATTGTACAATTCGTAAAAGTGTATGAGTATATGGGTTGGGTGCAAGACTCCCTTTCCCAAATTAACTAATCAGAGACATCCTCAGGTACAAAGAGAAAGCATTTAATTTAGGAAAGGCCTAAGCAAGCACACCTGGGAGCCATCCCAGCTCCCACCATGTGCTCATGGAACCTGACAAGCTTCTGGCTTGTCAGGATTTAAATAGCAAAAGACCCAAGCCTTTTCATTGGATAGACTAAAAAGAAGTAACTATCACTGACCAATAGTCACCAATGTTGACTGCTTCCTGTGAGTCCCTTCACTTCCTGTAACTTCCTATGACCTAGGATATGACTTTTTAGAGATCATGTGATTTCCCAGGGTCCTTTTTCTTGGACCCAGGGTTCAAGACCTGATCTTCTGGCTCTGAGAATAGGGATCAGGTGACTTGGGCCTAGTCTCATAAATTGAAAAAACTTCATCTAATCAGTCCCATGATTAGATTCCCATCGTAAATGGGAATCAGTCCCATTCATGAGCTAATGAAACGGGAAGCCTAAAGAAATTCTCTCAAGGAGAAAATTGCCTTAAACTTTACCTTCCTACCCCACCCAGATTACTAGCCCCATTCTGTTATCCCAAGAGACAGCCCCCATTGATAATACCTACTACTGATTAAACTTTCTATAGAGTTAAACCAAAACCTATTCAATTCAAAAATTCCCCATTGTTTCAATAGTCCCAAGTTCTGGGATCTGTCCATAAAACTAAGTACCTTCTTTACAAAATCTCCTAATTGTATTAGGGGTTATTGTCTCTTTCTTAGTGATATTCAGAAATAAACTTTCCTATTCTTTGCCATAGAGAGAATTCTTTCACAAGAACTTGCACCTTGCCTCTCTTACCACAGCTCATATCCCATCATTTGGTGGCCGATATGGGGACTTCCAACAAAGCCCGGCCAACAGATAGGTAAGCCCTCTCCTCTCAGCCCCCACCTCCTCATAGTTGTAAGCAGCTAAAGATCTGGATTAATTTGGCCTGCTGGAGCTTTATACTCAGGCAGAATTTTTTGAGTGGGGATGCTCACAACAAAAGACTTCTGCGATTTCATTTTCTCTCTCTCAAGGGATGCCTTGGAAAACACAAAAGCTATGGGGGAAATCTGGGACTTGAGGCTTGAGGCGATAATGAGACAGTTTATTTCATCCATTCCTAGAGACTCACTTTTAGGCTGTCTCTTTAAAAATAGGGACAAATTCAGCATAGGAAATCTCAAAACCAAAAAGCTCATTTATTTTTGCAATACTGCCTAGCCTAAATATCTCTTAGGAAACCATAAAAAAAAAAAAAAAAAAAAAAAAAGGCCAATTTATGGCTTAATAAATTACAGCACTATTAAGGAACTAGACTAATTTTGCAGGAGACAAGGGAAATGGACTGAAGTTCCCTATATTCAGGCCTTCATAGCTCTGGCACAAGATCCCAAATTAAGACTAAATTGCAGAATGTTGCTTGTCAAGTTTAATGGAGAGGAACTGGAGATAGAAACTGACCTTTGAGATGATCCCTTCTTTTCCACTCCTTTGGGAGTGCAAGAACGCCTGTCCCACCCTCTGGCTCTAAGCAGAACGCTTGCACTCCAGAACCTCCCCTTTTCAAAAACAGGACCCTGGGTCCCGAGATATACGACCCCTTCAGAGTCGAGTTCTGGAATTGTCCAACCTCTACTTCTTAGCCCTTCTCATATACAAAGTGGGCTCCCTTTTTCCTCAACCCAATGTCTCCAGCCTCCCTCTGAGGCCAGACAGCCCCAAGGTCTCCACCCTTCTTGTACTGAAGTTGGAGTTCCTTTTTCTCCTCCACAGGAGCCTGATTTGGCCATAGCTGTTAATCAGGACCCCGGTTTGGGTACTTCTAAACTCTTCCCCTTGAGGAAAGTTGCCGACCCTCAGGCAGGAGTGCTTAGAGTACAGGTGCCCTTTTCCATGTCAGATTTCTCCCAAACCAAAGTGAAACTGGGCAGATACTCTGAAGAACCCACTAACTATATTAAGGGATTTAAAGCTACTACTCTCCAATACCATCTTTCCTGGGGAGATACTAATATCATTTTCTCCTCTTGTTGTACCATAGAGGAGAAAAGGAGGATCTGGGACTTGGCCCAGAAGTTTGGGGATGACACAGCCACCTCCTCCCCTTCCAGATACCAACCAGGGGCTATTTCTGTGCCCCTCTCAGATCCCTCATGGAACTACCAGGAGGGAAGCAAGGACAGGGAGAGGAGAGATCACCTACTAACCTGCCTCATCAAAGGCATGAGGAAGGGAATTAAAAAGCAAGTTAATGACGACAAATTTAGGGAGATTACTCAAACAGCTGAGGAAAATCCTGGTCTCTTCCAAGGTCGCTTGGTAGAGGCTCTGAGGAAATACACTAATCTGGACCCCACTTCTCAAACCAATCTGCCCCGGATATTAGACGGAAGTTGCAGAAATTAGCCTTGGGGCCCCAGACTCCCATGATTCAATTACTGGAAGTTGCTTTTGCAGTGTTCAATAATAGAAACCAAGTAGCAGCAGTGGAGAAGGATCCTGACAGGGCCAGAGCGAGAAACAAAGAGCAGGCCCACTTTTAACTGCCGCTATTTTCAGAGAGCACAGGGGTTTGTACTTTAGGTGCAAAGGGCAGAGTCATTGGACCTGAACATACCCTCAGAGAAAACTCCCCGGCCCTTGCCCTGAATGCTACAAGGAAGGGCACTGGAAGAGGGACTGCCTTAAACCTCACTCTCTGCTCTCCTCAGGACCAGGAGTGACAGGGCTCAGGGTTCGGTGAGGCTCCCCCTTTCTCGATCAGTGCCTCTGAATCCAGGGTTACTTTGGACATAACAGGTAAGCTTATCTTGTTTCTTTTTGATACAGGTACTCTTTTTCGGTTCTGCTATGGCACTCCAGTCCCTCTCGCCCCTCCCCCTGTAAGGTAATGGGGATTGAGGGGAGCCTCCAGAGTTGCTTGGAAACTCTGCCCCTACCTTGATATACAGGATCTCAGAGTGATTAATGAAGCAGTTATCCCAATCCATCCCAGAGTGCCTAATCCATATACGATCCTCACGCAGATTCCAGGAAATACTCAATGGTTTTCCATCTTGGATCTTAAAGATGTCTTTTTCTGCATTCTTTTAACATCAGGACTCCCAATTTCTCTTTGCTTTTTGGTGGGCTAAGCCAGGGAAGCTCCCACATCAGCTAACTTGGACTGTTTTATCCTGGGGATTCCGAGATAGTCCACTTTCTTCGGGCAGGCTTTAGCTAAAGATTTGAGAGACTTTGAGCCACCCAGCAGCAGCCTTATCAAATATGTGGATAACATTTTACTCTGAAGCCCTACCGGAGAGGAGTCTCTGACAGCAGCCATAAAGACCTTAAATTTCCTAGCCTCAAGAGATTACAGGGTCTCTCTACCCAAGGCCCACATTGCCTGCCAGTCTGTCAAATATTTGGGATACAGGAGGACGGAGCCAAGATGATGAAGAAGGCACACATGAGAATCTGAGCTCCTCTCACCTTCATTACCAATTTTTTAAATCAGCCTCAAAAATGGCGCTAGACTGGTAAGGTTCACAAAGATTGAAAGTACAACAACTCACCAGCCAAAAATAATCTGCAATATTTCCAGAAAAGGTTTGTCCTGAGTGGTAGGAGTAGACCAGCACAGGGGAGGGGAGCAGGGCAGCCTCTGTGGTTGGAAGGTTTACATAGAACTCTCTGCTTTGCTTCAGTGGCAGAGTCCTGGACCAGCAGAGAAGTTGGAGCCTAGGATAGAGAGTACTCTGAGGGATGCCAGAGCCTGAGAGGATCTGGCTGTGCCCACCCAGGACCGGAAGTGACTCAGCACAGACTCTTTGCAGCATTCTGCAGCTAGGGGCTCTTATTGGGGGACATTCACAAACCTACACGGCAGGAGCACAGCCTGGACAGCCTCTCATCTGCACAGTGGGGGGCTTGGCCTGGGGTAGTGGAATTTCCCCAGCTCAACTACGCTCCTCAGGCAGAGACACTCCCGGTGGGGTGAGGGATAGGATGAGCTAATACTCAAAGCAGTCCTTGGTGGGGGGGAGGAGGCATGATACTTTTGCTGCTTAACCTCTAGCCCCAAGGCGGTGACTAATTCTCACAGTGGGGCTCCTCGAAGGGCACTTACATAGCCTGGACCGTGATACCCAGGCCTTCTCATTTCTGTGTGGAGCTCTTCCCAGAGCCCTCCCACACCTCTGCCATTCCTTGCAGCCCATTGAGAGGACAGCTACTGTCCATATACCCATCCTTGCTCTGCAGAGGAAGTTGGTAACCTCCTTGCCCTGAAGGCAGACCCTAAAGGCTTTTAACAAAATGAGTAAAAAAAATCAAGAGGATTGATAGCTTCTATACAGAAAGAGAGCTTGTTTCCAACCCCAAGGAGACTAATAGCAAACAGCCTCCAGATAATACCCCAAATAACACTCTCCTAGAAGAGACTATTAAAAATCTCAAAAGAGAGTTAGAAGAAAAATGGGGAAAGGAAAGAGAAGCTATGCAAGAGAGTAACAACTTCCTGAAATGTGAATTAGAAAAGGTAAAGATTTCACAGAAAGTGCAGGGAAACAGAATTAGGGAATTGGAAAAGGTAAAGAAATCACAGGAAAGTAGGATCTGTGAATTGGAAAAGATAAAGAATTCCCAAGAAAGTAGGATTTGTGAATTGGAAAAAGAAAATAACTCCCTAAAAAACAAATGTAGTGAAATGGGAAAAAATTCCATAGAGCAAAACAACTCATTTAAAAACTCAATTGGACATATACAAAAAGAAGTAAAAACAGCTAATGAAGAAATCAACTCATTAAAAATCAGAACTGAACAAATGAATGCTTCATTGAGACACCAAGAATCAGTCAAGCAAAACCAAAAAATAAAAAATAAAAATGAAAATCTGGAGAAAAATATTTGGAATACAATCTCACCCCCACCTCGAGCTCTCTGAGCAGAGGAAGCAGGCTATTTTAAGTCTCCCACACCCTGTTTTTAAGAAACAGCTGAGAACCTTTCTAGGCATGGTAGGCTTCCACAGGATTTAGATTCCCAATTTTGGGATTATTGCCAAACCCCTCTATGATTCTATGAAGGGTCCCAATACCCTTCCTCTTGAATGGGAACCTGAGCAGGTCAACACTTTTAAAACCCTGAAAGCCAAACTCACTTCTGCCCCTGCCTTGCCTGACTTACAGAAGAAACCTTTCACCCTGTATGTAGATGAGAGGCATGGACAGGCACTGGAAGTCCTCACCCAACCTCTAGGACCTGATCCCAAGCCTGTAGCTTATTTCTCAAAGAAGCTGGGCTCAGTTTCCCTAGGATGGCCATCCTGTCTCAGAGTAGTGGCTGCTACAGCCCTTTTAATTGAGGAAGTCTCCAAACTGACCTTGGGTCAAGACATTAGAGGTTTTAATCTCCCCCCCCCCAACAGAGTCCAAAGCATTCTAGAAGCCAAAGGGCACCAGTGGCTCTCAAGTGGGAGGCTTACTAGGTACCAAGTTCTTCTACTAGATAGCCCTGACCTGACTCTTCAAGCCTGTTACACCTTAAATCCTGCCACCCTTCTCCCTGATGTCTCTCAACCGGGAGAGATTATCCATAATTGTGAGGAAGTTATAGATTCTGTCTACTCCAGCAGATCTGACTTAAAGGATACCCCACCTTGAGAACCCAGATAGGGAGTGGTTCACAGATGGGTCTAGCTTTCTCGAGAATGGGGAAAGGCAGGTTATTCTGTGGTATCTCTTCATAGCACCTTGGAGGCCAAACCATTGCTTCCTGGGACTTCTGCACAGAAATCGGAGCTCAGTGCATTAACTAGGATGTTAGAACTGGGGAAGGGGATGAGAATCAATATTTTCAATGAATCCAAATATGCTTTCCATATTTTGCATGCTCATGGAGCTATTTGGAAAGAAAGGGGCCTGTTGACAGCAAAAAACTCTCCCATTAAACATGCAGGAGAAATTCTATACCTGTTGCAAGCTGTCCATAAAGCCAGAGAGGTCTTGGTTATATTCTATAAAGGACACCAGAATGGAGCTTCACTTCAGGCTAAGGGAAATAGGTTGGCAACATCAGCTGCTAAAGCTGCTGTCTTTTTGCCACTGATGGCACCTTTCATTCCCCAGCTGCCTGAATCTTTTACTCCTTCCTAGAGCTCACAGAAAAAAGTTCTTGCAGAGGAAAGAGGGTACACCCTTTCTCCCTCTGGTTGGTTTCAAATGTCCTCAGACCACTTCTTAATCCCAGAGGCAAGTCAGTGGAAATTGATCTCTGGTCTACACCAGGCAACACATCTGGGGAGAAAGGCTCTCCAATCCTTGTTAAGACGCATTTTCACTGGCCACAAGCTGGGAGAAACAATCAGGCAGGTCTGCCAGGCCTGCCCAATTTGTGCCCAAGTGAATCTTAAGGGAGCTGTCGAGCCCATACATCTCCTGAAGCCAACTGTTCCCTGGCTTCTGGATTGGAAGGATCTCATATCTACCCATCATCACACCACAGAGACAGTGGGAATTCCGGCCAAGATGGTGACGTGGAAGCAGACAGCTGCTTGAGCTCTGCATTTTCTCTCAGGACTTACTTCATGAGAAGCCTTGGAGTTAATGCTTGACCGGAAAAGAATCCCACAAATAATCACCAACAGAAGACATCCTTGATATTCGTGAGGAAAAAAAATGTGAATGTGAGGAAAAAAAGAGCCTGGACACTATTTTCCAGGAAATTATCAAAGAGAACTGCCCAGACGTTTTGGAAACAGAGGGTAAAATAGACACTGAAAAAATTCATCGATCACCTACTGAAAGGGATCCTAAAATCAAAACGCCAAGAAATATATTGGCCAAGTTCAAGAACCATCAGACAAATGAAAAAAATATTGGAAGCTACTAGAAAACCCAGGATCTAACAGCATCCACATTAAAAGAACAAAGGGCCTGGAACATGATATTCTGAAAGGCTAAGGAACTTGGTATGCAGCCAAGAATAACTTACCCAGCAAAAATGAGCATCGTTTTCCAGGGAAGAAGATGGGCATTTAACGAAATAAATGAATTCCATCTATTCTTGATGAAAAAACCAGACCTACACAAAATGTTTGATCTTCAAATACAGAACTCAAGAGATTTCTAAAAAGGTAAAAAGAAATCTTGAGAACTATATTTCTGCCATAAAGATATGTAAAGAACACATATATAATTTGTCCTAGAAACTAGAGGTGGAAAGGAAATTATATCATAAAAAAGTGTAAAGTGGTGGTACTAAATCTCATGAAGAGGCAAAGGTAACCTATTATATCTGAGAGAAAGAAAGGAAGGAGATGAACATAGTGTGTATCAATAGACATATTCAAGTTATGGTAAAAACTACTTCATTGAAAAGTGAGAGTTAGTAAGCTAAGGGGAAGGCAATACAGAAATTGTGAGAAAAAGGGGAAAAATAGGAAGAGGAACTTTAAGGTGGGGGAGGGATACTAAAAAGGGAGGGCTGTGAAAAGCAAGTGGTGTTTACAAGTTTAATACTGGGAGGGGGGTAAGAGGGAAGGAAAGGAGGAAAGTATAAGCAGGGGTTAACAGGATGGCAAGCAATATAGAATTAGTCATTCTATCCATAAATGTGAATGGGGTAAACTCCCTCATAAAGAGGAAGCAGTTGGAGCCAAGATGGCGGAGAAGAAACACACGACTCAGTGAACGTCCTCACTCCCTCACAACCAATTAGATAAATTAAGTCTCAAAATTAGCTCAAGACTGATAGATACCACAAGGACTGGAAGCACGACTTACCAGCTGAAGAGAATCTGGAGTTTCAACAGGAAAGGTCAGTTCTCAGGGGAGGAAGAAGAGAGACCAGCACAGACGGCTGGGTGCTCGCATACTGCGCCCATTGCGCTGGGAAGGGCTCTGGGATCAGAGAAGCCACTGAGGTAAAGGAATCTGGCACAGGCTGTTAGCTCTTCTCTGCTAATTATTTAGCAGTTCAGAAGAGAAAGCCAAAATATTTTAAAACTCAGATTAGATTTTCCCCGATCCTGGGGGGTGACTCAGTGGACTCTGCACCAGGGGGTGTGGCCTCAGCTACCACCTGAGAATAGTTAAGAGATTGACAAGTGGGTGGATACGGCCCAAGGCAACACACTCTGCCTAGTTTAGCTGGAGGGAGTGGAACTCAGCTCCAGGAAGTCCCAGAGAAGCGTAACCTTTGAACTAGGGACCGCGGTTTCTGGCAGACACTTCCAGTTTGAGCGCAGGGGCTTCTCACGTCACCTGCTGCAGACATCCACTCCCCACCCGAACACATAAGCTGGGCTTCCTGCTGTCTTTACTATTCTACGCCCTCGAAGCACAGTAGTGCTAATCACCTCTGAGGCACTTCCAGGGAGGGGGTGGGGAACTCTCTCCCAGAGCTCTATCTTAGCTCAGGCGCAGGAGCCGCTGCATCCATCCGGTCTGGGAGGAAGCTGGTAAAGAAGTAAATAATTTCCTACCCCAGGGAAAGACCCCAAAACATTTTTTTAAATATGAGCAAAAAAGCTAGAAAAACCATAGATTCCTTCTACACAGAGAAAGAGCGGGTATCCAACCCCGAGGAAGTTGACAGCAGAGAGTCAGCAGACAACAACCTAAAGGGGAACGATCCCTGCCCCCCATCACATAACTCTCTCCTAGAAGAAGCTCTTAAAAAATTGAGGGAGATAGAAGAAAAATGGGGAAAGGAAAGGGAAGCTATGATAGAAAATAACAACGTCCTGAAATTGGAGTTGGAAAAAATAAAGAATTCACAGGAGATGCAGGGAAACAAAATTTATGAATTAGAAAAGGTTAAAAAATTGGAAAAGATAAAAAAGTCTCAAGAAAATAGAATTTCTGAATTGGAAAAAGAAAATAATTCTCAAAAAAAAAAAATTAGGGAAATGGAAAAAAATTCAATAGAGCAAAATAATTCATTTAAAAATGAAATTGGGCATTTACAAAAAGAACTAAAAACTGTGAAAGAAGAAAATAACTCCTTAAAAGTCAGGATGGAACAAATAGAAATGAATGATTCACAGAGAACCCAAGAATCAGTCAAACAAAACAAAAAAAATGAGAAGCTGGAGAACAACGTCAAATACTTACTGGGAAAATCTATAGACCTGGAAAATAGATCTAGGAGAGATAATCTGCGGATTATTGGACTTCCAGAAAACTATGACCAAAAAAAGAGCCTAGATTCTATTTTACAGGAAATTATCAAGGAGAACTGTCCGGAGATAATAGAAACAGAAGGGAAAGTAGATGTGGAAAGAATTCATCGAACTCCTTCTGAAATAGACCCTAAAAAAAGAACACCACGGAATATAGTGGCTAAGCTGCAGAATTACCACACAAAGGAGAAAATCCTGCAAGCAGCTAGAAAAAAACAATTTAAATACCAAGGTGCCACAATAAGGGTCACCCAAGATCTGGCTGCCTCCACATTAAAAGATAGAAGGGCCTGGAACCTGATATTCCGTAAGGCAAAAGATCAAGGACTGCAACCAAGAATGAACTAACCAGCTAAGTTTAGCATCTTTTTCCATGGAAGAAGATGGTCATTCAATGAAATAGAGGAATTCCATATGTTTCTAAGAAAAAAAACCAGACTTAAACAAAAAATTTGATCTACATCCACAAGACTGAAGAGAAACAGAAAAAGGTACACAGAACCCTTGAGAACTGTAACTCTGTTGTGGGTATATAAAAAAATACTCAAGGATAATTTGATTTTACTGATATAAAAGAAAAAAAGGGGGGTGTAGTAAAGGGAAGGAGGTCAGTTCAGAAAAAGGGGAAGGAGTGATAAAAAGAGGGAAACTACATCCCAGGAAGAGGCATAGAAAATACACCATATCTGAGGGAACTTAGTGAGGGGGAGAATCATTGTGTGAATCTTACTCTCATCAGGAGAGGCTCAAAGAGTAAATAATTGTCATATTTGTTTTTCAGAGAATTCTCTCTCACCTCATTAAAAGGGGGGAGAGGAAAAGGGAAAAGGAAAAGGAGAATAAGTGAAGGGACTTGGAGGGAGGGGGGAGGGATCCTAAAAAAAAAAAAAAAAAAAGAGGGAGGGTTGCGCGTCACAAGGGGGGTCTGTAAATTAAATATCGGGGAGGGGGATCAGGGGGGTCAAGGGAAAAAAGCATAATCTGGGGATAATACGATGGCAGGAAATACAGAATTAGTAATTTTAACTGTAAATGTAAATGGGATGAACGATCCCATCAAACGGAGACGGATAGCAGATTGGATCAAAAAGCAGAACCCTACGATATGTTGCCTACAGGAAACACACTTAAAGCAAGGAGATACATACAGAATAAAGGTAAAAGGTTGGAACAGAGCCTATTATGCTTCAGGTAAAGCCAAAAAAGCAGGGGTAGCTATCCTTATCTCAGATCAAGCAAAAGCAGAAGTAGATCTCGTTAAAAAAGATAAGGAAGGAAACTATATCCTGCTGAAAGGTAGCATAAATAATGAAGCCATATCAATACTAAACATATATGCACCAAGTGGTATAGCATCTAACTTTCTAAAGGAAAAGTTAAGAGAACTGCAAGAAGAAATAGACAGTAAAACTATAATAGTGGGAGATCTCAACCTTGCACTCTCAGATTTAGACAAATCAAACCACAAAACAAACAAGAAAGAAATTAAAAAAGTAAATAGAATATTAGAAAAACTAGGTATGATAGACCTTTGGAGAAAACTGAATGGCAATAGAAAGGAATATACTGTCTTCTCAGCAGTTCATGGATCCTATACAAAAATTGACCATATATTAGGACATAAAGATCTCAAAATTAAATGTAGGAAGGCAGAAATAATAAATGCCTTCTTCTCAGATCACAATGCAATAAAAGCTACATTCAGTAAAAAGTTAGGGGTAAATAGACCAAAAAGTAATTGGAAACTGAATAATCTCATCTTAAAGAATGACTGGGTGAAAGAGCAAATTATAGAAACAATTAACAATTTCACCCAAGATAATGACAATGATGAGACATCATATCAAAATCTTTGGGATGCAGCTAAAGCAGTAATAAGGGGAAATTTTATATCTTTAGAGGCTTATTTGAAGAAAATTGAGAAAGAGAAGATTAACGAATTGGGCTTACAACTTAAAAGGCTAGAAAAAGACCAAATTATAAACCCCCAACCAAAAATTAAACTTGAAATACAAAAATTAAAAGGAGAAATCAATAAAATTGAAAGTAAAAAAACTATTGAATTAATAAATAAAACCAAGAGTTGGTTTTATGAAAAAGCCAATAAAATAGATAAACCTTTGGTAAATTTGATCAAAAAAAAGAAAGAGGAAAATCAAATTGATAGTCTTACAAATGAAAAGAGGGATCTTTCCACCAATGAAGAGGAAATTAGAGAAATAATAAGGAGTTACTTTGCCCAACTTTATGCCAATAAATTTGATAACTTAAGTGAAATGGATGACTTCCTCCAAAAATATAGGCTCCCTAGATTAACAGAGGAGGAGATAAATTGCTTAAATAGTCCCATTTCAGAAAAAGAAATAGAACAAGCTATTAATCAACTCCCCAGGAAAAAATCCCCAGGGCCAGATGGATTCACATGTGAATTCTACCAAACATTTAAAGAACAATTAGCCCCAATGTTATATAAATTATTTGAAAAAATAGGGGATGAAAAAGTTATCAAAATGTGCATACCCTTTGACCCAGCCATACTACTACTGGGCTTATACCCCAAGGAACTACTAAAGAAGGGAAAGGGTCCTGTATGTGCCAAAATGTTTGTGGCAGCCCTTTTCATAGTGGCTAGAAGCTGGAAGATGAATGGATGTCCATCAATTGGAGAATGGTTGGGTAAACTATGGTATATGAATGTTATGGAATATTATTGTTCTATAAGAAATGACCAACAGGAGAAATACAGAGAGGCTTGGAGAGACTTACATCAACTGATGCTGAGTGAAACGAGCAGAACCAGAAGATCATTATACACTTCAACAATGATACTGTACGAGGATGTATGCTGATGGAAGTGGATTTCTTCAACATAGAGAAGAACCAATCCAATTCCAATTGATTAATGATGGACAGAACCAGCTACATCCAGAAAAGGAACACTGGGAAATGAATGTAAACTGTTATTTTTACCTTCTGAATCCAATTCTTCCTGTGCAACAAAAAAATTCGGTTCTACACACATATATTGTATCTAAATTATACTGTAATATATTTAACATATATAAGACTGCTTGCCATCTGGGGGAGGGGGTTGGGGGAGGAAGGGAAAAAATCTGAATAGAAGTAAGTGCAAGGGATAATGTTGTAAAAAATTACCCATGCATATGTACTGTCAAAAAATGTTATAATTATAAAATAAAATTAAAAATTAAAAAAAAAAAAAAAAAAAGAAAAAATAGGGGATGAAGGAGTCCTACCAAACTCCTTTTATGACACAGACATGGTACTGATACCTAAACCTGGTAGATCGAAAACTGAGAAAGAAAATTATAGACCAATCTCCTTAATGAATATTGATGCTAAAATCTTAAATAAGATATTAGCAAAAAGACTTCAGAAAATCATCTCCAAGATAATACACTATGATCAAGTAGGATTCATACCAGGAATGCAGGGCTGGTTTGATATTAGGAAAACTATTAATATAATTGACCATATTAATAATCAAATTAATAAGAACCATATGATCATCTCAATAGATGCAGAAAAAGCATTTGACAAAATCCAACATCCATTCCTACTAAAAACTCTTGAGAGTATAGGAATAAATGGATTATTCCTTAGAATAATCAGGAGCATATATTTAAGACCTTCAGTAAGCATAATATGCAATAGAAATAAACTGCAACCTTTCCCAGTAAGATCAGGAGTGAAACAAGGTTGCCCACTATCACCATTACTATTCAATATAGTACTAGAAACGCTAGCCTCGGCAATAAGAGCCGAGAAAGAGATTCAAGGAATTAGAGTAGGAAATGAGGAAATTAAACTATCACTTTTTGCAGATGACATGATGGTATACTTAGAGAACCCCAAAGACTCTGCTAAAAAGCTACTAGAAATAATTCAAAATTTCAGCAAAGTGGCAGGATACAAAATAAATCCACATAAATCCTCGGCATTTTTATATATCACTAACAAAATGCAACAGCAAGAGATACAAAGAGAAATTCCATTCCAAACAAATGTTGAGAGTATAAAATATTTGGGAATCCATCTACCAAAGAAAAGTCAGGAATTATATGAGAAAAATTACAAAACACTTGCCACAAAAATAAAATCAGATTTAAATAATTGGAAAGACATTCAGTGCTCTTGGATAGGCCGAGCGAATATAATAAAGATGAGAATACTCCCCAAACTAATCTATTTATTTAGTGCTATACCAATCAGACTCCCAAGAAACTATTTCAATGACCTAGAAAAAATAACAACAAAATTCATATGGAAGAATAAAAGGTCGAGAATTGCAAGGGAACTAATGAAAAAAAACTCAGAGGAAGGTGGTCTAAGTGTACCTGATCTAAAGCTATATTATATAGCAGCAGTCACCAAAACCATTTGGTATTGGCTAAGAAATAGACCGGTAGATCAGTGGAACAGATTAGATACAGAGGACAAAAAAGGGTACATCTATAGCAATCTAATCTTTGACAAACCCAAAGATTCCAACATTAGGGATAAAAATTCATTATTCGGAAAAAACTGTTGGGAAAACTGGAAATTAGTATGGCAGAAATTAGATATGGATCCACACTTAACACCATATACCAAGATAAGATCAAAATGGATCCATGATTTAGGCATAAAGAGGGAGATAATAAATAGATTAGAGGAACAGAGGATAATCTACCTCTCAGACTTGTGGAGGAGGAAGGAATTTATGACCAGAGGAGAACTAGAGATCATTATTGATCACAAAATAGAAGATTTTGATTACATCAAACTAAAAAGTTTCTGTACAAATAATGCTAATGCAAACAAGATTAGAAGGGAAGTAACAAATTGGGAAAATATTTTTAAAAACAAAGGTTCTGACAAAGGTCTCATATCCAAAATATATAGAGAACTGACCATAATTTATAAGAAACCGAACCATTCTCCAATTGATAAATGGTCAAGGGATATGAACAGACAATTCTCAGAGGGAGAAATTGAAACTATATCCATTCACATGAAAGAGTGTTCCAAATCACTACTGATCAGAGAAATGCAAATTAAGACCACTCTGAGATACCATTACACACCTGTCAGATTGGCTAAGATGACAGGAACAAATAATGATAAATGTTGGAGGGGATGTGGGGAAATTGGGACACTAATACATTGCTGGTGGAGTTGCGAAAGAATCCAGCCATTCTGGAGAGCAATCTGGAATTATGCCCCAAAAGTTATCAAACTGTGCATACCCTTTGACCCAGCAGCGCTACTACTGGGATTATATCCCAAAGAAATACTAAAGAGCGGAAAGAGTCATATATGTGCCAAAATGTTTGTGGCAGCTCTTTTTGTTGTAGCTAGAAACTGGAAGATGAATGGATGCCCATCAGTTGGAGAATGGTTGGGTAAATTGTGGTATATGAAGGTTATGGAATATTATTGCTCTGTAAGAAATGACCAGCAGGAGGAATACAGAGAGGCCTGGAGAGACTTAAATCAACTGATGCTGAGTGAAATGAGCAGAACCAGAAGATCACTGTACACTTCAACAACAATACTGTATGAGGATGTACTCTGATGGAAGTGGAAATCTTCAACATAAAGAAGATCCAACTCACTTCCAGTTGATCAATGATGGACAGAGGTAGCTACATCCAGAGAAGAAACACTGGGAAGTGAATGTAAATTGTTAGCACTAATATCTGTCTGCCCAGGTTGCATGTACCTTCGGATTCTAATGTTTATTGTGCAACAAGAAAATGATATTCACACACATGTATTGTACCTAGACTATATTGTAACACATGTAAAATGTATGGGATTGCCTGTCATCGGGGGGAGGGACTAGAGGGAGGGGGGTAATTTGGAAAAATGAATACAAAAATAAAAATAAAAAAAAAAAAAGAGGAAGCAGTTAGCAGACTGGATTAAAAGTCATAATCCTACAATATGTTGTTTACAGGAAACACACCTGAAACAGGGTGATACATTCAAACTAAAAGTAAACCGGTGGAGCAGAATCTACTATGCTTCAGGTGAAGCCAAAAAAGCAGGGGTAACCATCCTCATCTCAGATCAAGCAAAAACAAAAATTGATCTAATTTAAAGAGATAAGGAAGGGCATTATATCCTGCTAAAGGGTAGCATAGATAATGAAGCAGTATCAATATTAAACATATATGCACCAAGTGGTACAGCATTTAAATTCTTAAAAGAGAAATTAAGAGAGCTGCAAAAGAAATAGACAGCAAAACTATAATAGTGGGAGATCTCAACCTTGCACTCTCAGAATTAGATAAAACAAACCACAAAATAAATAAGAAAGAAGTCAAAGAGGTAAATAAAATACTAGAAAAGTTTGATATGATAGATCTTTGGCAAAAGCTAAATGGAGACAGAAAGGAGAATATTTTCTTCTCAGCAGTTCATGGAACCTATACAAAAATTGATCATATACTAGGACATAAAAACCACAGAGACAGTGGTTGTCACCGTGGCCCATAATGGCCATGTTCAAATTCCTGTTATGGGAACATTGACCTGTACCACCAATACTGTGGGTGCCAGCAAGCGTGACTCCTCTCAAGCCTGCCACAATTTCACCTCGGCAATTTGCACTAGCTGCATAGGTGAGACACAGGCTAGGTGCTCTTATGATTATGCACCTCTCAGAGGTTAACTATAGGGAATCCATTCCGGGATTATCCTGGCAAGCTCACCAACACCTTCTTTGAAGCTCCTTCATAACCTCCTCAAAACTAACATTCCAATTGATAGGATGTTATGAGATCACAATTATCTGTGGGGACAAGCAACCAGGAGACTGCTACAGAATCTAACTTCATGTACCATCTGTGTGCCTAAGGGATATGCTTTTCTGTAAAGTAAGTCCTCCATACCACCTTAATGTTTCTAAGAGGCCTATTAGGATAAATGCCCCTGATTGGGACCTTCCCCCACCTGTAATTCTCTCCACTCCATGCTTAACACCTTTTAAACACTACAGGTCCTGCACCCAAGGCTACTTAAGCACTCCTTTCACTGTATATAATGCCAGCATCTCTGATCCCACCCCTTCAAGGAGAGAGAGAAGGGGATATTGGGAAAATATTTTATGGTACTTACAGAAAGGCACTTCAATGCTAGTGTCCTCAGTAGGGTATTTAGAGCATGAAAATGTTCTCTCCAACCTAATGGCCACTATTAACCAGCTGGCCAATGAAACTGCACATTCTCTCAAGAATTCCTGGACTCTCTTGCCAACATGGTTCTGGATAATCGTCTGGCCTTAGATTATTGTAACGTGCTCTCCTGGCAGTTACAATTACTAGTCTGTCCTAGACCCACCAGAGCACCTTTGACCACTGTCCTTTGCAGTGTGAGCTCTACCCGGCTCGCCTCCTCTGAGGCCTTCTAAGGTCTCTGGCCACAATCTCTTGAATCTATAGCTTAGTAACCGGTAGCGCACTCAAGAACAACCACATGTAATCTTAAAAGCCTTTATTATACCTACTCACATAATTCCCTAACTGATGCCCTGACTTGTTGGTTCCCAAGTGAACACCTGGTCAGAAGACTCATGTGTTCACTACCAAAACCCTTACCTCTTTCGGCTACCCATCTTGGCTTGGCCACCCAGGCTAGGAGCCAGGGTGAACAGCAGGTTAACAGAGGTTAAAGAGGGCGGTTGCTGCCTGCAGTGGGCTTATATAGGGCCTGTGAGGTCACACACACAGCCAATCAGCGAGAGAGTCACCCATTACGAAACTATCTCAATATGGCCAGGATCCCGCCCAAGGGCAGTCCTAATATCCACAGAAAGTACTTCTGGGCCTCAATCCCGATGCACTGTGTCCGCCCATTTAAAGGGCCCTTACAATTCCCTTTCTCTTGTTTTGCGGGAACCGCACATCTCACCAAGCTAAACTTTTAGCACCAGCTATAGTTCACTTGATCCATGAGATGACAGTGTTATGCCCAAGGAGGTACAAAGCAGCAGATCAGTAAACAGAAGTATGACAATGAGAACCAGGCTCAACAGTGGCCCAAATGTTCAACCCATTCATCAAAGTCATACTCGAGATAATAGGCCAAAGAGATTGGATGCCAATGAGGTAGGATGTCAACACTGAGGTGGGAAGTCAACAAGGTAAAACATCACAATTCTAGTTAACAAATATCAGTGAGGTAGGTTGTCACAATTCTAGTTACATTTATCACAGTTCTAGACCAATTCTAGTTTCTTACAATTTTCTGTTGCACTTTTCACACTCCTAGAACAATTCTAGCTTTTCACAATTCTCAATTGCACTTGTCACAATCCTAGAACAATTCTAGTTTATCACAATTCTCTATTGCACTTTTCACAATTCTAGAACAATTCTAGCTTATCACAATTCTCTATTGCACTTTTCACAATTCTAGAGCAATTCTAGCTTATCACAATTCTCTATTGCACTTTTCACAATTCTAGAACAATTCTAGTTTCACAGGTGCACATAAGCAAAGTCATGTCCAGTAACATTGTCTCAATAACAATGGCAGGTGGGTGTGTTGGTTTTTCACCCACTAATTTAAAAGCATAGGGCAAAGCCTCTTCCCAGGCCACCATATGGCAAGTGGCCACGGGAGAAGCAAGCAGGCCCATTGTCCATTTACAGTCTTTATATTGCGTATCACCCAAAACAGTCCATTTCAGCTGCAACATTGGAACTGTGTCTGGTGTCTCTGGTGTTACGGTCAGGAGGGACATTGCTGCCATCAGCGTCTGAAGGGCTGCGGACATCTGGCTGGTCCCTCTTGTCTGGTCCTTCTCTTGGATCCCCAGGTTACAAATGTCTCTGGTGGGGATGAACTCTGCTGCTGGATCTGCACCTAGGAAGGAATGTCCCCGGGGCCCAACTTGGGCCTTTCCAAATGCCATCCAGGCCTTTCCACATCACAGTGGAAACAAAGTTGTTGTCAAAAAGATTAACAAGTCAGACAAAAGTCAGTCTGTCACTTAGCTGCACTTTCTGTGTATGCCCGAAGTGCATTGCTAAGGTAAAATGTAAAGAATTTAAAAATGTAAAACCAAAATAATTTAAAAGTGTAAAACCGAAATAGATTAAAAATGTAAAACCAAAATAACTTTAAAATGTAAAATCAAAAATGTTTAAAAATGTAAAATCAAAATTTAAAAATTGTAAGCAATCACATATCCCAAAATTCCCTTCTCTTGTTTAGAAGAGAAGATCTTGGGGATAGTCTGTGCAGTAATGACTTTATGAAAAAAGAACACTCGGCTATATCCCTGAATTCTTTTGCCTAAAATTCAAAGTTTGAGTTTCTGATACCGAATTGTACTTCAGGAGTGTGAATCAATAAATCTGATATTTTCCTCCTGGGTCAAAGATCACACACTGTCTATTTATTCTAGTGATTAAAACAGCAATTTTCCAACCCATTCTAGACATAAACACTGTTTTATAAGTACCCGTAGGGGGTTGGGAAATCAAGCTCACCTGTGGAAGTGGAAAATCCACGAGGTAAGAAAAGAGGAGTTCCAACTCTCCAAAGACGATCCTAGCAGTTTTACAAGTATAAAATTCCACTCTCTCTAACTGCAAGATCTTATCCCTGTAAGGTTTCTTAGAAATTAACTGAACTGTATTTTTAAAACTTTTCTGATTATACTCAATACCCCACAATTCCTTTTTGCCTTGGGGCATAAAGCCTACTCCTGTCCTTTGAAATGAAGACACAGGAGTTTTGAATGGATTAATGGGCAGTGCTGATAGTATTATCGCCCTTCCTTTTCCTCCTCCCCCTTCTCCCTTGGCCCAAGAAGGTGAGGCAGAGGGAAGAATTGGAAAATTCCCCAAAGGCTGATTTAAAATCAAACCTGAGCTTTGCACATAAAAAGAACTAAACTTCTTCTCAATGAAAGAGTAATCAATAAATTCCTTAAAACAACAATGCACAAGGTAAACCAACAAAACGCTAAGAAGAATTTCTACAACTGAAGTCCATGTGATTCGTTTATTTCCTTCCTTAGTTTCTGCCACTGGTTTGAACTCTTCCTGTTCTATCTGTAGTAACCTCGCTTTTTCTTCTTTCTCTATCTCCATCTGTAGTTTAACCAAGCAAAAAACACTTGGGGCATGATGGCAGCCGATGCCACACCCAGAGAGTGCCTCCAAGTCCAATACCCAGACATGATCAATCAGCCAGGAAGCCATCTGAGGGGAGAAAGGGATTACACAATCAGTCAGCCAGGAAGCAACATGATGGGAGAAAGGGACTACAATTAGGGAGGATGGAGTTGTATGCAGCTGGGACAACTGAGATACCCCCTGGAGAGGTGAAATCTGTTCCTCTCCAACCTATGGATCCCTTGCCTCCAGGCACAGTAGGCTTGACCATTTCACCTCCTGAGAGTACTTACAAGACAGTGTTCATTCATACACTGATGTGGGAAACTGGGGAATGTGTAGATAATATCCCAGTCACTAACACAGGGAGACAATGTGTGACTTATCAACCAGGGGAAGTAGTAGCATCGGGTTTATTGATACAGACTCCTAATAAGCAACCTGGTGACAGTCACCCATGTTCGGACTCCAAGCAGAAAAACCCAGGAATATACTGGACAGCAGCTGTGACAGCTGACCGACCTATGCTCACCATCTATATAAATGGCATAGCATTAGAAGGACTGGTGGACACAGGTGCAGATCGCACAGTCATTAGAGGTGCCAACTGGCCCAGTCACTGGCCAAAGACTAAGGCAGACACCTACATGTCTGGGGTAGGAGGATCAATAGCAGCTGAAGTTAGTGCTACCCCTTTAAGATGGGTATTTGAAGGTGAAACAGGAGTTTTTACTCCTTTTATAGTTGAAAAAATCCCCATCAATCTGTGGGGAAGAGACATTTTACAACAATTAGGGTTAAAAATGAGTACTTCGGTTTTTTAGGCAGGGCTGCTGTTGAAGGCCTGCCAACACTTTCACCTGTTCCTATCCAGTGGAAAACTGATACACCAGTGTGGATAGAACAGTGGCCCTTAGATAACAATAAAATTCAGGCCTTACTAGATATAGTACAGGAACAACTTGATCAAGGACACTTACAACCTTCTCTAAGTCCTTGGAATTCCCCAGTATTTGTTGTAAAAAAGAAATCTGGAAAATGGAGGATGTTGACTGATTTAAGAAAGGTAAATGAACAGATGGAAACTATGGGAACTCTTCAACCTGGACTTCCATCTCCTACTCAGTTGCCTAGAGAATGGCCTCTGTGGGTTATAGACATTAAGGATTGTTTCTATTCTATCCCTCTAGATAAGGAGGATATGAAAAGATTTGCCTTTTCAGTGCCCAGCGTTAACTTAGCTGAGCCTTATAAAAGATATGAATGGACAGTTTTGCCACAGGGAATGAAAAACAGCCCTACTATGTGTCAAATGTATGTTGCTGCTGCTCTTACTCCAGTAAGAAAAGCATTTCCAAAAGTAATGTTATTACATTACATGGATGATATATTGGGATGTGCACCTGAGGAACAAATGTTAGAAGCATGTCTACAAAAAACCATAGAAACACTAAGGAATTATAAATTGCACATAGCTCCAGAAAAGATTCAAAGACATGCTCCTTTTCAATATTTAGGATATGAAGTATATCCTAAGGTGCTTACAGTACAAAAACTCTCCTTAAGAACAGAGAAGCTAAACACCTTAAATGACTTCCAGAAATTGATAGGAGATATCCAATGGATGCGTCCCGTGCTAGGCTTGACTACCTGTCAATTGCAACCATTATATGACATTTTAAGGGGAGACAGTGCTTTAAATTCACCACGCCAGCTTACAAAAGAAGCTCAAGAGGCTTTGAGACAAGTTGAACTGGCTTTATCCAATGTGGTTGAAAGAGTCACTCAAAAACCCTTGGAAATATCAGTTTTTGCTACACAAGAGGCCCCCACAGCAGTCCTCCATCAAGGAGACAGTGTGATAGAGTGGGTGAACCTCCCAGCACAACCAGAACAAAGCCTTATTCCTTACCCAGTGCTTGTGGCTAGAATTTTATTAAAGGCCATTAAACGAGCAGTACAATTATCTGGGACAAGACCTGATAAGATATATACCTTTTATACTAATGCACAAGTTAATGTGTGCTGCGAAACCATCCCAGAGTGGCAAATTTTATTAGCCATGGCTCC
The DNA here is from genome assembly GCF_048593235.1 of Sminthopsis crassicaudata. Taxonomy (NCBI): domain Eukaryota; kingdom Metazoa; phylum Chordata; class Mammalia; order Dasyuromorphia; family Dasyuridae; genus Sminthopsis; species Sminthopsis crassicaudata. The sequence goes on from NC_133621.1 coordinate 249,932,777, forward strand.
AAATTTTGCACACGGGTCTCCATTAAAGATAACCAGACTGCTACATAATTGGCAATGGATTCTTGAAGAAAAGGTTTCTAAAGTTCCTCTTAAAGGACCAACTATCTTTACAGATGCATCCAAACATAATATTTGCGCTGTGTATTCTCGTGACTTAACTATAAAGAGAGTAATCAGAACTCCTTTTCAGTCCACTCAGCAGAATGAATTGTATGCAATCATTCTAGCTCTTGCTTATTATCCGGGAGACATAAATATAATATCTGATTCAGCCTATTCAGTAGGTGTGGTACAAAGAATTGCCACAGCCCAAATAAAATTTGTAGCCTCCAATATATATCAGCTCTTTAAAGAGCTTCAAGAGCAAGTGAGAAAGCATCCCGGTAAGATTTATATTTTGCATGTCCATTCCCATAGTGGACTTCCAGGTCCTATTTTTGATGGTAATTCAAAGGCAGATAGCCTTCTAACCATGCTGGCCAGTACTCCTTTATTTCAAGAAGCACAAGAGTCTCATTCTAAATATCATCAGGCTGCCCGAGCTTTACGTTTGCAGTTTGGAATAACAAGAGAAGAAGCTAGGAGCATAGTAAAAGCCTGTACAGCTTGCCTTCCTTTCCATGCTCCTACACTCCCTCCAGGGAAGAACCCTCGTGGTTTGAGACCTAATGAAATTTGGCAAATGGATGTGACCCATTATAAATCTTTTGGTCGTCTATCTTTTATCCATGTCGTGGTAGACACCTTTTCAGGATTCACATTTGCAATACCAGCAGCAAAAGAGACAGCCCGAGTGGTCACTGAATTCCTTATACAAGCATTTGCAATTATGGGCGTGCCACAAGCAATAAAAACAGACAATGGACCTGCATATACATCTAAACATTTTACACACTTTTGTGCACAGTATAAGATTTTACACACCACGGGCATACCCTTTAATCCTCAAGGGCAGGCAATAGTAGAGAGAAGAAACAGAGATATTAAGACACTCCTCCAAAAACAAAAGAAAGGGGGAGCCACGGGTAACCCTAGAGAACTTCTAAATTTAGTTCTCTATACCATTAATTTTTTAATTTTTGACAAAGATGCACTGGCTCCAGCAGACAGGTTTTATAACTCACCGGAAGGGCAGTGTCCAGTGCGAGCAGCTCCACTGTCTTTAGATAATCGCCAAGTGATGTGGAGAGACCCAGAAAGTGGTGAATGGAAGGGACCAGATAGGTTAACTGCTTGGGGGAGAGGGTTTGCTTGTATCTCTACAGATGGAGAAGGAATCAGATGGGTGCCAACGAGCCGTATTCGCCTTGTCCATCGGAGAGAGACAGAGCAGACCCTTGAAACGAAGGAGAAGGCCCAAGAAACATCGGGTGGTTCCGTTGCTGACTGTGCCCACCACTGAAAGAACCTGGCAGTTATGGCGTTTGACCCATGGACATCAAAAACTGTTGGACTTGAAAATCCTCAGAAATCATTGGATTCTCTGAGACATCATAAGACTATTGTAGGACTTGAAAGTCTCAGGAATCATTGGATTCTCTGAGACATCATAAGACTATTGTAGGACTTGAAAGTCTCAGGAATCATTGGATTCTCTGAGACATCATAAGACTATTGTAGGACTGAAATCCTCAGGAATCATTGGATTCTCTGAGACATCATAAGACTATTGTAGGACTGAAAGTCCTCAGGAATCATTGGATTCTCTGAGGCATCATAAGACTATTGTAGGACTGAAAGTCCTCAGGAATCATTGGATTCTCTGAGGCATCATAAGACTGTTGCTGGACTTCAAAAACTTGTGGGGATCATTGGATTCCCTAACATATAAAAAGACTGATGTGGGATTTCAAAAACTTGTGGGGATCATTGGATTCCCTAACAGTGAAGCAATGGACAATAGATTGGTTTTGGACTATTTCTTGGTTGCTGAAGAAGGGGTATGTGTGTCTGGTGTCTACATACCCTCCTTCTAGGACTTCTGGAAATCTCTTACAATACCATGTTGATTTATATTGTTTGTTATGTCACTATTTGCATGTACAATTCCTGTTTGTTACACCACATCGAGTCTGCACTGATTGTGGGGAGAGTCACCACTAATAGCCTCTGCGTTATTGCTATGTGCTTGTGTAATAACTCCCATGCTGATGGGTTTGTGCATACTTGTCTCTAATAAGGCCCTTCAATCCAGAAACCCGCTAGCAAATCCCCACTTCTCTTTGGTGCTTCTCATCTCCCTTCCTGAGATGTCAGGGAGGGCGTGATTATCTCCTTTTTAGTGCTTTCATCTCCCCTCCTGAGAAGTCAGGGGGGGCGTGATCACGTCCTTTTTGGGGTTCTCATCTCCCTGAAAGGTCAGGGATGGCGCGACCTCCTGTGGTCTAAAACAAAAGAAAGCGGGAGATGTAAAGGGCTAGAACTGAGCAATGCACTTGGATGCACGTGAGACTAATTGCCAATTGGACGGTTCCCTATTAACTTGTTTAAGGTTGACCCTCCCCAGCTGTTCTGTGCTGACTTGATTGGTGGGACAAAGAGGGGGAAGTGACGTGTGTGGGAGGAGCAAGAAAAACTTGGGTGGTGGAACTCAAGCTCACTTGCACTCGTGACCGGGCGTTGGAGGCGAAGGTAAAGATCTAGAATAAAGACGTTTAGTGATCCTGACTCTTGCTGATTTCTGGAAAGATAGAGTTCCAGCAGATTATCTCCTAGCTTCTAGTGGAGGTGTCTGTGCCTTGGTCAATACCTCTTACTGTATGTATGTTAATAATTCCAGGGAGGTTGAGCACTGAGAAGATCTTAGAGAAAGGTGGCTGGATGAAGGACATTCATGAGAAAATACCCCTCCCCAATCTTCTTCTGGGTGGGGCTCCTAGATATGGTCACTCTTAACCCCTACACTAATTCAACTTCTAATAATTATCTTTTTACTCATATTTGGTCCTTGCATTTTCAGATTGTTTGTGAGATTTGTTTCTTCTAGGCTTTGAGCTTCAAACTTTCAACTGCTCCTGCAGCTTGGAGACACTGAGACAACTAAGGGGGACATACACCCCTTGGATGCTGTCTTCAGATCCCATGTTATTCCTCCTGGCATGAACCCCCAAATGAACTAGTGACATCTTTACAACCCTTGCCAGCTGAAAGAAGCTAAAGAAGAAGAGACCCTAGCCCTTTTTTCCCCAAATGCATTTGGAGTTATTGCTTGAGGGGGGAATGAAACAGGAAGCCTGAAGAAATTCTCTCAAGGAGAAAATTGCCTTGAACTTTACCTTCCTACCCCACCCAGATTACTAGCCCCATTCTGTTATCCCAAGAGACCAGCCCCCATTGATAATACCTACTACTGATTAAACTTTCTATAGAGTTAAGCCAAAACCTATTCAATTCAAAAATTTCCCATTGTTTGTCCTGTGACGGATAGAAAATCCTATCCAAAAATGACTTCTCAGAGACCTCTCAAAGTAAAAAGCAGAAAAGTTGTTTATTTAACAAATTCTCATGAGAATGAGCAATTCCACCATGAGGAGGGAAAGAAAGAAAGCTCACAGTAGAAGGGCTAAAGAACTAAGGGAAGATATACAGTTTTTATAGGTTTCATTGCAAAAGGATTACATCATGAGTTTGGAGAACATTAAGAGATAGGTGCCCCCCCTTCCCCACCAGTTAATTGAATGTCATCACATATCTCAAAAATTAAACAATTAGTAGCCTAAACATCGATAGCCTGGATAGACATAAATGTCATCAAAAAATCTAAGCAATTAGTAGCCTAAACATTGAACATACCTATGCAGGTCACAGAGACCTAGAGAAGATAGAATACAGAAAAGGAATTTAACATTGCTGTAAATTCTTCACCATATCCTTACTTCATACTTGCTCCACATAGTCCCAAGTTCTGGGATCTGTCCATAAAACTAAGTACCCTCAACAAATCTCTTTACAAAATCTCCTAATTGTAGTAGGGGCTTTTGTCCACTAAGGGAGTCTCTTTCTTAGTGATATTGAGAAATAAACTTTCCTATTCTTTGCCATAGAGTGAATTCTTTCACAAGAACTTGTGCCTTGCCTCTCTTACCATGGCTCATAACCCATCACTATGCTTTAAAATTCTGTCAGTCCTGTCAAACATGTGCCATAAATTTTGAAGTTTCACCCAAAATTAATTCTCACCTATGAAAATAATGAGATTAACTATCTTTGTGATAGATTCTGAATTTTAAGGATTATCCTGTTTTCTCCCTAAAAAAGGAAATTTATTTAAAGGGATAAGAGGGAAAATACAAATCTTCCTGTGAGCTTTAATTTAGCTATCATTTATGAAAATTCTAGGATTGATTAAGTTTTGGGGAGTTATCTGAAATTGGTGATTGAAAACTGGTATACTAGTTATTTTCATAATTTCTTGTTTTTATCTTAGATCAGTTTGATGAGATGTGAGAATTGAGGTAAGAGATCTCCTAAGAGCAATGGGATCCCCTTGGCAGGTGGCAGGCTTTGCAAAAGAATTCACAAACCCCAATGAATACAGCCATGAGGTTTGTGGCAAAGAATGGGATTTATTTACACTATGAAGACAGCTTTCTAGGAAGACAGTTTTCTTAGTGGGCAAGGTCCTGTCAGGACTATTGTAAATATGAATTACACTGAGAAGAAAATTATCTTCAGCAGTGGATGAAAACCTGTTAGGATGTAAGGGTATCTGGGCATACAACCCTAGATATATTGGGGCTGCTTTGATTTTTGGCCCTGAGGGATGGGGCAACTCCTGAAAGACTGATTTTCAATTCAATTCAATTCAAAATTGAATGAGATTACTTAACTGGGAATTTGAGCTGCAGTGTTGACTACACCCCAGGCCAAGATTTCCAATTGAAAAGATTACTTGGGAAGGGTGTGGCCCCTCCCAGAGGAGAGTTTGAGACCCCAATCAGCCTTCCCCTACAGATTAAAGAGGACAGTTTCAGGGTCCCCCAAAGATTAAAGGGCATCCAGTTTACATCAAGTTCACCTTGGGATCTGAGGACATAATGCACTCTTCCCCCTCACTGAGTATGAAGAGAGATAAAAGGATCTAAAGCTCTCAGCCCTGGACTCAATCCTCCTTCCCCTTCACTGGTTGGGGAAGATGAAAGAAAAATTTTAAGAGTGGTTAGCCTTTCTCTAATCTTGTGTTGAATTCCTAAATTAGCTAGGTTTTTTTAGACCATTTTTGCTAACAGGGAGCAGCCCTAGGAAAAGAAAAAAGTGCTCCTTTTTATTCTCAAATAGGCCTTTTGTTCAATAGACTGGGTAATAACTTTTTGGCCGCACTACAACCTGTAAGATGAGCCTTCCCTAAATACCACTATGTGGTAAGGGTCATTGCTCTCCCTGCCCTTCAATTAGTCAGAGACTTGTTTTAGGAAAGGCAAAAAACAATTTCCTTCTATGGGGAAAGGGTGCACTCTCTAACACAGAAAGAATAGTTTAAAAGAGACACACCAGCAAGGAACAATTCCTTTTTATTCCTTTAGATTGTAATGCCAGAAAAACTGAGCAAGATAGAGATTCAAGAAAAATTTAATAATTTATTTGAAAGAGAGAAATTTACTGGGACCAAATGGATCCATGGTTTGGTACTAGGGCTGAATGAGACTATCATCTCAAAGAATCCAGCTGTGAATGTCTGATACAAGATTCTTTTATAGGGTAACAAGAACCATGACATAATAGGAGAGGTACCTGCATAAGGATGATCTAAAGGGGGGAAGAACCTAGGATATGGATGACCTAATGGAGGCGGGCATAATGGAGGGAGGTACTGGAGAGGCTCCTGATATTCTAATGATGTCTAAAATGGATAAAGACCTTTATTCCATCAAATATTAAGAAGGAATGACTGTAGCCTAAAGTCTAATATATAAGACCTTTATCCTAACATTAAGAGGAAATGATTATCAGTTGTTACAGATGTTCTCTCAATCATCTATTCTTTTTTGTTTGTTTGTTTGTTTTGGTAATTTGTTGTGGTCTAGTTATTTTTCAGTTGTGTCTACATCCTTGTGACTCCACCTGGAATTTTCTTGGCAAAGATACTAGAGGGGTTTGCCATCTTATTCTTCAGGTCATTTTACAGATATAGAAACTGAGGTAATAAGTTAAGTGACTTGCTTAGTGTCACATAGCTAATAAGATTATGAGGCTGAATTTTAACTGAGGAAGATGTCTTACTGATTCCAAGCCCAGTGCTCTGTTCATTGTACCACCTAGTTGCCCGGAATGGGATAATAAAACTTAATAAAGAATGAGGAAAAAAAAAAAAAGAGGGAATGATTATAACCTGAGGCAGAGTAACTGAATAGGACAATTAGGGAAACTAGATCAAAACATTGGAAGAGAACTTTGGCAAAACAAGATGAGCTCCCCTCATCAGCTTTGAAGTCAGGAAGACCTGAGTTCAAATCTGACCTCAGACACTGTGAGGATTAGAACTCCTATCCAAAAACTCAGAGACTTCTCGAAGGAAAAAGCAGAAAAGGGAAAGAGAGAAAGCTTATGATAAAAGGGCTAAAGAAGTAGTAAAGATATACAGTTTTTATAGTTTCTGTTACAAAAAATTACATTATAGGTTGGGGAACATTAAGAAATAGATACTAAAAGCAAAATAGAACAGAACATTTTCAATTTCCCTGATTCTGAGATTCAAACTTCAGATTGCTGAGCTGACAGCATTTAATAATCTAAATATTGATAAGACTGAACAAGGACAAACATCATCATCTCTGGTTGAGTAAATATAACTAAAGTTTAAGTAGGTCACAGAGACATAGAAATAATAATAAACAAGATAAAAATACAGAAAAAGAATCTAAACATTCCTGTAAGTTCTTCACCTTATCTCTCCATTCCACATAGATACTTAACACTTCCTAGCCGTGTGACCATGGGCAAGTCACTCAACTCCAATTACCTCAGCCAAAAAAATAAAATAAAATAAAAGATGAGCTCCCTTCCTCAACCCCTATACCCCTTTCCTCATTGGCTGGAGTTTCTAAATCACAGTTTCTAAAACTGTGAGGTAGTTAAGCTAGAAGCTATCAAATGCTTAACAGGACTGAGTGTTTTCTACTTAATCCAGTCCCTGCCCCTGGGGAGCATCCATTCTAGCAAGGGAAGATAACAATGGAAAGCCCAGGGACAAATCTCAGGCCACCACTCCAGATTATAAAATTTAGACCCTGCCCTGAAGGAGTTTACAATCATACAGTCTTTTATTCTTTTGAGGAGATAATCTCCACCCTGGACTTCCCAGAGAGTTTCAATTTTCTAATTTAAGTTTCATTTCCCCAATTTAATTTTCATACTGTGGAAACCAAATAAATTCCTTTCTCATGATTTCCATATGGCGAAAGAAAACTCATTTGTAACATTTCTTTTTATTTTTCTAAAATGAACTTTTATTGGTATATTTTATTTTCACTTCACTTGAATTTCCCAGTGTTTTCTACACCCTCTCCTTTTGCTAGAAACCTCTTAAAACAGAGAAAGAGGCACAGAAAAATAAAGAGAATTGGCAACACATAAATCAACAAATAAAAATTCTGTTATATTTCATTCCCATTAGATCCCAAGCTCTGAAAATAAGAGGGATGTAACAACATTTTGTTCAGGGTCCAGCTTAATCTTTATAATTCATTGACACATGTATTCAATTGTTTTGTTCTTGTTTTTTCCAGTTACACTGTTGTAGATGTTGAATATATTGTTTTCTTGGTTCTGCTAACTTCACTTTATATTAGTTCGTGTTTTCTTTATGATTCTCAGATTCTTGTTTCTTATAAAACAGTACAATTCCATAATTTATTTATTTAGCCATTCCTAATCAACAGGCATCTGCTTTGTATCTAATACTTTATTACTACTTTGAGCTATTATAAATATTTTGGAACATAATGGGCTTTTCAATTTATCATTTACTTCCTTAGATTATATAGCTAGCTGTTGAAGTTCAGGATCAAGGTTTATGAATATTATAGTCAATTTTTTTTTTTTTTTTTTTTTGCCCCCCACATGATTCTGATGTACTATGAAACCATAAAACTTTTGGTTTTGGAGTCTACCTCAGGAAACTTCTATGCCTAACCTATCTGATTCCAACCACTCCTTAGCCAGATAGCTTCTGACTTCAGGAAACTCCTATGCCTAGTCTGTCTAATTTTGAATAGACTATTTCTCAGTTCATTGCCAACTGGTGATCTGGTCAGTAATAATCAAATTTTGGAGACACCTTCAATTTATCTTGACTTTATTCCTTACCTTACCCTGGAGCCATAGAATTAACATATCTATGATTGAAAGCTGTATAACTATATCTCCTTGCTTCAGTTTCTTTATTGAATTTCTTTACAATTTATTCTGCTTGGTAATGGCATCACTTTGATGAGGTTTTAGATTTTAGGGAACCAAAATGAAATTAGGTTTCTGGTGGACCGGGAGTTAAATGATAAGGTCTAGTGGCAGGTTTGGGGTTCAAGGAGCCAAATAGAGAGATGTATGGAAAATGGAGTTTTGCACTGAGATTGCAGTCCTCAGTGGGCAGAAAGACCTGGTAGCTGTGTAAGCCACCGAGGTCCATCAACAAAGACCTTAGTTGATGGAAGCTCATTATATTGGTTGTCTTGGTGGCTGGGACAACCAGAGCAGATTAGAACCGATGAGGGCTGGGAGAGCCCAAGTTGGCTCACATCCAGTGGGGGATGAGACAAGCCCCGATCTCCTATTGGAATTCAAAGGGATGCTTTTAACCAGGATTTGTGAATCAAAGGCCTTGGCATCCTGGCTTCAGCCAGAAGGGGCTGGGAATCTGAAGGGAATCTGAAAGGAATCACAAATCAATAAGTTTCTTAAATGGACCTTTCTTAAACCCGCTTCAACAATTCTTTCAATAAAACTTTGCCCCTTAACTAGGAGATGGGTTCAAGCCTGCAAATTCTTTTGAGACATCTCATGATACTGGTCTGGGACTTTTGGAGTTCTCCCCTTCACAACATCAACACATTGTTTTTCTCAATGTTTAGACCAACTCATAGAGTTTGTCTAGTGTCACATAGGTAGTCAGAGGCAGGATTTAAGTTCATGTCTTCCTTATGGAATATTCTATGCCGTAATTCTTTTTAATCAAAGATTTTATTTTCTTTTAGATTGTCTAGACAACTATTTTTAAGGTTTGATAATGCAACTCAAAAGTTGGGATCCCTGAAAGGTGAGTTAGAAGAAATCTATTCATCTCTCTGAAATAATGCTAAAAGCAGAAGTAGCAAATCTTGTATGGAGAGCTACCTCTCAGAAACTGTGTGAGAAAAACATACATACTTACATATATACAGCCATACACATGTTCTAATCATATTAAAATCATTATTTAGGCTCTGTGTGTCTAATTATTCAATTTTTTCAAAGTTATAATAAAAAGTGTGTTATATGATATTCTATGAAACACCTGATTCATCTTGTTCCTTTAACATACTTATAGGAGTTTAAAATTGTCCAAGATACAAAAAAAAAAGAAACTGAGGCAGAGCTCTGAGCCAATGACACATCATTGAACGATCTGTAGAACCCTCTAATGAAATAGACCTAAAATCTTCCTCATGATCTAAGATGCTCATAATCCCTAGGACCTTGATTTTTATAGAGTATAACATATACTTAAATATGAAAAAGAGTTATTGCTGGAACTCTGTCTTCCCAGAAATCAACCAGAGTCAGGATCACCAAAAGTCTTTATTCTTGGTCTTTTGTGGTCACTGTCAGAAGATTACATTTAGCAATCTCCATACCACCTTCCTCTCTCCCCATCACCAGGAGAATACCTCAATTTCCTCCTCCTACTCCACCCACACAAGTCACTTCCCTTTCTTTGTCTCACCAATCAAGTCAGCACAGAATAGTTGGGGAGTCTCAACCTTCAAACATTTAATAGAGAATTGTCCAATTGGCAATTAGTCTCACATGCTCCATTATCCAAGTGCATTTGCTCAGTTCTACCCCTTTACAAGGTATGGTAAAATATCTCATTGATTGAGAGCCAAAAATAATGTATCAATTTTTTGTGACACAGTTTCCTTTTATTGTTCTGCCTCAATTTCCTTAAATTGTTTTGTCTCGGTTTTCCTGAATTGTTCTGCTTCAGTTCTTTGAAGTGTTCTGCCTCAAACTCCCTGGTTGCAACCCCCTTCCTGACTATTACAACTGATATAATTTAGGACTGGATACTCTAAGTTCATAAATTGTAAATGTTTAATCTCAGATAAGGGGGAGTTCAGACATCCTGGCTCCTAAGTCCTCCTGAGTTATCAAGAATTTATGGTCCTACCCCCAATCTGTCAGAAGTGAATTGATGGTCCCTGTCTGGAAATTTTAGTGCTCACCAGTGTTCAGACTCCACTCTTTGCCTTTGTTTCCCTGATCATTGGAATTGTATTCAATCATTGGAATCTCACATTCAATTCTAAATTCTTTGAGATGAAAGTCCAATTCAGCCTTGGGGAGAATAATGGATTCTGATCTGGCCCCCAGAAAATCTCTCCCTCTCAGAAATCCAAATAAAATATTATAAACTCTCTAATCTCTATCTTGCCTCAGTTTCTCTGGCATTACAAATCAAAAATATATATCAGCAGTAAGGCCTTAGACTGGGTAAAGCACAGGGCATCTCCACAACATTGTTACTCTAATCCATAAAGGAAATTATAATTTTATGCGATCCTATCAAGAGGGAGAATGCAGCAGTTCCTATGGATCAGTTGTGTGCTAAGTCTCAACATACTCAAATATTCCTGACTATCTTCCTGAAGGAAGGGGAGGGGAGCAAGAGAAGGAAGGAAAACCATAGACTGAGCATATCAATGACAAATTGTTGGCTTTAAAAATTAAGCATAACTCTTTTGCTTTAGTTTCCAATGTTAGCTAAAGGTTAACTGTAAAAACTTTTTGTACAGTTTCTTCCTGTTTTGTGTTCCCTCCACTTCCCTCCACTTATGTTTATATCTGAAATTCCAACATATAAATAACTGGTTATAACTTCTGGTTAAGATAACATCCTAAAATATCCTAGAGGAGCCAGACATGCTGGCAAAGTTCTAAAAATGCACAGGAAGGAAATTAGAAAATTAAAGAAATAGCAAACAACTTTTCTGTTCAAAACCGTATAAAATAATTACCAGGAGTGTGTGGGCATTGAGGAAACAAGACAAAGGAGGGGGAAGCCAGCACTGTAATCTGGTTCTGAAGGTCATCAGTCCTGGTTGAAGAGTAAGAAGAGACTAATAGTTCATTTCACAAGGAGTCAGGGCTGGGCAGTCAAGGTTCATCTAAAAGTTTCCAAGTGCTAAAACTTGGTAGCTTGCTCAGTACTGCAGAAAACTCTCCCCACAAAATCTTTGAAGCTGTTGTTTTTCCCAGTCACCTCAAAAAGACAAGACCAGCACAGCAGCTGGATAGATCCTGTACTAGGGCCCTTGACAGAAGCTTCAGTTCAGAATAATCTCCACAACAGGGGCAGGAGTCAAATCTCAGTTGCTAATTTGTGCAAGGAGATTAAAGAAGGGCCAAGACTAAAGAATAAGGCTATCAGGAGAGACTCAGAAGCCAAGGATTCAGATTTCTCTGAAATGTAGCAGCATCTGCATATAGACCAGAAAGAGAACAGGACTAAGCAGGGCTGGCTCACTCTCTATATCTTAGGATATAGTATCCTTAGATTTGAAACAAAAAGAGCATAATGACTGGTCTAATTCCTCATTTTACAGATGAAAAAAACTAAAATGAGAGAAAGTGACTTGCCCAAAGTCGCATAAATAGACAAAGTACAGGAGACTAGCTTTGAATACAGGTCCTCTGAGTTCAGATCTGGAGTTCTTTCTATTATACCATCTTGTATCTTCAATCTTCAAGTGTAATATTCTTCTCTAAAATGCAATCTCTTATTGGGGTTTCCTTGGGTTCTCTGGAGGCAGCCTTCGTTTCAGTTTAGTAATCACAAGTGCAGGCAGGAGTTAAAGTCCAAATCCTTTATTATCTCTTTCAAAGTCTTGTCTCTTTTTCTGGGGCTGCGGCTACCTTTCTTGGAGGCCTTCTGTAGTCTATCCTTGGTTCTGAGAACTTGAGCTCCTGCCAGACTTCTTTGGCTTCTGAATCTCCCCAAATGAATCCTGGTTGAGGCTCCTAGCTTATATATGCTCTCTTAAAGGTATGAATCTTGTAGAACTATAGTAAGTACTAAGTACATGTACTGAACTAGAGAACTGTTAAGCACCATGCTAAATTAGATAACTATTGTCTCTATCAATTCCACTGACTTAGCACTTTGTTTCAAGTTCTGGCCCATAATACCCAAGTGCAGAAACAGAGTACTACACATATTAGGTGTTTCATGATTATTTGTTCAACTAAAGTTTGGTAAGATATAGATAGATAGAGGCAAATGGATAATGCATTTTAAAGTAATTAATGTATGCAAAGCACTGAGCCAAATGTGCAAACAAGACAATCTATTCCCTCAAGAAGAGTCTACATTTTATTGGGAAGGGATAGGGAAGACAAAACACAAATTTGAATTTGAAAAGGAGGTCATGAGGATGGGACTGGGGAATAGGAAGAGTATTTGAACCCAGCATCTCAGGATCTTGTGTCTCAGACCCATGTCCCATTGGGGGAAAAATTTGAAGATTGTTCTACCATGTTTTGAAATAGTAGCCATTAAGTGACATGGAGGGCCTGGTTTCAGACAAGGGAGCAAAACTCAATTCTGAGTCATTTATCCTAAAGGAAGAGTCCAAGATTTTGTTGAGGGAGCATTTGGGGGAGGAGAAATGAAAATGGTGTCTGGAGAAACAGTGGCTGAAAATCATGCTCTTATATGAAATGGTGGAAAGAATCATGGACTAGAAGTCAGATCTGGACTGTTATCAGTGTTATGTTGGATAAAATAACCAGCTTTCCTAATTAATTTGCATTAACATTTTCTTAACTCCAAACAATATATCATTTGATTTTTAGCATTTGCCAACAATTACCTAATCATCTGGTTAAAACAAGATCCCACATACAAATAATGACTGCCACTAGCTTGTTGTGACCATATGTATATCAACAGCTCTCTAGGGATCTTTCCTCATCTATAAAAGAGGCAATTCCTATTTTATAAAGTCCTTTCTCCCTCCTAACTTGTAATTCTGAATTTTTCCCAGACCCAAAGAAATTGTAGCTCTTTTTCTTTTTCTCACTGTCATACTGTATTCCACAGTGCTTTGGTTTTTTCATTCTATTCACCTTCATATTTTTTCCTGTTCCACATTCAAAAGCAGGAACTCCTTCCTAAAACTTAGAAGATTTTTGGAAGCCATGCTTCCATTGCTACTGAATAAGTTTCACAACTTTAGTACCCTAATGTGAACCACTACGGATTACAAATGTAATATAATGAGTACTAATGATTACAAAGGAGTCTTGGGAATAGGATATTGATTATCTATAAGAGTGCTATTCCCAGCCTAAAAATAGAACCTAGTTTTGACAGGAGAGAGTCCCTGGTTCATAGAAGTCAATTACCTTGAACTTTGTCTTCCTGTCCTACCCAGATTCCTTAATCCTATCTCACTCTAGGAATCAACCCCCATTGATGATAACTACCACTAATCAGACTTTCTATAGAGTTGAATTAAAACCTATTCAAATCCAAAATTCCCTATTGTTTCAATAGTCCCAAGCCCTGAATTCTGACAATAAAGCTAAGTACTCTGGATGAACCACTTTGCAAAACTCCTAATCCCATTTGGGAGCTTTTGTCGGCTAAGAGACTTGCTTTCTTAGTGATATTAAGAAATAAACTTTCCTATTTCTTTGCCACAGAGTTAACAGACTCTTGCCTTACATACCATAAGCTTGGATCCCGAACAGTTTCTCTCTTGTGAAGTAAGGCAAGGATAAAGTTAAGTATTTAACATGGTTTCCAAATATCCAAGTAATTGTTTTTATTCAATTTCCTCTTTGGAGATGGCCTGAGATATACAGGTAGCAGGACTTATAACAATGATTTTGGTGGTATTGAGATTTTCTTTTACCTTTTGGAATATGCTAAATCAGTCTTGCACTCTAATTACAAAAGGTCAGGAACAGTTATTTTTCTGCTTTGCACTTCTGGGCACCATGCATACTTATCCTAACCACAGCTATTTTTAGCTATGTCAATACCTCTCCACAGCTCTTCTCCTCCTTTTGTGTCCTCTCTACCTCTTGAACTGTGAAATGAAATCAGAATTGTCACTATCACTGAAAGAGCATGTCAACTAAGTGCCCTACCTAGTGTTCTATTTGACATCTTTGTGGTATCCCAAAACTATAAAACACTGTGGTCACCACTCTTTTGTGTTGTATCCTTCATTAAAATAAAAATTACTTGAGGGTAAGGACTGTCTGTTTTTTTTTTTTTTTTCCTTATGTCATCTCCAGTTTTATACATAGTGTACTTCACAATCAAATTTTTAAAAAATGGCAAATTACATGTTGTCTGTCCGTTGATTTAAAATCTGTAGTGTCCTGTTGTCTCTCAATTTTAATCCTTCTCTGGGAGAAGGTTTCTTTTCTGTTAATCCTTTTCTCTGTGAGCAGGTTTTTTGGAAGGCTTCTGGAGCCTCCAGCCAGATCTAAAGTAGAATCTTAAATCCTCTTTTTCCTGACTCCTGGCTCCTTTTATCTTCCCAGAAAAGGGCTTGTGGGTATTCCAAAGGTGTAAACTCCTTTAAAAGGTGTGAACTAAAGGTGTGAATTCTGAGCTAGAGAATTGTTGAGTACTATGCTAAATTAGACAACCGAGTTAACACCTAATAATCCTAACATCTCCCCCTTTCTTTTGATTTAGAACATAGGATGGTCATGACCTTGAAACATATACATAAATCCATCAATATGGTAGATATTACACATAATTACATAAATTACATAAACACATAGTATCATAATACATGCTAGAAGTGATGTAGCAAATAACATGATCAAATAATCATAAATTGAGAATTTATACATGTCCATAAGTCCATTAGTTCATGTGCCAGGAATCCAATAATTCCTGTAAGTTTTAAAGTCCTACAATAATCTCATTTTGTGTTAGGAAATCCAATGATTCCAGTCTCCTTATCAGCTATGCTCTTTCAGTGTCAGATGTTTCTTAGATCTCCTTTGTTTTGAGGTTTTTCTCTTTTTCTGTCTCTCTCCAAGTGCTTGTTGCCACCCATCTGTTTTCTTCTCCATCTGTTTCCTTCTCTGTAAAATACAAGCAAACCCTCTCTCCCAGGCAATTAGCCTATCTTATTTTCTTCTATTTACCACTTTCTAAATCTCTTCTCATCATCTGGCAATTACATTGGAGCTGTTTGCACTGGACACTGCCCTGTTGGTTTAAAAGGCCTGTATTCTCCCCAAGTATAATCCATTTCTGTCATCTGATTGCTTTTTGACTGACTGATCAGGTAATCCCTTTCTTCCATGTGATTACTTTTCTGCTGATTACATCAGAGTCCTGACCTTTTAAAGACTCTTTGGGTGTAACCTCTGTTGCCATCGCCCCACCTATCTTTTGATTGATATCTTGGAGCTTGGCTCTGCTTCTCATTTCCCTGGATCAATCTACATTCAGAGGCCCAGTGGAAGCCCTTGTGACATTTTGGACATGGAGTTTTAGATCTTCTCACTCTATCTCCATATCTACATTGAGCTCTTAGATGTCCAACTTTTCCACATTGAAAACATTGATGAGTTTCTCTAGAAGTCCCTTGCCAGGACTGTCTTTCCATGTTCATCATAGTCTGGGTGTAAAAAGTATTTGTTCCCACTGTAGCATAGCATTTTATGATCTCCTCTAAAGAAGCATCTTTATGTAATCTCCATATAATTCTTTTGCAAACCTCATTGGCATTTTCCATAGCCAGTCTGGTCATTATTTCTGTAGCTGCATTTTCTCCAATAGTTCTCTTGACAGCAGTTTGCAGATGTCCCACAAAATCTGCAAAAGTTCATTGGGACCTTGCTCTATTTTTGTGAAAGCCTCCCCCCAATCTTTCTGTCTGGGGAGGGAACCCCAAGCTTTTATTGCAGGCTTAAAAATTTGCTCATACACTGTTATGGGATAATAAATCTGTTCTGAATTCTCTCCATACTGACCTTCACCTGCTAGTTGGTCAAAAGTGAATTGTGTGTTAACTCCTGTTTCCATATTGCGACTGACTTGAATCCTACATAATTCTGAAATTCCAAAAGCCACAACAAGTTTTGTCCAGGTACTAAACATGTCCTAGCTATGGATTTCCAATCATTCTGGATTAGGATTTCATAAGACAAACCATCTAGTAACATTTTAACATAAGATGATGTAGCCCCATAAAGGGTACAACCTTTTTTCAGATCCTTAATTTTGTTCAAATCTAAAGGAGTATATCTTCTCTTTTTTTGACCTAAAAGTCAATCTCTTCAATTACAGGATATGCATGTATAAAATTACTTATATCCTGTCCCTCTCTCTTAGCCTTAATCAATGCTTTTTCTAATCTTGTTATAGGCAGCTTAACACCGATTCTGTTTGTGTTTCTGCCTCTTCCCCTCCTCCTTCTTGCTCCACCCCTGAAAGGTTAATTGAGGGAGGAGATGGGAAATGATCCTGTTGCTCAGAATTGTACTTAACTCCATTTTTATCTGATTCATCCTTTTTACCAAGTTTAGTTGGCACCTCCCCCTCTTGCTCCTTCTTCTTTTTCCTTAGTCTAACACTTAAATAATTTCTTAAAGCAATTTGAATTAAGTTGTATGTATGAAATGTATCTTTGGAAATTAAGTTTGGTTTGGAATTGTAGTTCCTCTCCTACTAATTCCCATTCCTCTAGATCCAATTCTTTTTACAAAGAAAAACAAGGACATATGGCCTGCACAATTTTTAAAAGTTCAGTGATCTCCTCCAAAATTATAATCAATCCTTGGCTTTTCATAACCTTGACAATGCTCTCTAAACATTTTTCTTGAACAGAAACAGAAGACTGTTTTCTAAAAATTTGCCCCATTTCACTGAAATTCTACTTTAGCTCTTTAACAAAGTTCCTTGTTACTCATGCTGATTTCTGGATCAGAGAGACTTTTCCATTGAGATCTGGATTGGAGGTTTTTCCACTGGAATCAGGATCTTGTCAAGTCCCTGTTCAGGCACCAAAATGTAAAGTACAGGCTTGTTCCCTGAAGGGCTCAGAATCAGTCCTTACCCCATGTTGGGCACTAAATTGTAGTGTCCTGTTGTCTCTCAATTGTAATCCTTCTCTGGGAGGAGGTTTCTTTTCTGTTAATCCTTTTCTCTGTGAGCAGGTTTAGCACCGAGTTAGCACCTAGTAATCCTAACAAAAATCTATAAAAATTTTAACCAATTTATGGCTTACAGGCTCCAATCTAATCTTGCCATTAAATTCCAATTAGTATTTGACATGCATATAAACTATTTGTGACTTCTAGGTGGTGCAAATAAGTGCAAGACCTAGAGTTAGGAAGACTCATCCTCTTGAGTTCAAATTTTGTCTCAGATACTTATTCTGGGCAATACTTCACCTATTTGCCTCAGTTTCTTCATTTATAAAATGAGCTGGAGAAGGAAATGGCTAATTGTGCTAAGGATCTTTACCAAGAAAATCCCAAATGAGGTCACAAAAGAGTTGGACACCACTGAACAACACTCATATTCTTAACTTGTGCTTTATACCACTCAACTGATCTTTATGATGAACGTAAGATAGATATTACAGATATAATTCTGCAGACTGAAAAGCAGAAGAGTATCTTGTTCAAAGTCACACAAGAAATATGTTTCAAAAGCGGAATGTGAACCCAATGCTCTTCTGATGTTGTCTTGCTTTCTTCTTATTATACTATTGTTGTATTTATGAAACTATCTTTTCCTGAATTTTAGGCATTCTCAAGTTACTTTTAAGGCATTCCATCTATTAAAGGGAGGATGGCACAGCAAATGATGATATGTAATCAAATGTAAGCTGGTAAATGTTTAACACAAAAAAGCTGCACATAATATTCTTTTATGTTTAATATGCATTAATCATTTTAAATCAACAAATAAACTAAGCCCTGAGTTGTAGTATTTGTTACAAGTTGTTGTAAATGATCAGCTTTTGGGAGCTTTTCAAAACTGTAATGTAGTGCAATACTACTGCACTGAAAGAAATGAGGGGAAAGTGGAGCCGAAATGGAAGAAAAAAGTCAGGAATTTGTCTAAGCTCTCCTGACTTTCTTGGAAACAAGGTGAAATCAATTCTCTAAATGAATTCTGGAGCAAGAGAAGCCACAAAAAAGAAAGGTGTCTTATTTGGGTAAAAGAGGAAGGCAACTCAGAAGGAGGCTTTTAGTCAGAGCATTTATCATACCTGACACCTCCAAGGTCCTGGCTCAACATGTCATTCCCAGTGTAGCAGGCTGATACAAAAGACCAGGGTTGACTAGAAAATTTGATCTTCAAATAAAAGATTCAAGAGAAGCATAAAAAGGCAAAATGAAAAGAAAAAAGATAGTATCCAATAAGATTAAACGGTTTAAATACTGACATAGAATGACTGGTAACTCATAAAAACTATTTTTATTACAGCAGTTAGAAAGAGGGTGTGGGTGAGGGTTGACTGAGGTAAAGATAAAAAAAATTAATAAGGGGTGAAAAAAAGGATTATATTGGAAGAGGAAAGAGGGAGGCAGAATGGAATAAGTTATATCACATGAAGAAGCATGAAAGATCTGTGACAGAGAAAAAGAGTGAAAGTAGTGTTTGAAGCTTACTCATCAAATTTGACTCAAAGAAGGAATAACATAAATTCAGTTGAATAAAGAAATCTAAGTATAGGGAAGTAGGAAAGGGGAAAGGTGGTGGGGGCCAGGGATAGTGGTAGAAAGGAGAGAAGATTGAGAAAAGAAGTGGCCAGAAACAAAACACTGCTGATGAGGAGGGAAAAACTGAAAAGAGAGAAAAGCATAAAGAGGAAAAATAGGATGGAGGGGAAATACACAGTAATTATAATTGTGAATGTGAAGGGGATGAACTCTCCCATAAAACAGAAACAGAGAAGAGGGGTTAGAAGCCAGAATCCTACAATATGTTTAGAATAAAAACATTTGAAGTAGAGAGATACAGAAACAAGGCAAAAGGCTGGAGCAGAATATATTATACTTCAGCTGAGTTAAAAAAAAAATAAAGTTAGCAATGCTAAGACAAAGCAAAAGTAAATAAATCTAATCAAAAGAGATAAGGAATCTAAATTCTTAAAGAAGTTAAAAGAGTTACAGGAAGAAATAGAAAAACTATATAAGTGAAAGATCTTAACCTCCCCTTTTTCAAATTTGATAAATTCAACCACAAAATAAACAAGAAAGGAATTAAGGAGGTGAATAGAATTTGAGAAAAGTTAGATGATAGATCTCTGGAGAGAATGAATGGGAATAGATATATAGTATCTATATAGTATAGATAGTATATCTTTTTCTCAGTGGTATAAGCTATCTACAAAAAACTAACCATTTACTAAGGTATTAAAAATCTCATATTGAAGTAGAGAAAGGCAGAAATATTAAATGTATTCTTTTCAGATCATGATACAATAAAAATTACATGAATAAGGGACCATAGAAAAATAGATAAAAAATTATTTGGAAACTAAACAATCTAATCCTAAAGAATGAGTGGATCAAACAACAAATCACAGAAATAATCGATAATTAATTTCATCAAGAGGATGACAATAATGATACAATACACCAAAATTTATGGGATACAGTTAAAATAACACTTTAGGGAAATTTTATTTTTCTAACTGCTTACATAAATAAAGAGAAAAATCACTGGATTGAGCATGTAAAAAAAGTTAGAAAAAGAACAAAATAAAAATCTTCAACTAAACAACAAATTAGAAGGAGAGACTAATAAAATTGAAAGAAAACTATGAACTAATAAAACTCAAAAGCTGGTTTTACGAAGAAAACATATACACTTTTGATTAATTTGATTTAAGAAAAAAATAAAAAGGGTAAATTCCTCACCAATGTAGAAAAAATTGAAACAATAATCAGGAATTATTTTGTCCAACTGTATGACAATATTTCTGACAAGCTAAATGAAATGGGTGAATATTTATAAAAATAAAAATATACAAAAAATAAATAAACAGAAGATTTTAAATAATGTTTAAATAATCCCATTTTAGAAAAAAGAAATTGAATAAGTAAGCCATCAATGAAAATCTCCAGGGCCAAATGGATTTACAAGTGAATTCTATGACACTTTTAAAGAATGATTCAATCCAATCCAATTCAATGCAATACTATGTAAACTATCTGGAAAAATAGGAGTCCTACCAAATTTCTTTAATGACAAAATATGGTACTGATAGTTAAACCAGGAAGAGTCAAAACAGACCAAAAAAATGTTATAAAACAATTTCCCTTATGAAAACTGATGCGAAAATTCTAAATAAAACATTAGCAAAGAGATTATAGCAATCTATCTATCACCAGAATAATACACTATGATCAAGTAGGTTTTATACCAGGAATCTGTATTCCTGGTATAAATTAAATTTATATAATTATATAATATAATATTAAATATTTAAAAACTACCTGCATAATTGACATATCAATAACAAAACTAAAAAAAAATCATATGATTATCTCAAAAGATCCAGAAAAAGCTTGACAAAATATAGTATATTTTAGAGAATCCTAGAAAATCAACCAAAAGTACTTGAAATAATTAGCAACTTTAGCAAAGTCATACAGGATATAAAAGCATCAGCATTTCTCTATATTACAAACAAAGTCCAGCAGCATGAAATAGAAAGAGAATTCCATTCAAAATAATTACAGACAATATAAAATGTTGGGGAGTCTATATGCCAAGACAAGACCAAGAACTATCTGAACATAGTTACAAAACACTTCACACAAATAGTGAGATCTAAACAATTGCTTGTGAAAACTACACTCAAAGGGCAATCAAACTGTACATAGCTGGATCAAAATCCAGCAAACCCACTACTAGATCTATATCCCAAGGAGATCATAAAAAAAGGGAAAAAGAATCAATCAAAAATATTTATGCAGATTTTTATGTGGTGGTAAAGAATTAGAAATTGAGGGTATGCTCATTAACCAGGGAATGGTTGAACAAGTGATGAATGAATGTAGTGGAATATATAGTGTATATGCTATAAGAAATAAACAGATGGCTTTCAGAAACATCTGATAAGACTTACATTATCTCATTCTGTATGAAATGAGCAGAACAAAAGGAACATCTACAAACAAATAGCAATATTTTGTGATGATCAACTATAACTTAGTACTACAATGACCCAAGACAATTTCAAAAGACTCAAAATGTAAAATGCTATCCATATCTTGTAATATTCTCTCTAAAATGTATTGGTCTCTTGTTGAGGTTTTCTTGGGGTCTCTGGAGGCAGCCTTCATTTCAGTTCAGTAATCACCACATGAGTAGCCAGGGGTTAAAGTCCAAATCCTTTATTGTCTCTCTCCAACTCTTGTCTCCTTTCCTGGGACCTGGTTAGCTTTCTTAGAGGCCTATCTCTCTCCTTGGTTCTGAGAGGTTAATCTTCTGCTGCCAGTCCTTTGTCTTCTCTGCTTCTGCCAGTTTCTTGAGGTTCTCTTGAATGTGTCTTGGTTAATGTGGGGGATGTGAAGTCCAAGTTAGCTCCCCATTGACCTCAGGATCAGCCAGAATTAGGATCAGCAAAAGTCCTTGGTCTTTAGGGGGAGAAGTAAAGGAAATGGATGAAAACTCTACAAGCTTTCAAAAACCTCCTCTCTCCTCCTTGTCCACAGCCAAAGTGACCCTGGCTTGTCTTACTCCACCCCCTAATCCCTCCTACCATTATCTGTATACACCAAAAGATTGCACCAGCACAGAATAGTGAGAAGGGCTATTTTCCAAGCATATGCTAATAGAATATTGTCCAATAAGTAATTAGTCTTAAGTGCTCGGTTGTCTGATTCCAGTGCATCCACTCAGAGTTTCAGCCCTTTACATCTCCCACTTTCTTTTGTTTTAGAACACAAGTGGTCACGCCATCCCTGACTTCTCAGGGAGGTGAGAACCCCAAAAAGGAGGTAATCAGGAAAGGAGGTGAAAACACTGAAAAGGAGATGATCACGCCCTCCCTGACTTCTCTGGAAGGGAGATGAAAAACACCAAAGGGAAGTTGGGAGTCAAGCCAGATATTGCTAGTGGGTTTCTGGGATGAAGGGTTTTTACTAGAAACAGGTTTGCACAAACCCATCAGCATGGAAGATATAACACAAGCATATAGTAATAATGCACAGGCTATCAGTGATGACTCTCCCCACAGCCGATGCAGGCTCAATATGGTGTAACAAACATGAATTGTACATGCAAGTAGTAATATAAGAAACAATATAAATCAACATGGTGTTGTAAAAGATTTCCAGAAGTCCTAGAAGGAGGGTATGTAAACAGCAATCACACATACACCTCTTTCAGCAGCCAAGAGATAGTCAAAAACCAATCTATTGTCCATTGCTTCACGTGTCAGGGAATCCCATGATCTCCACAAGTTTTTGAAGTCCTGCAATAGTCTTTTTATGTGTTAGGGAATCCAATGATTCCTGCAGATTTTGAAGTCCTGCAACAGTCTTATAATTTCTCAGAAAATCCAATGATTCTTGAGGGTTTTCAAGTCCTACAACAGTCTTATCATGTCTCAGAAAATGCAATGATTCCTGAGGGTTTTGAAGTCCAGCAATTTTTGACGCCCATGAGTCAAATGTTATAAACTGCCATGTACTGCCATGTGGTGGGCACAGTCATCAACAGAACCACCTGATGTTTCTTGGGTCTTCTCTGTCTCTCTCCAACGGACAAGGCAAATACGCTTCATTGGCACCTATCTGATTCCTTCTCCATCTATGGAGATATAAGCAAACCCTCTCCCTCAAGCAGTTAACCTATCTGGTCCCTTCCATTTACCACTTTCTGAGTCTCTCCAATTATCTAAAGATAGTAGAGCTGCTCACACTGGACACTGTCCTTCAAGTGGGTTATAAAACCTGTCTGCTGGAGCCAGTGCATCAAAAATCAAGAAGTTAACTGTATAAAGATCTAAATTGAGAAGTTTTCTAGAGTTACCTGTGGCTCCCCTTTTCTTTTGTTTTTGTACGAGTGTCTTATTGTCTCTGTTTCTCCTCTCTACTACTACTGTCCGAGAGAATTGAAAGGTATTCCAGTGGTGTGTAAAATTTGATACTGTGCGACAAAAATGTGCAAAATGTTTAGAAGTATATGCAGGTCCATTATCTGTTTTTATTGCTTGTGGCACACCCATAATTGCCAATGCATGTATAAGGAAGTCAGTGATCACTCGGGCTGTCTCTTTTACTGCTGGTATTACTAAAGTGAATCTTGAAAAGGTGTCTACCACAACATGGATAAAAGACAGACAACCAAAAGATTTATAATGGGTCACATCCATTTCCAAATTTTATTAGGTGTCAAACCACCAGGGTTCTTCCCTGGAGGGAGTGTAGGAGCATGGAAAGGAAGGCAAGCTGTACACCTTTTACTATGCTCCTAGCTTCCTCTCTTGTTATTCCAAATTGTAAACGTAAAGCTCGGGTAGCCTGATGATATTTAGAATGAGATTCTTGGGCTGCCTGAAATAAGGAGTATTGGCCAACATGGTTAGAATGCTATCTGCCTTTGAATTACCATCAAAAATAGGACCCAGAAGTCCACTATGAGATGGACATGCAAGATATAAATCTTACCTGGATGCTTTCTCACTTGCTCTTGAAGTTCTTTAAAGAGCTGATATACATATTAGAGGCTAAAAATTTTATTTAGGCTGTGGCAATTCTTTGTAACACACCTATTAAATAGGCCAAATCGGATATTATAGTTATATCTCCTGGATAATAAGTAAGAGCTAGAATGATTGCATACAATCTGCTAAGTGGATTGAAAAAGAGTTCTGACTACTCTCTTTATAGTTAATCATGAGAGTATATAGCACAAATATTATGTTTGGATGCATCTGTAAAGATAGTTGGTCCTTTAAGAGGAACTTTAGAAACTTTTTCTTCAAGAATCCATTGCCAATTATGTAATAGTCTGGTTATCTTTAATCGAGACCTGTGTGTAAAATTTGGAGCCATGGCTAATAAATTTTGCCATTCTGGGATGGTTTCACAGCATACATTAATTTCTGCATTAGTATGAAAGATATATATCTTGTCAGGCCTTATCCCAGATAATTGTACTGCTCACTTAATGAATTTTAATAAAATTCTAGCCACAAGTACTGGGTAAGGAGTAAGCACTGTATCCTTGATGAAGGACTGCTGTGGGTGCCTCTTGCGTAGCAAAAAATTATATTTCCAAGGGTTTTTGAGTGACTCTTTCAACCACATTGGATAAAGCCAATTCAACTTCTCTCAAAGCCTCTTGAGATTTTTTTTGTAAGCTGGTGTGATGAGTTTAAAGCACTGTCTCCTCTTAAAATGTCATATAATGGTTGCAATTGATAGGTAGTCAAGCCTAACACTGGATGTATCCATTGGATATCTCCTATCAAGTTCTGAAAGTCATTTAAGGTGTTTAGCTTCTCTGTTCTTAAGGAAAGTTTTGTACTGTAAGCACCTTAGGGTATACTTCATATCCTAAATATTGAAAAGAAGCATGTCTTTGAATTTTTTTCTGGAGCTATGTGCAATTTGTAGTTCCTTAGTGTTTCTATGGTTTTTTGTAGACATGCTTCTAATATTTGTTCCTCAGGTACACATCCCAATATATCATCCATGTAATGTAATAACATAACTTTTGGAAATACTTTTCTTACTGGAGTAAGAGCAGCAGCAACATACATTTTGACACATAGTAGGGCTGTTTTTCATTCCCTATGTCCATTTATATCTTTTACAAGGTTCAGCTAAGTTAACACTGGGCACTGAAAAGGCAAATCTTTTCATATCCTTATCTAGAAGGACAGAATAGAAACAATCCTTAATAACTATAATCCAAAGAAGCCATTCTCTAGGCAATTGAGTAGGAGGTGGAAGTCCAGGCTGAAGAGTTCCCATAGTTTCCATCTGTTCATTTACTTTTCTTAAATTACTCAATATCCTCCATTTTCCAGATTTTTTTTTTACAACACATATAGATAGGGGAATTCCAAGGAGTTAGAGAAGGTTGTAAGTGTCCTTGGTCAAGTTGCTCCTGTACTATATTTAATAAGGCCTGAATTTTATCACTAGCTGAGGGCCGCTGTTCTATCCACACTGGTGTATCAGTTTTCCATTGGATAGGAACAGGTGAAAATGTAGGTAGGCCTTCAACAGCAGCCCTGCCTAAAAAAACCGAAGTACTCATTACAAATCCTAATTGTTGTAAAATGTCTCTTCCCCACAGATTGATGGAGTTTTTTCAACTATAAAAGGAATAAAAACTCCTGTTTCACCTTCAAATATCCATCTCAAAGGAGTAGCACTAACTTCAGCTGCTATTGAGACTCCTATGCCAGACATGTCTGCCTTAATCTTTGGCTAGTGACTGGGCCAGTTGGCACCTCTAATGAGTGTATGATCTGCACCTGTGTCTACCAATCCTTCTAATGGTATGCCATTTATATAGATAGTGAGCATAGGTCAGTCAGCTATATCTATATATATCTAGTATATTCCTGGATTTTGTTGCTTGGAGTCAGAATCTGGGCGACTATCACCAGATTGCTTATTAGGAGTTTGGATCAGTAAACCTGATGCTACTACTTCTAGTTGATAAGTCACACTTTGTCTACCTGTATTAGTGACTGGGATATTATCTACACATTCTCTAGTTTCCCACATCAGTGCATGCATGAATATTGTTTTGTAAGTACTCTCAGGAGATGAGATGGTCAAGCCTAATATGCCTGGAGGCAAGGGATCCATAGGCTGGAGAGGAACAGATTTCACCTCTCCAGGGGGTATCCCAGTTGTCCCGGCTGCATACAACTCTGTTCTCCCCAATTCTTTCTCCCATCAGGTTGCTTCCTGGATGATTGGTCATATCTGGGTACTGGACTTCTAGGCACTCTCTGGGTGTAGCATTGGCTGCCATCATGCCCCAAGTGGTTTTTTGCCCGGGGTCCTGGAGCTGAGCCCCTCAGACTGTTTTCCTGAATCAGTCTACATTCTGATGCCCAATGAAGCTTCTGTTGCATTTAGGACATGCGGTATTGGGTCTTGTTCTCCCACCCTGTTTTTTCACTCTATCTCTATGCCAACATTAAGCTTTTAGACTTTACCACATTGAAAGCATTGATGAATCTCTCTGGAAGTCCCTTGCCAAAAGGGACCCTGTCTTCCCATGTTGGGATCTTGGGAAGTTTGCATCATAGCCTGGCTATAAAAGGCATTTGTGCCCACTGTGTCACAGCGTCTTATAATATCCCGTAAAGGAGCATCCTTGTGTAGTCTTAGTATAATCCTTCTACAAACCTCATTAGAATTTTCTTTAGCAAGTTGCTTTATCAAAATGTCTGTTACTGTATTTTCACCCTTAGTCAGTATGATAGCTGTCTGCAAACGTCCCATAAAATCAGCAAAGGATTCATTTGGCTCTTGTGCTATTTTTGTGAAGGCTTCACTTTTGCCGTGTTTACAGGGGAGAAAACTCCATGCTTTGATAGCAGCAGCAGCTCATATGCTGCTATGGGGTAATTAATCTGAACTGAAATGTCTGCATAAGAACCTACATCTGTTAGTTGGTCATAGGTGATTGGAGGATTAACTCCACTTTGACTATTTCTTTGGGCTTGTATCCTACAGAGCTTACTATATTTAGATAGCCACAACAAGTTTTGTCCAGGTTCTAAGCATGTCCTTGCTATAGATTTCCAGTCCCTAAGGGTTAAGACTTCATAAGCCAAATTCTGTAATAAGATCTTAACATAAGATTATGTAGCCCCATAAAGAGAGCAAGCCTTTTTTAGGTCTTAGGATTTCTAGATCAAAAGGAGTGTATCTTCTACTTTCTTGACCTGTTGAATCACAGGTTACATTTCTATTCTCAAATCATCTATATCCTAACCTTCTTCTGTGGCTTTAAGTAGTGCTTTTTGCAATCTAGTCATAGGAAGGGGTGATTGCAGGGGTATCATCGTCCTCCCTCCATCCCAGAAGGTGTTGATGGGGGCATCAGGAACCAGTTCCGGTTTAGGCGGGGTTGAAGCTGCCTTGTGAGAGTTTGAATCACCATGCCCTTCAACATCACTTAATTCCTCATGCCCTTTGGTGATATTGTCATTAATCTGTCCTTTGTCCTCTTTTTCCTCATACTTCCTCATTTGGCTGTTCTTAAAACTTTTTTTTATAACTTGCAGGATTCTTTAAGGCCAATTGTATTATGTTGTATATATAGAATGTTTCCTCGGAAATTCAATAAGGACCTTTATCATTGTTGTATTCACATAGTTGATGATCTACTAGTTTCCAATTATCTGCCCCTATATCTTCTTCCTTTAAGAACCAAGGGTACATGCCTTCTAATGTACCCAAGAATCTAGTGATCTGCTCCCAAGTTACAAGTAAGCAGTGTCTTTATCAATTTAAGTATGCTTTCTATAGTGCTCCCTCGGGGTGGGGGGGGGGGTGTGGAGCTGGGGAAGGGGAAGAATCTTTTCCTAATATCAGCCCCATTTCAGCTAGAAAAGGTTACTAGTTTAACCCTTAACAAAGTAAGTTCTCTGTCTATTAAAATACTCACCGTGTTTCCTGGTCACCACGGACTTCTTCAGTGAAATTAGAGTACTTGGTTCACACATTGGAAATGTGAAATGTGAAGTCCAAGTTAGCTCCCTGTTGACCTCAGGATCAGCCAAAAATCCTTGGTCTAATTTAGGGGGAGAAGATGGACAAAAACTCCACGAGCTCTCCACAACCTCCTTTCTCCTCCTTGTCCACAGCCAAACTGACCCTGGCTTGTCTTAGTCCACCCCCTAATCCCTCCTACAATTATCTGTATACACCAAAAGATCGAGCCAGCATAGAATAGTGAAAAGGGTCATTTTCCAAGCATATGCTAATATTGTCCAATCGGTAATTAGCCTTGAGTGCTTGGTTGTCTGATTCCAGTGCATCAACTCAGAGTTTCAGCCCTCTTCAGGGAGAGGCAGGAGGACTGCCATCAGAGTCCTGATTCTGGCTGAGTTTGTCGGAGCTTACATGGTCTTTTATCAAAGATATGAATCTTGTAGAACATGTACTGAACTAGAGAACTGTTAAGCACCATACTAAATAACTATTATCTCTATCAATTCTACTGACTTAGCATCTTGTTTCAAGTTCTGGCCTATAACAACATCCAGATAAAGCACCATGGAGTTTAAATGCACATCAAAGCATACATATTTTTTTCACCTTTTTTTTTTGTGGCAAAATATGACTAATGGATTAGATTGCTTGATGTTTTGGAATTCAATTTTATAAAAATGAATCTTGGAAAACTATTTTTACAAGTAATTAAAAAAAAATACTATGCTATCACTACTAGTTCTATATCCCAAAGAGATAATAAAAAAGGGAAATGGACCTACATGGGCAAAAGTATTAATAGTAGCCTTTTTTAATGACAAGATATTAGAAATGGAAGTGATGCCCAGCAATTGGGAAATGGTTGAACAAGCTGTAGTATATGAATGTAATGGAATGCTATTGTGTAATAAGAAATTAATTGTGTGAACTGATGGAAAGTAAAATGAGCAGAACCAGGAAAAAAAATACTATGCCCCATCTCCAAAGAAATCTTGAAAGAAATTGTTCAGGGGAAACAGTGTGATCGAATGAGAAGAATAAAATGAGCAGAACCAGAAACACAATTTATATTCAATTAACAATATGGTAAAGACAAATGCCTTTGAAAGACTTTTAAGAACACTCATAAATACAATGATCAACCAAGATCAACCAATGAGGAGGAGAGCTACTCCTGACACAGATGTGAAATAAAGATGCAGTTTTGGAAAAGGCCATTGTTTTACTTGTATAACCATACCTGTTGGAAGGGTTCCTCTCTACCCCCCACTCCCCACCCCTGACCTGGTTCCTGTGTTAGGAAGAGAAAAACACTTATTAATTCAAAAAAGTTTAAATGAGAGAATTGGAGTAAGTGACTTCTACAATCCCAACCTTAATTCAACTTTGCTCTCCAGTTTCCTGTGCTAAAAAGCATTACCCTTTCAAAATAAATTTTTCTCTTTTTGCTTCCAATTTTTCAGTTACAAATTTTAGCTAGAAAGCTAGAGAAATACTTAAAACAAAAAAAAAAAATTTTCCCTTATTTCCGCTGGTTATATCTGAGCAAGAGTAAAGAAATAGCAACTATGCAAACAAAATGTAAAAAACACAACTGATAGTATTTTTTTTTGGTAAAGAAAATAGAGTAATACAGTGTTGCTTTCACTGAAGCTAAGGAATAGTACAAGATATGTTTTTGGAAAAAACAAGTAACAAATTAATTTACTTTTACAAGTCAAGTTGGATGGCAAAACTGGCTAATACATTTCAGATGCTTTTTGCTCTACTTGATACAAAACTGAATGAAAATTCATTTTCACTTGAACTTTCCTAGAATAGAACTGCCTTAATCTTTATAAGTTAAAAACATACTCTGCTTTTTTTTAGTTCATAATTTATTTTGTAGCAAATATTTATATGATAACAGCCAATATTTAGAGAAAGTCTTGTCCTATGATATGAGATCCATTTAAATTATCAGAAGCGTGTCCCATTACACAACCTCACTTTTCAGATGAAAAAACAAGATCAAGGCCTGAAAATCCTTTTCAAAAACTAAAAATACACAAATCTGTTTTAATTAAAGTCCTTTTTTGCTTCTCATTTCTTCTTCTGTTTTTTTTCATCAGGTTCCATCTTCAGCTTTATTTCCTCAGCAGTAAGGGCTCCCAATTTCTTTTTCTTTGCCTTCTTTACTTTTTCTTTGAGAACAGCTATATCAATTTTTGTTTCAGCAGAAGCTACAAAAATGGAAAGAATAAGGTGAATCAGTTCCCCTGTGGATTTAACTGGTGGTGTAATAGCACCACACCTCATATTTCAACAATATTTTACAAAACTTATCTGCTGACTATCAACTCTGTAAACTACACAACGGAAAAGGAACCATTTTCATTTAATAGAACAGGACACTAAACTTAGGGAAATTAAGTGCCTGTGCAAGGTCACAGCATTAAGATCAGTCAGAGACAAGACTGGAATCCTGATGTTTGGAGCCTCAATTCATCATTTTCCCTAAGAATTGCCTCTCAAGTCCGTTTCTTTACATAGTTCTGCTCCAACATTTCTAGGAGACTGCCTGCACAAATGAGAGGCAGGTCCTCATGGTTGCTTCAATTTCCTTTCCTCTAATATTCCAAGAATAAGAAAAACATGACCTTTTATCAAAAGGCACATGTTGCTATCTTAGTGTTTAAATCAGTCATTAAATTCAACTGCTATAAAAGATCTTTTACTTCCCTATAAACATGCTTAAGAATGAAGTATTTGGACAATTCTACCTATATTAATCTACTTATGCAGTGCCATAAATTGCCAAGAAATTACTTCATAGAGCTAGAGAAAACAACAAAATTAATCTGGAAAAACAAAAAGTCAAGAATTTCAAGGAAATTAATGGGGGAAAAATGCAAATCAAGGTGGCCTAGCTGTATCAGTTGTAAAACTATATTATAAACCAGGAGTCATCAAAACCTTCCGGTACTGGCTAATAATCAATGACCATAGTAATCTAGTGTTTGAGAAACTCAAAGACTCCAGCTTCTGGGATAAGAACTCATTATTTCACCAAAATTGTGGGGAAAATTGGAAAATAGTATGGCAGAAATTAGCCATTGATCAACACCTAATATATAATACATAATATAATACATAAAATAAGTGTTTGTATAATAAAATGGCACCTCATGAATCTTAAATAAATTTTAAAATGACAGAATCTCACAATTAAAATGGGACAAGAGTTCCCTCTTTTTTGCTGATTCTGATTTGACCCTTTCCAGTGATGGGGATCTCATTCCCTTGTGAGACTGTTTTAATTGTGTTGTCCTTTTTTTTATACTGAGTTGGAATATTTTTACTTAATGGTTCTAGCTCCATCCTCCAGAAATAGGTCTGTACTTTATTTTCTAGAAGACAGTCCTCATTGAAGACAACTATGATAGTCTCTGTTTCTCTTCTCTTTCCCAGGTTCAAAATGATCAGTTTCTTTAAGAAATTCCATTACAAAGTTTTGTTAAAAAACAAATTAACAAAAAAATGCAATGTGTTCTTTGGTGACCTATGAATGAAAATGATAAAGAAATAACCGTCTTCAATTACCAAGCAACTAAGCAAGGATGATACTGGTCAAATTCCATTTCAACAACAACAACAACAACAACAACAACAACAACAACAACAACAACAACAACAACAACAACAACAAAAACAGAACATTGAAAAAAAAAAAAAAAAAAACACAAACCCATCATCTTTAAACCAAGGTTTCCAGGCAGCATTCTATTAGCTACTTATTTCAGGCCAAAATTTCATTTAATAAAATTCCAAAGTGGCAAAATAAACATTTTATAAAAAATCTAGAGTAGAAATTTCAAAGCAGTGAAAGTTAAGTAGAAAAAAAAATCCAAACACACATACACACACACAAAAAAAATCCTACTGAATAAAGTTACTTTTAAGAAGTAGTAAGAAATTTAAGAGATGCACATTATTTAACTAAAATGGCGAACTTGCAAAACAGGTTTGAAGAATTAAGATTAAGTTGGACAGAAATTAAACCAAATAGCTAATTAGAAAAACAGTAATTTGTATGGCAAAGTACTTTCAAAGCTATTAGCAAATAACAACCTAAGAGGGTCTTAAAAATTTTTTTTATTACCAATTTTATGTCATTGGTGGTATAGCTTTCAAATCTCTGACAACCAAATTATAGCAGAGAGAAATAAGATATACCAAAAGAGCAATACCAATGAAAACAAAGTGTACCCTTTCTATTCATTTATCAAGGAATAAGACAGAGAAAGCACCAGAGATCAGAAAAGGATAGGAGCCAAAAGATATCAGAAACCAAAAAGAACAAAGAAAAAACAAAAGAAATCCCTGCAAACAATTTTAACAATAGCCTCCTTTGTTGTCAGAGTGGGAGTAGGGAAGGTAAAAAAGAAATTCTGGACAAATCATGAAAAAAATAAAAAAAAACAAATTATCCAGTCAATCTACAGATATTAAGCT
This sequence comes from Sminthopsis crassicaudata, assembly GCF_048593235.1. Taxonomy (NCBI): domain Eukaryota; kingdom Metazoa; phylum Chordata; class Mammalia; order Dasyuromorphia; family Dasyuridae; genus Sminthopsis; species Sminthopsis crassicaudata. Next base: position 249,965,168 of record NC_133621.1, read on the forward strand.
CTTACAATGTGCCAAAAGCATGGCAATATAATATAAAAAAAGATGGAGAGGGTCCATGACCACAAAGAGTTCGTACAGTAACAGGGAAGATGCCATTTGAATAACTATGTCCATATGAAACATATTAGTGTAAATGGGAGATAGTCTAAGAGGAAAGAGAATGAGAATGAAGTGGGGAAACTGGGAAAGGAGTCTTACAGAATGTAAGCTGAATCTTGAAGGAAGTCAAGGAAGACAAGAGGCAGTGGCAAAGAGGGAGAGCATTCCAGGTGTGAGAAGAAAACAAGAAAATCTCTCATACTATGATTCTTTGACCATCATCTTAAGATTTGTACAACTGGGGTTCAGGGGTAGTTTCCTTCCTATCTCTGTTACCTAGAGTTTCTGCTGTTCCAGCTTATGTCTTCTATACTAAGGATTCTTTCAAAGGCATAGGTTCAGCCCTTTCAAATCAGGGCTGTCCACAATCAATTCTATAATTGCTCATACTATAAACCAATCTAATCAATCATGCTGTTACTTTCATCTATTTACTATCACTTTTATCCTTTTCTCAAGAAACACTCAAAGTCACACAAAGTCCATTACACTTAATGATAAATGTAAGAAGGCAGGCTGCTTGGGAGAGTTACTAGAGCAGTGGTCCTCAAACTTTTTAAATAGGGGGCCAGTTCACTGTCCCTCCGACTGTTGGAGGGCTGGACTACAGTAAAAACAAAAACTCACTGTCTCCACCCCTCAGCCCATTTGCCATAACCAGGTGGGCCGCCTAAACATCCGCAGAGGGCCACATCTGGCCTGAGGGTCGTAATTTGAGAAGCCCTGTATTAGAGTTTACCTTTATATCAGCAACACCCAAAAAACTACATTACCTTTCTGAGGTTTCATAACTGGTTTTTCTTTAGGTGGGATAAAAGCCTTGTTTCTTTCTGTTTGTCTCTTACTGATTGCTTCAGCTTGTTTAGCCTAAATTTGAATATAGAAAAGTAGCCTTGTCACTTAAATAAACATTGTTAAAATAAACAGATAAATTTACTGGCACTCTTTCTAATATTTAAAACTAAATATACAGAGGCTTACCTTTATTTGTTCCATTCTTTGTTGCTTCTTCTGACTTTCTTTCAAAAAGTATTCACCACTGGCCAATTCTTTATCAATCTGTTAAAATACATATACATTTTATATTTTATATCTATATATATTTCAATTTAGAAAGTTCACATTTTAGATGAGGATGCAAAGCAAATTTAATCAGTTTTGGGTGCAGTCTTGGAATGAAGCTACAATTCATGATGAAGTCTTCAATCCACAATCTCAGAAAAGAGGCTGTTTGTACAGAAAGATGATTAGTAATTTTTTTGCAAGATAAAGACTCAGAGATAGGTCAAAGTCTTAACAATTTATACAACAAATTCTTTACCAAAAACATATTTTCCATCCGGACTAGATCCTCCCAGAGGACATAAGATAAAATAAGTAGCTGGGATATGTGGCAGTATAAAATTAGAGACAAAGTGTTGTAGAAGTTTACAGATGGCAACATTACTTCCAGTTAGAGTAAGCATAGAAAACTTCCTTCTTGGATAGATGATGAACTGTATGAGGATTTGGTAGACAGAATGAGAAATAGAGGATGCTGCAGACACAGAAGTGAAAAAATGTAAAGGGAGCTAGGAAGGTAGGGTGAACTGTTTTGCTATAGCAGGGTATTGGTATAGCTGAGAAGTGGGTGGTAAGTTTGAGAAAAGGTAGGCAAGTATTAACCTGAGAAAGTCCGTGAATGCCAGGATAGGGAGTTTACAGTTGATTCTGTTGTTAATAAGCAACTAGAGAAAGCTGAGTTGAAGCTTAATCTGGAATGAAACTAGATATGAGGTAAATTCAACAATCTCAGTTTGTGGAAGTAAGGGCATATGGATTAAAAAGATGGGAAGGAGGGAAAAAAACCATGATGGAAAAATGAGCATAATGCTATGTGGTCACCATGAAGCAATGTACATCACTCACCTAGTGTGCCAATACAGCTCAGCAAAGTCTACTATTATTTTCAATCTTGTCTCAAGCCAAAACTTAAATTACTCAATAAGGATTTATTAAATATCTGCTATTTGCAAAGCACTTTGTAAAGTTGTCTGTCCAAAACATTCTCAATGAAACCTTTAAAATTGAAGTCCAACAATTTGCTTTTATTTCTCATCTTACGAAATATGTTAAGTGAACTTACCTGACTTTCTGGCTGTGGAGGTGGGAATGGTGTATACTCTTTCTTAACAGTTTTTTTCTTTGGTTCTTTGCGTTTATTCAAATTTTTGTGTTTAAATTGTGGCAAAAATCTTTCCCAATTTTGTGATCTTAACTCAGCATCCTTTGAGAGCTCTCGTTTAATCATCAATGTCTTTAATCATGACAACACATAAAAACGAAAATTACAAATGAGCTATATAAAGGCATCCTATTAACAAAATTAGACATATTGGGGGAAAAAGTCAAGATTTTAAGAATGTAAGGAAAAAGATTTAAGACATACAAAAACAAAACCAAATTATCAGAAAATTGTGGACGGCAAGGAAAAGTGAAATGAATTGAGATGAAGATACAACTACCCTCTTGCTCTTGATTTATTGCATCAAAAAATAAAATAATGAAATCAAGAAAAAGAAAAGGACTTAATTCAGCTCTATGTTCTTTGCAAGCAAGCAGACAACTCTCAGTATTAGATCTGTCCCAGGGACCAGAATAAAATCCCTGTTATGACTGAAATTATCAATCTAATCATTTTATCCCACTGATCTTTCCTCCAATTTAACTGCTATAGCCAGTAAAAGTCACAAAACTTTCTTTTCATACTTTTTGTACAAAATCCTTCCCCCCCACTTATCCATCTAATGATCAGATTTTTAGTATCATTTACCTCAAGCAGAGTTCCTAAGAGTATCCAGTACTCAACAGATTTTATATATTAAACAGCAACTATAGGCAGTCTTATGTATTAAAGGCAGGGAGCTGTCACAGGATTCAGATTTGGAGTCAAAGGGTCAGCTCAATAATTTACTGCAGGTGACTACTCTTGGTCAGCTTCCTTAATTGAAAAATGAGGTTGGATTACATAAAATCTACAATTCTGTAACCACAAAATTAGGCTGATAGAATGTAGGCATTGTGCTTTATAACCCTAAAGAACTATTATTATACCATGTTTCATGTTTATCTAAGTGTGAATGAATCAACAAACATTTATTGAGCACAACATTAAATGGTGGAATACAAGTATAAAAAGAGATGCAATCCTGACCCATGAGGAACTTAAATTCCTATACAAAACAAAACGTATTGGGAAAGGAGGTAGCGTGGTATGGAATCAGAGATAGAAAGTTGGTGCTTAATGGAATATATCAGAAATCAGGAAACTTTTACAGAAATAATGGTGCTACTGATCTGATTACTGTACTCAGAGGAAGGAGAAAGTTTTAAGGATCAGGGGAAGGAAGTACATGGTTGGCATCAAGAAGATAGTAAGACTGACTGGGCAGGCTGCTGAATAGGAAGCAAAATTGTCTGGGGTCCAAGGCCAAGTAGTAGCATAGTGAATTAAAATGTCCAATCTGAATTCACTCAGTTATTTACCAAGTGGGCTGGGCTCTGAAGACAAAGAGATTAACTCTCAGGCTAAGAGCTTGGATTTGGAAATCTATGTCTAATGTGTAGACAGAATGCCATAGCAAATAAAATGTGGAGCTCATAGTCAAGACGAACTGATTTAAAATCCTGTATCTGACACTTACTTATTATGTAATCCTGGGCAAGTTATTTAACTTCTATGGGCCTTAACCAACACTCTAAGACACAGAAGCAATTATAGATCAGTTGTGATCTATACTGACAGATAGAATTTTCATTCTTGGAAGTCCTATGCTGACTAAATCATACATCTGTGCATTAATTGTGCTGATACTGTAAATATAACCTTTCTACTTTGTGCCCCATTAATGTAATATGTGAAAGCAAAACTATTATAATAAGGAGGCTACTATATGCCAATGTATGTGTAGATATCACTATTTCACAGCTTTACATGAACCTGGAAACAAGAGAGTCCTCTAAAATACTGCATCTTCATATATGGAGTCAGAATGAAACACATTAACTAAACAGTTATACAAGAAGTCTTTCAAGAATGTCATTTTTTTGGGGGGGGGGGGCTAAAAAGTATGCTTACACTCACTTTGATGTTATAGATTGGATGAATATTTTTCATAGTGTCCAGGACAACTTTCCGAACCTAAAATTAATGGATTAAAAGTTCACATTTTAATAAAATATTTTCAATCAGTTATAGATTACTTATAAAATTTACTTTAAAAGAAATACAGTATTCCAATAGATAAGTAGTCAACAAAGATGAATAATTCTCAAAAAAGAATAGCAAATTATTAATAAGCATATTAAAAATGCTTGAAATAATTTTTAAAAGAAATTAAGATCAATACAACCCTGAGATTTCACCTATCTTGGAAATTGGCAAGATGACAAAAGGTAGAAATGATTAACATTGATGGGGGGTAAGAGGGAGGTATGGAAAAGTAGGCACATTAGTGCTTTATTTGTGAATCATAATTTTCAAATTTAAAAAAATTTTTCAATTTTCAAAAAAGGAATGGGACTGCTAAATGCTAAAGACAAAAACAACACTTGCTGTCAAAAAGCTCACATTCTAATAAGGAAGACAACATGTAAACAACTCTGCATATATATGCATATACCAGCATTTGGGGGAAGGAGGAATGGAGAGAGAGAAATTTCTTGCAGAAGATAGGATCTGAGTTGAATTATTGTCAGTAAAGTGAAGATAGAGGAGAACATTCCAGACCTGGGAATCAGGCATGGAGTGCCACATGTAAAAATTAGAAAGAAGACCAAGAAGTTCAATGGTATGGATCATATGGATATATAAAAGGAAATAGTTTAAGCCTGAAGAAAGGTAGGAAGAGGCCAAGTTATGAAGAGCTTTAAAAGTCAAACAGAAGATTTTATGTTTGATCCTGAACTTGCCAATGCATTGGACATGTGGGGTGAGGGCAAATAAGTTGAAGATACTTATAATATCAATCTGGTGTCTGAGGATGGAAGGACTGGAAAAGGGGGAGATTGAGGCATGAAAAGGAAGTAGTAGTCATGGAGAAAAAAAAGTAATGGGAGTCCTAGTATAAGAAAAGAGGAAATACAACAAGAGATGCTGTGAAGGTAGGGACAAGATTTGTCAACTTACTGGTTGTGTGGGGAAAGTGAAAATAAGGACAGCATTACATTGTGATTGTAAATGTCACTGATGAGGAAAATGACCCTGAAGAGTAACAGGAAAGTCTGGAGGAGAGAAGGATTTTGAGATAAAGGACAAGTTCTATTTTGAGCACATTCCTCACATAATATTCCTTTACATGAATGAAATCATACTAGTTCAGTCAAAAAAAAAAAAGAAAAAGAAATCACAGATTTCAGATAATTAAATCAGGGAGAATATGGTACAAAAGAAAGAACTAAAATCTCTTCCCTCAAAGATCTTACATTTTACTGAACATGGGGATATGGGTAATGATTGCCAAATTGTCAAGTCAATTTACTAAAGTGAATAAGGCATCTAGTTCTTTAAAATGTATGTATGTAAGCATGTAAAGGTAAAGGGAGGTCACTTGTGTCAATTCTGATATAGATCAAAACTTTTTAAACTATGGTTTGTAATAAACGTGGAGGTTGCAAAAAATTTGCCAAGTGTGAAAGGTATTAAATATTCCACCAAGATTTAATTCTTTATGTAAAAATAAACAAGCTTATCCATAAGTATGCAAATTTGTCTTCATCTTTAATAAATGGTAAAATTTTATGTATATTAAAGAATTGTTTTAAAATAAATTTATGATTTAATGTCAGTAAATGTTTGATTTGGATACTATTTTATATATTTATATAACTGAAGCCAGATGAAAATTTCTCATTTCTCAGGCATAAAGGGATAGTGAATGGAAAAAGTTTAAAAAGCCCTGATATAGATCACAATCTTCAAATAAAAACTGAAAACCTTAGTGATAATGAAAATCTCAGAGTTCATCTTGTTTATTTTGTTCTGCTTGAATACTTTCAAAGTCCATGTGAGGAATCTGAGGAAGTGAGTATAAGCTGTTTGTTTGTTTGTTTTTAAACAAGATAATGCCATTCTTTTGCTGGATAACTTGGAATTATTCCAACTCCAATTTCTGATACTGAGCATATATCTGCCCTCACATTTTCATGCTTGAACTTCATACTGCCGTGGACCTAAGGATTTCAAAAGGAACATTGGCAAAGTTTCTTTTCATAACTTTGTTGAGAAGATGGAGAAATGTGGATCAGATAAAAGAATAATTAGGTGGATGCAGGAACTGGTTGAACAAACAGATGCAAAGAATGACCACTAACAGAATGATGTCAATTTGGTAGGAAATCTTTAGCAAAGTGTCAAATTAAAAAGTATCCATTATAAGGTCTTAGGCAAATCACCTGAAAGAACTAGGGATATTGGGTGAGAAGAAGAGAAGATCCTTCAAAGGATCTGCAAGTTACCTTTAAATGATTTCATACAGAAGAGGGATTAAATTTATTTTGCTTATGTTCTGGGATGACCAACTATAAATGACTCTGCTATTTTCAGTAACAGAATTATCTTTGGCTACTCCAAAGAATTTATGATGAAAAATCCTATTCTTAACCTGAGAAGAAACTGATTGCGTCTGAATACAGATTGAAGCATTCTCATTCTTTCTCTTTTTAACTTTTTTTTTTTTTGAGAGGCTTTATTTTCATTGGAGGGGGGGTTCTATATTTTCTTTCATAACTTGACTTTTATAGAAATGTTTTGCATAACTCACATATGGCTTAATTGAGGATGGGGATAAGGGAGAGAACCTAGAACTCAAAAATTTTAAAAACAAATAAGTGCACAAAAAAATTGTTTTGAATGTAACTGGGGAAAATATTAAATAAAAAAATTAAGAAAAATAAATTTGTTTTGCTTGACTGAAGGGCAGAACTACAAGCAGTATGTGGAATTACAAAGAGAAGCAGATTTTTTCTAAAAATGTAGAAACACATCCAAATAAGGGCAAGTAGGTTAACTTATTTTTTAAAGGACTAGAGTAGAGGCTACAAGATTACTTGTCAAAAACGGAGAGAATTCTGCCCTGGTGTCTGTTCTCTATGTTCTAGATCAGAAATTCTATGGTATTCTTTCCCAGATCAGTCTTTCAAACTTAGAAGACTGTCATCCTGTTTTTCTAAAGCCTTTTTTTCTCTGCTTACCTGTGTCCAAATGATGAAATTTAAGAGATGAAAGAAAACTCAGAAGTAGTGGTCTCCCTCCTCAGTTTACAGGATGATGAAGTTAAAAGACCAGAAAAAGTAAATGATGTCCCCAAAGTCACATAAAGTAAATGCAGAAAAGGAACTGATTCATCTAGGAATATTTTCTTAAAACTATTATACAAATTTAATCATCAGAAAGTTTTTTTCATTTTTATCTCAAATCTTCCTTTTGATTTCCGCCTTATGCAATGGAAAACTAGTCCTGATTCTATCTTCTAGAAATACACAGAAAAGTCTACTCACTTTTTCACATGACAACCCAGTGCTAAATGGAAGATGAAGAGATGAGGAGAAAAATAGGAAAACAGACTTCAAAAGGTTTATCAAAATAAGCTATTCGTCATTCAACCTTTCATGTAATAAAAGGATTCCAAATTACATGGAATAAAATATTTATCAATTGATTTGCACCAATTTAGATAGAAAAGACATAAAAAGAATAACTGTCAGTGGATGATCATTTGCATTAAAATATTCCAACCAAATGCTAAATTACAATTAATTTTTAAAAAATATATGACAAAAGTTAGTCTAAAGAAGTTGTTACTTACTTCTTTTAAACCATTAAATGGCCCAAGAGCTGAAACAGTATTCCCCTGAACCATGATGTAACAGTTTGTTAACAATTCCAATGCCTATACCATGGGGGGGAAAAGATGTGTGCAAATTAATTCTGTGTGTACAAAAAAATAACAGCAGAGAACAAGATATTTAAGTTTACTATTTTTTAATAGTAAGGTACCTTCAGGGTAGATCCTTTAGGCCCAATAAGTCGTTGTCTTCTTTTTACAAATCTCTCTTTGTTTCTTACTAAAGAACCGATCTTGACAATGTCACATGCAGTGTCATCCTGAAGAATTCGTATTGCCTTTAAATTAAATAATTATTTTTAACCTTTTTAATAAACACTTCCAACTTTAGAATAAAAAAACAGCATAAATAGGAAACTAGCCTTTTGTCACTTCAATAACAGATGCAATACTATGTGAATAAAAAGTTTCTACATTTAATTAACTTAAAAATTCAGTCAATTGTATTTAGTTCTAATGCCAGTTTATAATTATAGAAGGAATATATAATTTCCTAACATTTAATGTAATTAAGATCAATGTTTAATTCCTGGATTTCCCACTTACATACCTGTTCAAATGGGACACTTCTTGCTAAAAGCTTTATTAAGTCCCTGGCTCTGATGATGATATAAGGATCAAAAGTCTTCTTAGTTGTACTAACAGTCATGCTGCCTTCAATTAGGTCCAGTGTTGCATTTACATACTGCAGAAATGATAAAAACAGTGGGTTATTATGTTATATCTTCATATGGGAAGAATTAGTTCTGACTGCTTCTAACTCTCATCTTTTAAATCCATAATCTTACTTAACCGTACTAAGACAAATTCTTGTCAATTCAGATTTAGGTTTGGTATTTTTTTTTACTTGCTAAATATTGACCAGGATAAGTCTGCAATTAGGAAAATGTCTATCAGACACCATAAACTTTGACTTACATGGAGGTAGCAAGTTGCCTGCTTTCCTCCTCCTGTACTCCCCATCACCTCCTTTTTCTCATTGGCCACCAATAGGTCCTAGGCCAAGCCCCATTTGGTCATTGTTTGGGTCTTGATTGATTTGGACTGATGTGAAGGGTAGTCATTTCTGCTTTGACCAGAAACCCAAAAGATCTCTCCTCCCCCTCCAGATTATTTATTTAGATTTCTTTGGACTAGATGAAAGAGGAGATTCTTTGATTCAATTGCTACCTAACTTTAATCACTGAATGGGTCCAGATTCAGGCAAACTGATACCTATTGAAAACTTTGGTTTAAAAAGGCCAAGACCTCCTATATTATCCAGGGCCATCTCCAGTGTCTTGATCTATATTTTGCCAGGAGATCCAGATAGTTCTGAAGGGGAAAGTGAGGTAGATGAATTTGCATAGCTTTCCCTCTCTGAAAGCCAATTCACTTGCATCTCATGGTATCATCTCTCTGATGTCATGGTCCTATTCAAGAAAGAATAACTAACTTGTATCTTCTCTACATCTATTACAGTTTCATACTAGATTCTCCCACCTAAATTTTCCCTCCAATAGGAAATTAAATGCAAAAGGAAAACATATACAATAAGGCATAATTAAGATTATAAGGATGACTTCATAACACTGTATGCTTACATAATAAAAAAATCCACTAAAATACTGAATTTTCATACCCCAATGGATAAAGTTTGGGAAATTTCATGATTAGCAAATATCTCCTCATAAGGCTAATATTCCTGTAATGAAAGAAGTCACATCAACCTCCAACTATAACCTGAGAACATACTGAGCCACCCCAAATAGGTCCCAGATGGGAGTATCCTATCTCTACATCCAAACCAAAGGATTACAGAATAGAGCACTAACATATTAACAAGCTTCAGCAAGAATCAAACATTATTATAGTGAGGCAGTGGTTTCCAACTTTTTAGATTGTGGGCTCCCATCAGTAAAAATATTAAGCACATACCTACAATATATATTTATTCATAAATTAATTGGATTATTTATTTATAAATCATGTTACTTAAAAATAAGAAATATAAAGAATGAAATATTTTGAAAATATCATTTTATTTATTAATAGTAAAAAAAAAACCTTTTTGTCTTATATTATTAAAGTATTTTACAAAGAATTATAGAAACAAATGTGGTTTAATATTGTTGAAAATATGGGTTTAGTATCTTGTAATATAGTGTTTCAAAGATCTAGTTCTAAGTTCCCTTTATTTTAATACTTGGTTTTAATGTCTATCACAGTTGAAATAGTACCATACCAAGTACCATACAGATACAAAAGAGAAGTGCATCTTTGGCTGCACATATTGAATCATGATACTCATTTTTAATCTTTTCCTTTAGTTATATAAAATTCATTTTTAAATCTGTCGATCTTGCAAATTAAGTGTGGTATTTTTACAGAAACTCTACTCATTGTTAAATAGGCTAAAACATTTGAGGTTTTTAAGTATAGGCAATATCTTCAGGTTTTTTTGAGCAAGCCCATGAGAAAGATCCTTAAAGAAAAGAACCTAGATGACTGGTGATGCCCTCAATAGAAATAAGGAAGTTCAGAGGAACAGGTTTTGGTGAGAAGATAATGTAGTAAGATTTGCAGTGCCAATCACAACCTATCTATGCATGTTTATTATCCTGTGCTGCCCACTTATTCCTATGGGAAAAACAACAACAAAATAAGAAGTAGAAGGGGGGAAAAAGAGCCCCCATGCCCAAAGGCACCTCTGGAAGTCAGTGAATATCTGAGAAGCTGTGGGAAGTTGGTAGGAACAGCTGCCTCCAAGTGCCAGAGGTCAAAGTTCTAACTTCCTTGGGAGGAATCCCAATTAAGTCAGTGGGATGATCGGGGAAGAAAATGTGAGAGAGGTTAAGAGAGAAGCCCATTCTTTATGCAAGAAAGGAAATATACAATACATATTCCTCCTCTCCAAATAATTCATCACATATCAATGATGGTCAACCTATACATACAGGCCTTGGTCCTTACTTTATAGATCACTAATGTAAAAAATGGTTCCTTGTTTCTGGCATTGGGTTGCTTGGGGTCAGTAAAAAAAAAAAAAAAAAAAAAAAACCTCAAATTTTATCTATTTGTCAGCAATTTAATCAACACATATAACCATTTTAAAGTAAGTAATGAGCAAGAGCAACGGTCTCATGAGAGAAATATAGGAACTATCCATACATGTTCGTGCAAAGCTTTTTGCACCAAAGGCCAACATTCCTTCAGATATGCTTCTCGGTATTTGGGGAACAAAGTTGCAAAACTGCTTTCTTCTAATAGTCCTCTGGGATTGTCATCCTTTGTAAATGGAGGTTCTTTCCATCCATCAGGAACAGTGAGGAGTTCTGATTCATCCATACCTATAAAGTAATTTATTCATAAGTACTTTAAATCTATTTCAATTTCATTATATCTTCCTCCCCAAACTCCACACATTCTTCTTTTGACCTCCCTATCTATTTCTGCCAACATTCTTCCAGTTATCCAGGCTTGCAACTCAGGTATCATTCTCAAAAACTTGCTTTTCCCCCTAAAGCCACTCAGTTGCCAAATCTTATCATGCCTAGCTCCTAGCTTTTCTAAAAGGCAGATCTGATCATGTTATTTACTTTTTATTATGACAGATTCAAATGTAACTACGTCTTGAATTAAAGTCCTTGACAACCTGGCTACACCTTACTTTTACGAACCATATCACCTTATTCCACAAGTACACTAATAAGATTGACCTTCTTATTGTTCTCTATAAAGAGCATCTCCCATGTCCATGACTTTGTACTGGCTGTTCCTTATGCCTGAAATATACTTCCTCCTCACCTCTCCATTTTGCAGAATTCCCAATCACCTTCAAGTCTCAACTCACCTGCCATCTTCCATATGAGACCTTTCCTGATCAGCCCTTGCTGCTAGTGCCTTCTCTCCCAATGATTTTTGTACTTAACCTACAAACATATACTGTTTTCTCTGGGTAAACTTTAACATCTGTGAACAGAGGGTCTGTTTTGCCTTTTATCTTTTTATTTATAGCACCCAGAAGCACAAAGAAGGTATTGCGTTTGACTGACTGATTCCTGTATACTCAGTTTCCTCATGTATAAAATGAATAATAGACTATATGACTTCTAAAGTCTCCTCTAATAGCAAATCTTTCAATATCGGACCTGTGATTTCATTGGCAAAGGGAACTTTCCAACAGATTCAGGACTTTCAACTACAACTTTCATCATTATGTAAACTGATGGGTTCATAAACCATTGCCTTAAAAAGCTAACTGAGGCTCAAAAAATTAAGCAACTTGCCAAGGGTCACACAGCTGGAAACTCTCAGAGGCAGGACTCAACCCAGGATTTGTACTTATTAGAATGTAAGACAGAAACAAGGACTCAGTTTTTGCTTTTCTTTGTATCCCCAGGGCTAAGAACACTGTTTGGCATAGTATTAGACACTGTAAATTCTCTAAATTCTCCCTGATCTTAAAGATAATAACTGGCATTTACATGATTTTAGAATCTGCAAACACACATCATCTAACATTAATTTATCACCTAATTCATGCCATCAGTTACTCATCTATAAATGCGGACACACTGGAGAAGGAAATGACAAACCATTTCATCATTTTTGCCAGGAAAACCTCATGGATTATGTCCGTAGGGTCATAGAGAGACACAACTGAGCTACAAACATGCCAAAAATACAGTGGTAAGCACTGAAAATAAGAGTTCTCGCCCACAAGCTCGCAAACCAACGGAGGTTACAACATGCAAACAAATACACACAAAGACCCTGAGAAATAGGTGCTATTACCCTATTTTATAGACAAGGTAGGGTTTATAGTAAGGAAATAATAGCGTGAATAGGTGCAAAGAAGCAATGTGGCTTGCCCAGAGTCACAGAGCTAGTAAATATCGGGCGGCAGTAGAACTGCTGGCTCCTTGCTTTTACGTACAATATTGACTACTAAGCCACTAAATGCCTCCTGGAACAATACCCGATCCATCGTTTGCGCTGCCTGTCTCGAATCCCACAATGAAACAAACCCATGGCTATGCATAAGTCAGTCAAGGGAAAGCAGGGTGCCCATGCCCGGACCCCAACGCTGGATCTTCCAACTAGAGTTAGGCTCTCCAAAGCATGGGCAAGGTAACATTCTCGCGAGAACACTAGTCTTGAGACCCTCTCCCATCCCCCACGCACAGGTCAACCATTCCCAACTTCATCCCGCCAGAAAAGCGCTTAAAGAATAACTGTCCCAAGGGCAGCGTTTGCCTCAGTCTTACCGCGGTTCCCTTTCTTCTGGTTCCGAAGCCCATTCTCCGCTATTAAGGACTCTTTCCCTATCGGTGCACGGGAAGACGCAGCCATAGCTAGAATTTCCGGCATCCGGAAGTGAACGCCCAGAACGGCACCGGCTCAGGTACCCATCCCTTAAGAATTTAATTCCGTGAAATCCCAGGATATAGGGGAATGCGCAGCCTCGAGGAAAATTTAAACTGAAAGACCTTCCGTTGCTTTCACCAAAAGAGTCTAGGGACTACAGGGACTTCTGGGTAGGAAATAACGGCGTGAAGAAGCAAGGTTTGCCGGGAGTTGTAGTTCACATACGTAGGGCACGTGGGATCTGATTTGGTTAAGCTGGTTTGCAATTTACTCTTCAAGTAACTGTAATCATCCATTCCCAAAGTCAAATCTTATTTTACAAACATAGGCTAAAATATCTTTATATTTGTTATTTAACCGAGTATAAGATTATTTTTAAAATCTCTTACATGTGGCAGTTGGTAGGTATTTAATAAATGCTTATTAGTTGGCTAAATCCCTACTTGTCCCTATCCTTTAAAAATCCTAGTTCTGTTCAGAGCTGCATTTCTACATGAAAATTTCCTGGTCCTTTCCCCCAATTACTCATTCCCAATTATATTTTTTTAACATGAATAAGTATGTTTATCTTAAACCAAATATTCCAATGTTTTATTAATAATTATTATTAGTTTATCTTATCTAATTATATTTATTGTGTGGTTACATGAATATTAATAATTATATTTGTTTTATCTTAGCATCCCCAATTATATTTATTTTGGAATTACTTATATGAGAATATAGATAGTAGATGGTAGATATTAATGAAACCATCTAGACCAACCCTTTCATTTTACAGATAAAGATTCTCAGACTGAGAAAAGTTAAGATATTGTCTTAATATGTTGTCTCCCCCAACCCATTCCCCACTCTCATACAATAAGCCAGATGACCCAGTGAATAGTTAAATGGCTTGTATCTGGAGACAGGGAAGCGCCGAGTTCAAATCTTGGCAAATACAGAATTTATTTTCTCCTAGTCTTAGTCTCCTCATCTGTAAAATAAAATAACACCTCATTACAGGTTTATTGTGAGAATCAAAAGAGTTAAACAGGTAAAGAGCTGTGCAAACTTTAAAGGACTATATAAATTATTACAGTACTTGCCTTAATAATAATAAGTAGTATTTATTTAGCTGTTCTTTCTGTTGTTAATATCTTTCCATTGGGTACTGCTCTACTCATTTCTTCAGGAACAACTTAAGGTATCTCAGCCTCAAATTGCTGAGGTAGAGCTAGAATCTCTCACTGTTAAGGACAAGATGCTAACTCTGTAGTCATATGTGGCTAAAAAAGCTTAGCAAAGTGCTTCCTTAGGTTTGGGGAGTTAGCTCTAAGTGGCTTAAGAGATTTGTTAAATTTTCAAGGAGAGTACTTCTAGTGAGAAATCAGCAAAGACCATAAATCAGGGCTTGATTTATTATTTTGTCAATTATCTGGACTTAAGGCAGTAATGGAGAAAATGTTAGAAATTAAACTTCAAAGTATATTCCACACACCCACCTGAGAGCAGAATATTAAATATTTACCTGTATACTTCTGCAGTTAACCCAAATTCTTATCTTAATTATGCCTGTCATAATTATCTTAATTATGTCTGTCAGCAAAAAGGGAAAATAGGTGGCAAAATAGATAGAACACCCTGTCTGGAGTCAGAAACTTTCATGTTCCTGAGTTCAAATGTTGTTTCAGACACTTATTAGATATGTGACCATAGGCAGGTCACTTAATTGTTCTTGCCTCAATTTCCTCATGTGTAAAATAAACTGGAGAAGGAAATGGCAAACCACGCTAGTATCTTTGCCAAGAAATCCCAAATGGGATCACAGAGTCAGCCAACTGAAAATGACTAAACAACAAGCCAGCAGAAATCTTTTTCCTTACAGGGACAATGCATTTGACAAACTTTTTTAAGGCTCATATTTACATGAGCAAATTTTTCCTTCATGTTTTCTGGTTTTCTAGGCACCCTGGGGGAGACAAGTATTTGAAACTAAATATTTTGAGTTATGCTCAGCAAGGTGCTAAATTTAAATTGGGTTAAAGATTTAATTTTTAATTTTTAAATTTAATTTTTTAATTAATTTAAAATTTTAGAATTAATTTTTGTTTATACATTTATATTAATTTTAAATACACATTTCTTTATGAATCATATTAGAAGGGAAAATACAACAAAAGGGAAAAACATGAGCGAAAAAAATAGAGGAAAAAAAGTGAATATAACATGTGTTGATTTATATTCAATTTCCATAGTTCTTTTTCCAGATGCAGATGTTTTCTATCCAAAATTTATTAGTATTGTATTGGATCACTGAACTGTTGAGAAGAAACAAGTCTTTCATAGTTGATCATCACACAATCTTGCTGTTACTGTATACAAGGTATTCCTGGTTCTGCTTGTTTCACTTAGTTTAAGTTCATGTAAATCTTTCCAGGCCTTTCTAAAATTAGCTTGTTCATCATTTTTTTATAGAACAGTAATAGCCCATTACTTTCATATACCCTAATGTATTTAGCCAATCCCCAATTGCTACCACAAAAAGAGCTGCTACAAACATTTTTGCACATATGAGTCCTTTTCCCTCTTTTTTTGATTTCCTTGGGATACTGACCCAATTGTGACACTTCTGGGTCAAAGGTTATGTACAGCTTCACAGTCTTTTGGGCATAGTTCTAAATTGCGCTCCAGAATGGTTAGATTAGTGCACAACTCTACCAACAATTCATTCCCAATCCAGTTTTCCCAGATCCCTCCAGTATTTATCATTATCTTTTCCTTGTCATCTTAGCCAATCTGAGAGATGTGAAGTGGTACTGCAAAGTTGTTTTAATTTGCATTTTTCTAATCAACAGTGATTACCAGCATTTTTTCATATGACAATGGATTGCTTTAATTTTATCTTCTGAAAATAGACTATTCATATCCTTTGACCATTTATCAAATGGGGAATGATATGTATTCCTATAAGTTTGACACAGTTTCTTAGATATTTTACAAATGAGACCTTTATCAGAAGCAATGGCTGTTAAAATTTTTTCCCCAACTTTCTACTTCCCTTTTTATCTGGTTTGTATTGGTTTTGTTTGTGCAAAATCTTTTAAATTTAACAAAAGTTGTCCATTTTGCATTTTATAATGTTCTTCTTCTTTGGTCATAAATTCCTCCCCAAAAGATCTGATAAGTAAACTATCCCTTGTTCTCCTAATTTGCTTATTGTATCAACCTTTACATTGGGCTAGATTTAAAATGCTATATGTTTCTATAATTATTATTTATAACTTATTTTTTCATTTCTTTTTAACATTAATGGCATACCTTGGGCTTTGGGTAGTCTTTAGCAAGCAGCAGATTGGAGTAGCACCAGAAAGTAATTATTCAAAAATGTGGAATCCTAAATTAGAAAATGGAAGATTTCAAGTTAATAAAATCTGAAACTATGCTTTATAAGGATTGGGAATGAAAACAATTCTATTTCTTAGTGAAAATCAGGACACCAAAAATAAATATTTTGATTTCAACTCCTGCTTCTAAATCTAGTTCATGTTTATTATAAGGATAAGTCAGAAATATGTCTATATGTTAGAATCATGCCAAAGAGAAACCAAGGCATGATTGAAAGTAAAGATAGAAATTTCAGAGGAAGGAGGAAAAAAGATTCTTTCACCCAACTATCTCTAGAAGGAACAGTGTGGTTCTCATACTGTGGACCAAATCTTGGGAAAATATAATTATAGCAAAGGGCCAGTGAATCCATATGTGCACTGTTAAAAATCATTAAGGGGACCCCTAATATTTTAAAAATTGCTATATTTTCTGAAATCCTGGATCCAAAGCATGGAGGAGGCCCTGAATGTATTAAGGATGAAGTCCCTGCTAGCTGACATAATTTGTTGGTTGCATCCTAAATTAGACTCCCTCAAGATAGGCATCAGACAGTCAAGACAGACTAAACTCGTATATCTGCAACCCTTGTAAATAAGGCGGTCATCCTATCTTCGTGGTCTAGCAGTTCCCAAGAAAAAAAGAATGTGACTTTTGCTCCTCTCCTTTAGAAAAGGTTTTGTCCTTTTTCTACCTTTACCATCTTTACTTTTTTCCTCTCCATGCCACACTCCTTTAGATAGTCTATTCTCTTTGTTTCTTTGTCCCACTGTCTTAAATATACAAACTTCTGTAAGGACTGTAACTCTTTGCTTCGCCTTTGGATTCCACATGCATGTTCATTTCTACAATTGGATTAAATTATAATTGGATATGTCCTTTGTGTCATATTTTTATAATTCACTTTATTCAAAATTTTTAAAAATAATAACTTTTTAATTTTCAAAACACATTCAAAAGTAGCTTTCAACATTCACTTTTGCAAAACTTTGTCTTCCATATTTTTTTACCTTCCCCATACCTCCCTCCCCAATTCAGCAAGTAATCTAATATAGGTTAAACATATACAATTCTTCTAAACATATTTCCACATTTATCATGCTGCACAAGAGAAATCATAGTCACTGATCCCAGAGTCTCATATAATGAGAATATCAGATTCCATTTTATGTGGGCAAACTGCCAAGTCAGATCCAATTATGTTGTTGGGGATAAGGGAAAGATGGCCTCTGAGAGAGTAGAGTGATGGTAACTGGACTTCTCAAGGTATGGTCCTTCTTTCTCTTATGTATGGAAGTGTGCTTCCTTCTTTCAGAATATCTACATTTAGTTTAAAGTCCTCCTGCTACCCCCTCCTGGCTTGACCTCAATAGTGAGGATGCCTAGTTCCCTGAATTGAATTCTATGGGAAATCTGTTTTAATACCTTATTGTAACCACTGTGAAGAAGTCACAGATCCTTATTATTTAAATAATTAAATAATTATAACTTTATACATTTTCATACTTTAATGAACTTTGAAAATGAAATATTGAAGCCATATTATGAAAACCAACTTAAAAGGACTTGGAAATCTGGTTAGATTTTCAATTTTGTTCAACACCAGGGGGGAAAAAACATGGGTAGCCCTAAAGAATATGTGTGTCAAAGGTTTGCTGCAGCTCAGCCTATTCAAGCTGTAGATAAATTAGTCCCCAGCTCAATTCATTAGATACACAGCATCTTAGCAAGAAGTGGCTCTCAGTCCTGGAGCTAAGCAAAGAGTTAGGCATATAGTGGAAATGCAAAATCATTGAGTTAGTTCTATCCCCCCATTCCCCGTCCCCTCAAGATTTAAAACTAATAAGAAATCTTTCTGGTTCCCCATTCAATCCTAGAATGAAACATCATTACAAATTGCAGTGATGTACTAATACATTAGCCTGAAAAAACAAAAACAAAAAAATCTCAATGTTTCACTTTAAAAGACCTGTTATGTCTCGTTATCACTAAATTAAAAACTGAATGAAGAGAAAGCAGACATGATTATTATAAAAAGTGTGATGATAAAAAATGTCATTTAAATGAAAATTATGGCTGCGAATATCAACAAGTATCTAGAAAGATCTAGAAAGATAACAGATTTTACTATATATGTGATTTCTGCCCATCAGACTTTTTAACCTCATTTTTTTCCAAAGCTCCAAGTGGTTTTCATCAACTTAGCTAAAGGCTTGATTTTTTTTTAAATTTATATTCTCTCACCTAGAATATGAACTCAAATTCTGAAAAGAAATTCATCATTCAGATGACATCCAGTCTTTTTTATGGTCTCTTGAAATTGTCCTCCAATTTTTAGACAGTTCAATCTGCAGAAGATAATTGGACAATTGGATGCTTTATAATATTTACTTATGCAAGAGATAATTACTTTTTAGCAATGGGGCATTTCATTCTTTAAACTGTGTATCTCTTTCCATTCAGTCTCTCTACAAAGCAATTTGTAGCATCTCACAAGTTAATTTTATTGCAGGACCCTACAAATGACTCATAATTTGAATCACTTGCTTCAGCTAACAAAATTAATTGATATTTTGGTTTTAATTGTTAGATAACTGATATTCAGTCAAATTTTGTGATTGAGAATTCAGTGAGAAATTCAATTGAAAGAAAATGAGTCAGTGAATCAGAATATATGAAAAGTCTTAGTGATAATATTCACCAGAGAGTATTAGAATTCTTTTCCAAAATAACAATTTATTTTGCATCTTGGCTTTATCTGTGATTTTTTTTTCCAAAGAAAAAGGAGGGAGTTAACAGTTTGTTTATACCTGTCAGGTTAAAATAATTGTGATTACGCTATATCATCTTTACCCTTTTTCTAATTTGCCATTATTTTTACCTTTGCTCTGGCCAGTAGATCTGAGTTTACTTGGTTTATTTTAAAATGAAAGAGAAGTCCAAAACAAATTAAAATATGGTCAGTTTCATTCAGCATTCATACTCCTTCCTGTGCCTTCTGATTTCCTTCTTAAAGAAAATGTTCATAAGGCAGCTAGATGACACAGTGGATAGAGCATCAGCCCTGAAGTCAGGAAGACCTGAATTCAAATATAGTTTCAGACATTTAACATTTCCTAGCTGTGTGATCCTGGGCAAGTCACTTAATCCCAATTGCCTCAGCAAAAAAATAAATAAATAAATAAAATTTAAAAAAAATAATAAAAATTCATGATTAACAGGTGTGAGACTTCTGAATAGGCCAAGGTAAAGACACAAATAGGTTGAATTAAGTCATAGACTTACAAGTGGTGGCATTTGATAAGGATCATAAATACCATAAAATCACTGATGGTTCAATATTAGGAAAATTATCAGCATAATTGGCTGTATTCATAACAAAATCATCACAGAATATAACAAAAATCATATGTTTACCTCAATGAATGCAGAAAAAGTTTTTGACAAAATGTAAGAACATAGGAATAAATGGTATTTTCCTTAACATTATAAGTAGTATTCCCAGTAAGACCAGGGGTTAAATAGGATGTCCATTATCACCACTATTCAATATAATATTAAAATATTAGCTTTAGCAACAAAAGAAAAAAAAATGAAATTGAAGGAATTAGAAATAGCAAGGAAAGAAAACTATTACTCTTTGCAAGTGATATTTTGGTGTATTAGAGACACCTGGACAATCAACTAAAAACCTACTTAAAATAATAAGCAACTTCAGTAAAGTTGAATGCTGTAAAATAAATCTATACAAATCAACATTTCTGTATACTACGAACAACAAGAGAAATATTCCATTTAAAATAATTATAGACAATATAAAGTATTTCAGAGTCTACTTGCCACAACAAACCCAGGAACCATATGAAGACAATTACAAAACACTTTTCACATAAATAAGAATATATCTAAACCACTGGAAAAAATATCAGTTGCTCATGGGTAGACAGAGCTAACATAATAATAATAATTTACTTATTTGGTGCCATTACAATCAAACTACCAAAAATTGTTCAGTAGAATTTGAAAAAAGAATAACAATTCTTCTGGAAGAACATAAGATCAAGAATATTGAGGCAATTAATGAAAAAATGCAAAGGAAAATGGCCTAGTCATAAAAGATCTAAAACTATATCATAAAATGGCAATCATCAAAACTATTTAATACTTTTAGTCATGGGGTGGTGAATCAATGTGAATAGGTCAGGCACACAAAACAGTATAGTAAATGACTATAGTAATCTACTGTTTGACCAGTTCAAAGACTCTAGTTTCTGGGAGAATAATTAACAATTTAACAAATGCTGGAAAATAATATGACAGAAACTGGGCGTAGACCATCTCATATTATATATTAAAATAGTATGATATAGACATAATGGGTGATACCATAAGCAAATTAGGAGAGCAAGGATTAGTATTCCTGTAAGATCTATAAAGAAAGGAAGAATTAGTAACCAAACAAAAGATATGAAATGCAAAATGGATAATTTTAATTACATTAAATATAAAATGTTTTGAACAAGCAAAAACTATACCAAGATTAGAAGGAAAGCAGACAGCTGGGAAACAATTTTTATAGTTGCTGTTTATAATAAAAGTATCACTTTTAAAATATATAAAAACTGAGTCAATTTTATTCTTAAAAATCAAGTCATTCCTCATTTTATAAATAATCAAAGGATATGAACAGGAAGTTTTCAGATAGTCATATGAAAAAAATGTTCAAAATCACTATTGATTAGAGAAATGTAAATTAAAACAACTTTGAGAACCATCTCACACCTGTCAGATTGGCTAATATAACAGAAAAGGAAAGTGAGAGATATTGAAGATGTGGCAAGAATGGAACACTAATGCATTGTTGGTGGAGTTGTGAACTGGTCTAACCATTCTGGAGAGCAGTTTGAATCTATGCCCAACTGTGCATAAAACTGTACATATCTTTTGATCCAGAAATATCACTGCTAGGTTTGTATCTCAAAGAGATCATTATAAAAAGGGAAAGGGTAACTCACATGTACAAAAGTATAGCTCTTTCTATGGTGGCAAAATGTTGAAAACTGAGGAGATACCTATTAATTGGGGAATGGCTGAACAAGCTGTACTATATGAATGTAATAGAATACTATTATGTTATAAGAAATGACGAACAGATTTCAGAAAAATCAAGACTAACATTAATTGATACCAAGTGAGGTGTGCAAACCCGAACATTATACACAGTAAAAGCAACATATTGTAATGATCAACTTTGATTGATTCAGCAATACAAAAGACAATTCCAACTCATGACATTGCAAGACAAAAACAACCACAATACATATATATATATATATATATATACATATATATATATATATACACATATGTATTCATATTGCTGTTCTGGGAGAGGAAGGATAGAATAGGAGAGGAAAAAATTTGGAGCTCAAAATATTATAAAAGTGAATGTTGAAAACTATCTTTATAAGAAATTGAAAAAAAATGCCTTACTCACTATCATCTCCCTGTTGCTATTTCTTTCTTTTCCTTCTCAGTCACAAATTGCAATGTGATTTGACTCCCAGATCTTTCCAAAAAAGAAATGGAACTTTCTGTGCATGTATAATAAATGTTGGAGATATAACTGGGAATATTTTCACTGTAGTTAGGTGAAGGCTACAGTAGTAGCAAAGGGGACAATTGGAGAATGGAGAGAGATAGTAGTAGTGATAGCCATAATGTATACTGGTTCTCTCCTGGGCCACTTGCCCTTCTTTTTATACCTTGTCCTTGTGACATTTTCAGTTCTGATGGGTTTAATTATGATCTCTATCTAGGCAGATAACTCCAAGATCTATTTTTCTTGCCCTAATTTTTCTCCAGACTTACATTTCTATATCACCATCATTATTTTTAGATATTTGAAGCTGATATTTGTAGGTGCCTCAAACTCAATATGTTCCAAACTGAATTCATTATCTTTTCCCCAAACCTATCTTTCTTCTAAATTTTCCCAGTTTTGTCAAGTGTTCCATTACAATTTTTCAAATTGTCCTAATTCACAACCTTGAAGTTATCTCCAATTCCTTATTCTACCTCATTCTACATGTCCAATCAGCTGCCAAATCATGTTTATTTTACCTTCATAGTATTTCTCATATGCATCTCTTTTTCTCCACTTCCATGACCATCACATTAATTTAAATCCACATCATTTCTCACTTGGACAACTGCCAACACCTTCTAATTAGTTTCTTGGCCATAAATCTTTCATCAAGCTAATCTGTCTTCCATATAGCTATTAAAGGTACATTCCTAAAATATAGGGTTAACCTTGTCACTCTTCTACTCAGTAACTTCTAGTGGCTCCCTTTAAACTCCCTGTTCAAATAAAACTCTTTTTTTTTTTTTTCTTAAAACCTTTCATAATTTGGCTTCAGCCCATCTTTTCTAGTCATATTATTACTTGGTGATTTAGACAAAATGACCTTTAACTGTAAAAATATTTTTCTTATTTATTGCTTCCCTTCTAATCTTATCTGCATTAGTTTTGTTTGTACAATTTTTTTAAACAATATAATCAAAATTATCTATTTTGCATGGACCCACACTTAACACCACATACCAAGATAAGATCAAAATGGATCCATGATTTAGGCATAAAGAACGAGATCATAAATAAATTGGAGGAGCATAGTTATTAAACTATAGATTCAAGAGATCGTGGCCAGAGACCTTTGAAGGCCTCAGAGGAGGCAAGCCGGGTAGAGTTCACACTGCAAAGGTCAGTGGTCAAAGGTACTCTGTTGGGCCTAGGACAGACTAGTAATTGTAACTGCCAGGTGGGCATATTACAAATAGTTTACCTCTCAGACTTGTGGAGAACTAGAGAACATTATTGATCACAAAATAGAAAAATTTGATTACATCAAATTAAAAAGCTTTTGTACAAACAAAACTAATGTAAACAAGATTAGAAGGGAAGTAACAAACTGGGAAGAAATTTTTACAGTTAAAGGTTCTAATAAAGGCCTATTTCCAAAATGTATAGAGAACTGACTCTAATTTATAAGAAATCAAGCCATTCTCCAATTGATAAATGGTCAAAGGATATGAACAGACAATTTTCAAATGATGAAATTGAAACTATTTCCACTCATATGAAAGAATGTTCCAAATCACTATTGATCAGAGAAATGCAAATTAAGACAACTCTGAGATATCACTACACACCTGTCAGAATGGCTAAGATGACAGGAAAAAATAATGATGAATGTTGGAGGGGATGTGGGAAAACTGGGGCATTGATACATTGTTGGTGGAGTTGTAAAAGAATCCAACCATTCTGGAGAGCAATCTGGAATTATGCCCCCAAAGTTATCAAACTGTGCATACCCTTTGATCCATCAGTGCTACTACTGGGCTTATATCCCAAAGAGATACTAAGGAAGGGAAAGGGACCTGTATGTGCCAAAATGTTTGTGGCAGCCCTTTTTGTAGTGGCTAGAAACTGGAAAATGAATGGATACCCATCCATTGGAGAATGGTTGGATAAATTATGGTATTATTGTTCTGTAAGAAATGACCAGCAGGATGAATACAGAGAAGCTTGGAGAGATTTACATGCTGAGTGAAATGAGCAGAACCAGGAGATCATTTTAAAAAATAATTTATTAATTTTATAATTATAATTTTTTTGACAGTACATATGCATAGGTAATCTTTTTTACAACATTATCCCTTGTATTTACTTTTCCAAATTTTCCTCTACTCCCTTCCCTAGATGACAGGCAATCCCATATATATTAAATGTGTTACAGTATAACCTAGATACAATATATGTGTGTAAAACCAAATTTCTTGTTGCAGAATTGGATTCTGAAGGTATAAGTAATCTGGGTAGAAAGACAATAGTGCAGATATTTTATACTCCTTTCCCAGTGTTCCTTCTATGGGTGTAGCTATTTCTGTCCATCATTAATCAACTGGAACTGAATTAGATCTTCTTTATGTTGAAGATATCCAATTCAGTCAGAATGTATCTTCATAAAGTATCATTGTTGAAGTGTATAGTGATCTCTGAGAACCAGGAGATATTCTTCTAATTTGTTTATAGTATCATTCTTTATGTCTAGATCATGAACCCATTTTTTCCTTATATTGGTATATGGTGTTAGGTTTGGATCTATGCCTACTTTCTGCCATAATAGTTTCCGATTTTCCCAGCAGATTTTGTCAAATAGTGAATTCTTGTCCCAAAAGCTGGGACTTTTTGGTTTGTCAAATATTAGATTGTTATAGTCATTGGCTATTTTGTTCTGTGAGTCTAATTTATTCCACTGATCAACTAGTCTGTTTCTTAGTCAGTACCAAATGGTTTTGGTGACCATTGCTTTATAATATAGTTTTATATGAGGTACAGCAAGCCACCTTCATTTGTTTTTCTCTTCATTAATTCCTTTGAAATTCTTGACCTTCTGTTTTTCCAGATGAATTTTGTTGTGTTTTTTTTTTTTCCTAGTTCAGTAAAATAGTTTCTTGGGAATTTGATTGGTATAGCACTAAATACATAGATTAATTTAGGGAATATTGTCATTTTTTTATATTTGCTCAACCTATCCAAGAGAACTTGATATTTTTCTAATTGCTTAGATTGGAGTTTATTTGTATGGAAAGTGTTTTGTAGTTTTTTTTTTTTTTTTTTTTTTTTTTTTTTATGTAGTTCTTGACTTTTCCTTGGCAGATAAATTCCCAAATATTTTATATTATCAATGGTTATTTTAAATGGATTTTCTTTTTGTAAATCTTGCTGTTGGATTTTGTTAGTGATGTATCAGAATGCTGATGATTTATGTGGATTTATTTGGTATCCTGCAACTTTGCTAAAGTTGTGGATAATTTCCAATAGCTTTTTAGTTGATTCTCTGGGGTTCTCTAAGTATACCATCATATCATCTGCAAAGAGATTTGGTTTCTTCATTATCTACTCTTAATTCCTTTAATCTCTTTTTCTTCTCTTATTGTCGGGGCTAGCATTTCTAATACAATATCAAATAGCAATGGTGTAGTGATCAACCTTGTTTCACCCCTGATCTTATTAGGAATGGTTCTAGTTTATCCCCATTACATATCATGCTTACTGATGATTTTAAATAGATGCTACTGACTATTTTAAGGAAAAGTTCATTTATTCCTGTACTCTTAGTGTTTTTAATAGGAATGGGTGTTGGATTTTATCAAATGCTTTGTCTGCATCTATTGAGGTCTATATGGGTTTGCTTTTTGTTGTTATTTTGTTTTTGAGGCTGGGGTTAAGTGACTTGCCCAGGGTCACACAGCTAGGAAGTGCTAAGTGTCTGAGACCAGATTTGAATTCCTGGGCTGGTGCTCTATCCACTGCACCACCTAGCTGCCCCCTATGGTTTTTGTTAATTTATAGCCAATTATGTTAATAGTTTTCCTAATATTGAACCAACCCTGCATCCCTAGTATAAATCTTACTTGGTTGTGGTGTATTATCCTGGGGATGATTATCTGTAATTCTCTTTGCTAAAATTTTATTTATGATTTTTGCATCGATGTTCATTAGGGAGATTTGTCTATAATTTTCTTTCTCTGATTTCGTCCTACCTAGTTTAGGTATCAGTACCATGTCTGTATCATAAAAAGAAGTTTGGTAGGAAGTCCTTCATTCCCTATTTTTTTCAAATAGCTTATAAACTATTGGAGTTAATTGTTCTTGGTAGAATTCTAATGGAAATTCATTTGGTCCTAGGGATTTTTTCTTAGGGAGTTGATTAATAGCTTGTTCTATTGTTTTTTGTAAAATGGGACTTTTTTTTATTTAGAATTTTTTCCCACAGTATATACGCATGTGTAATTTTTTTTATAATATTATCCCTTGTATTCATTTTTCCAAATTATCCCCCCTCTCCCTCCACTCCCTCCCCCCCAATGACAGGCAATCCCATACATTTTACATGTGTTACAATATAACCTAGGTACAATATATGTGTGTAAATACCATTTTCTTGTTGCACATTAAGTATTAGATTCCGAATGTATAAGTAACCGGGTAGATAGACAGTAGTGCTAACAATTTACATTCACTTCCCAGTGTTCCTTCTCTGGGTGTAGTTATTTCTGTCCATCATTGATCAACTGGAAGTGTGTTGGATCTTTATGTTGAAGATATCCACTTCCATCAGAATATATCTTCATACAACATTGAAGTGTACAGCGATCTTCTGGTTCTATTCATTTCACTCAGCATCAGTTGATGTAAGTCTCTCCAAGCCTCTCTGTATTCCTCCTGTTGGTCATTTCTTACAGAGCAATAGTATTCCATAACCTTCATATACCATAATTTACCCAACCATTCTCCAATTGATGGACATCCATTCATCTTCCAGTTTCTAGCTACTACAAAAAGAGCTGCCACAAACATTTTGGCACATACAGGTCCCTTTCCACTCTTTAGTATTTCTTTGGGATATAAGCCCAATAACAGCAATGCTGGGTCAAAGGGTATGCACATTTTGATAACTTTTTGGGCATAGTTCCAAATTGCTCTCCAGAATGGCTGGATTCTTTCACAACTCCACCAGCAATGTATTAGTGTCCCAGTTTTCCCACATCCCCTCCAACATTCATCATTACTTGTTGCTGTCATCTTAGCCAATCTGACAGGTGTGTAGTGGTATCTCAGAGTTGTCTTAATTTGCATTTCTCTGATCAGTAGTGATTTGGAACACTCTTTCATATGAGTGGATATAGTTTCAATTTCATCATCTGAGAATTGTCTGTTCATATCCTTTGACCATTTATCAATTGGAGAATGGTTTGATTTCTTATAAATTAGGGTCAGTTCTCTATATATTTTGGAAATGAGACCTTTGTCAGAACCTTTAACTTTAAAAATATTTTCCCAATTTGTTACTTCCCTTCTGATACTTGTTTGCATTAGTATTGTTTGTACAGAAACTTTTTAGTTTGATGTAATCAAAATCTTCTATTTTGTGATCAATAATGATCTCTAGTTCTCCTCTGGTCATAAATTCCTTCCTCCTTCACAGGTCTGAGAGGTAGACTATTTTCTGTTTCTCTAATCTATTATCTCATTTTTTATGCCTAAATCATGGACCCATTTTGATCTTATCTTGGTATATGGTGTTAAGTGTGGGTCCATATCTAATTTCTTCCATACTAATTTCCAGTTTTCCCAACAGTTTTTTCCAAATAATGAATTTTTATCCCTAATGTTGGTATCTTTGGGTTTGTCAAAGATTAGATTGTTATAGATGTACCCTTTTTTGTCCTTTGTATCTAATCTGTTCCACTGATCTATTTCTTAGCCAATACCAAATGGTTTTGGTGACTGCTGCTGTATAATATAGCTTTAGATCAGGTACACTTAGACACCTTCCTCTGAGTTTTTTTTTTCATTAGTTCCCTTGCAATTCTCGACCTTTTATTCTTCCATATGAATTTTGTTGTTATTTTTTCTAGGTCATTGAAATAGTTTCTTGGGAGTCTGATTGGTATAGCACTAAATAAATAGATTAGTTTGGGGAGTATTGTCATCTTTATTATATTCGCTCGGCCTATCCAAGAGCACTGAATGTCTTTCCAATTATTTAAATCTGACTTTATTTTTGTGGCAAGTGTTTTGTAATTTTTCTCATATAATTCCTGACTATTCTTTGGTAGATGGATTCCCAAATACTTTATACTCTCAACATTTGTTTGGAATGGAATTTCTCTTTGTATCTCTTGCTGTTGTATTTTGTTGGTGATATATAAAAATGCTGAGGATTTATGTGGATTTATTTTGTATCCTGCCACTTTGCTAAAATTCTGAATTATTTCTAATAGCTTTTTAGCAGAGTCTTTGGGGTTCTCTAAGTATACCATCATGTCATCTGCAAAGAGTGATAGTTTGATTTCCTCATTTCCTACTCTAATTCCTTGAATCTCTTTCTCTGCTCTTATTGAATAGTAATGGTGATAGTGGGCAACCTTGTTTCACTCCTGATGTTACTGGGTGTTAGGATTACTAAGTGAGAACTGAGGTTTTCTGGACAATTACAAGGTGAGAACTCAGGTTGACTTGATAGAGGGGGCAAGCTCATTGGCTGGGGTGGTTCTTCCCAGAAGCCCTTGCATTATCCCACGCCCATTCTCTGGGAGAATAAAAGAGAGGACTCCCAGAGACAAGAAGGAGACTCTGAATTGCATCAGGCTTGACGGGGCTCTCTGCAGGAAGGGAAGTCACTTCTTTGGACAAGAGTTAACAGCAACTGCCTGGAGACAATGATTCATTACAGGAAGAAGAATCTGTCGGAGAGATTTGAGTAGAAGACACAGCAGATCTCTTCCCAGAGAGCGATCCAGCAGCTTCTAGAGATGACAGCTCACTACAACTGGGAAAGGTTGCAGTTTAATTCTATTGCATATTATGCTTACTGACGGTCTTAAATATAGAGCATATACAATTACTAAGGAAATACATCAAGATATAGACATATGGGATGAGTCAAATCACCAGGTGCTCACATATTTTACACATA
Source organism: Sminthopsis crassicaudata (assembly GCF_048593235.1). Lineage (NCBI taxonomy): Eukaryota > Metazoa > Chordata > Mammalia > Dasyuromorphia > Dasyuridae > Sminthopsis > Sminthopsis crassicaudata. The sequence continues at coordinate 249,994,416 of NC_133621.1, forward strand.
GATATGTCAAGATGTAGACGATATGGAATGAGTCAAAACACCAGATGGTCAGACTTCTTGGCTGAAAGCCCTCTTTGTCTAAAAAGAATATAAAAGGTTAGTGTTCTATATCTCCGTCGAGTCTCACCCGTGGGGAGGACACTTTGCCCAGGAAAATCTTTACACAATTCAAGTTGATTGAGGCTGAAATGGGGCTCCCAGCCATTTGAGTTTTTGAGGTTCCCTTGAATTGGTGATGTATTCTCTTCCTCCATCTGTTATAATTGTCATGTTGTTAATTGTTCTTGTTTGTATTTGTTTTTTTGTGTAAATCTAAATTGTCTGTACCTTGTCTTGTTTAATTAAAGCTTTTTTATTTTCACTTTTTAATTGAGCTTGAGAGTGTCATTTATAGGAGCGAATCAACTTTTCTTTAAAATCATAATACAATGACATAGCACAAAAAGATTAAGAATGCCTGAACTCAGTCTTTAAAGTCCTTACCTACTCTAAGATTTTGTGATACTAAGACTTATAAAATGTTTCTGTATTGTAGAAATGAAATGCTCTCTCAAAAAAACCTTTCTGTTAGTTGGGTCTTTTTTTTTATCTTTTGCCCATAGAGGGCAGAACCATTACAAATAATGGATAAAACATGTAAATGACCCTATATCTCCTTTCAACACATATTTATTTGTTATATCGATGTTCAGAGACTTCAAAATAAATGATATAGCTCAGAGTCCATTAAAGCATCTTTAAGGGATTATTCAAATTAGGGGGAGGGGATTAATAGAAATATTTTATTCCTCTCTATTTGGCTCCCTTATCTCATGCCCCATTGAAATTATTCCAAACTTTGTCTCCTCAAGCCTTCTATATGCTTTCTTTCCTCTGTCTCATCTGAGACTTTACTTCTTACTGTCTTATGAAGTTAGTTAACATCAAGAAAACTGAAGCCTCAAAACATGACCTGAGGCCTTCATCTCTCCATGTTTTACCTTGAAACCCCTTATACCTCCCCCCATTGTCTCCATCTTTACCCAAACTCTGACAATGAAGTGGCCTTTCTCCATGCCAAGTCTAACCACTTTTATACTCTTGAACTCTATTTGCTTCTGTATTCTCTAGCAGATTTTAACCTCCCTGTAATCTTTAATCTCTCTGTCACCTAGTAGTTTCTTCCCTACTGTTTTCAAATATGCCCAAGTATCCTCCATCCTCAAAAATCCTTTATTTGGCCCTACTGTTATCTTAAGATATCACTTTTTATCTTTCCTCTTTCTCAGCCAAAGCTGTCTAGACTTGTTGCTCTGCTTCCTTCAATTTATTCCTGACCTCATCATTCATCTGAAATTACTCTTTCCAAAGTTACCAAAGATCTTTTAACTGCTGAATCTGAAGGTCTTTTCTTAGTGCTTCTTGATTTATTAGATATTTATTATTACTTTTTAATATATAAATGTAGCACAATAAAATGTATTTATATAAATGTGAGGATAGAAAATCCTATCCAAAAATGACTACTCAGAGATGATTCATAGAAAAGCAGAATTATTTATTAGAATCTCAAAAAGTGGACCCCATCCTGGTCTGTGAGCCAAATTCACAGCAGGAGAGAGCCACTCCCTTGAAAATGTTTTTTATACAACTTTTATACAGTTCAGACAAAGAATCTCTAAAATCCCACCCTCCATAGGTTGTGATTGGTCATATTTGGTCAGTGGAATACAGCCGACAAAGTGATTTATAGCCTCTTCAGCCATGTATAGGTTCCTAATCCCTATTTGGGCAAAGGAATGCAGCCTAGGCCTTCACGTGACTGGGGCCTATAGGTCTGGTTTACATTAGCTAGCAGTCTCTGATCAATATGTTCTTAATCTGTAAGTTTTTCACCATATCTTACTCCACACGGCTCCCTACTCCTAATATGTAAGTGATTTTTATCACATGCTCTATGAAGAACTTTACACATTGTTCAAAATCAGTTAACAAGCTTATTTATACATTGTTTATCAAGTTCACTATCAGAATTATCCCCTTCCAACACCCTCCGGCTTCTTTTCTGGAGAATCATCATTTTAACAGCATCCTCTGATTGCAATAATTTTGAAAGGGATCGTTGGACTATTTTGGTTATTAGTGTAATCATACAGGATAAACATAATACCACTGATAGCAATTAGTCCATACCATAAAAGTTGTTTCCACCAGCTACCATCAAACTAAGACCATCAGCTATTTGTGAAGTGAGATTTCCAAACTTGTACAGGCACATGAACTGTCCTGCGAATGCCTTTTGTAATTTCTTTTACAGCTTGTCCTTTGTCATCAATTTGCATACAACAGGTGGACATGTTTTGTTCCTCACAGACCCCTCCTTCCTCTGCTAACAGATAATCTAAAATTAATCTATGTTATAAAACAGCTTCCCTTGTCTGAGTGGCCTGACGGACTAATAGACCAAGGGCCTGAGCAGTTTGGTTAATTATTATCTCAAGGACTGCCTGTAGCCTAATCAACCAATTTAACACATATATCAGTTCGATACCCCCCCAATTCCATCCTGGGTCCATGTTACCAGTCTGTATTCTTTTATAGTTCTCTCTGGAGGCCAGGCATCTCCCCACCCATTGGCATCATTTGTTTGGGTCAAAGAAGAATCAATTCAGGTTAGGGAGCGGTCCACACTTCGTGTTTCCCATTCCAAATCTTTGTATAACTGTATCCCCAATTACCTGCCAATGCTTGATGAGAGAAAGAAAAATTTGAGGTCTAATTATACCTATATAACAAACCTCAGTCCCATTTTTGGATAAATGGATATAAGCTGTCTTACAAGAGATCCAATAATGCCCCTTCAGGGCAGGATTATTTTCATACTAAAATATGAAGGATCCACTTGAAGGTGGAAAATACCTCACATCTTAGGGATCTAAGGGGTCCTCCCCCTGTATTAGAATTACATCTCCAAAGATGACTTTCAACTACCCATTGGCAGATGCAACCATTTTTCCCAGTTAGATCCTGACGGCTCCCGAAACTATTAAACATTTTCCTAATGGTGCCTCCTCTATTCTCCCACTTCCATTCCATTGAAGTGTAAGTTGAACCTGGTGCTATGCTATTCAAGGTTATAAATGTCCATATCTGGGGTCCCTCTGGATCAGGGATTAAACAGGCAGGTGGCATTTTCCTTGCACACCCCTCACTACTGTTAGAACGTTGGATACAGCAAATTACTGATCCATCATAATAAATTATACTGGTTTGATTCCATCTACTCACATACCTACTGTAGTCTATGATAGCTCCCTTCTCTGACCTGCAAGTAAATGTCCATGTACATTCACTTTCTCCCATCCATGGCCCTGTACCAGTCTGATGTAGGCAATATCTCCCTAAAACTGTACTGGTCAGGGTCCAGTGATGCTATTCTTCTGCTTACTAGAAACCTGTTCCATTGTGTATTACTGACCTGTTATTCAAGCTCCAGGCCAGAGACAGGGGAACATGAACCTAGGGCCACTGTGTAAGTTGATCAGGTCCCCCACATATCCAACAGTCAGTCAATTTTAAAGCTAGTGGCTATTGTTTGGATCAGGGTTTGAAAGGTATTTTTATACCCCACTGCTCTCAAGGCACTAGTACAAAGGGTGTACCCACATGAAATCATACATGCATATACAAGGCACAGTCTCCAATCCTTTGGGTTTGATTCACACCCCATTCTCCTTACTAGTATATAATATCCCTAATTCCTAAAAATACAGTTCAACAAATTGTAATATCTTGTACAAATTAGAAAACTCCCAAGACAGTTCCCCAAATGAGACAAGTCAAAAAGATTTTACATGCACAATTCATCAGTCTTTGCTCAGCCACACTTTCAATGTTCCTGGATCAGTCTCTACTGCCCACTTCTTTGGCACATCCAGGGATCTTTGACTCTAGTGTGATATGTCCAACCTTTCTTTTTGGTCAACAGGATCTGGAACAGTCCTTTCCAGCTCAGGAAAGGACTTCCATGTCCGAACCAGGACCCCGTCTCCAAGGGAGAAGTCTGAGCAATAAGCCCTTTTAGGTGTAAAGTTTTTAGATGTTGAAATAAAGACATGACATATTTTCCTAAAAACAAATCCTTGGTCTCAAGCATTGGATCCAAGGAGGAATTTTGAATCCCTTTTAGATAAGGGTGACCATACAATAATTCATAAGGTGATAATCCACTTCCCTTCGATGTTTTGTTCTAATTCTTAATGAGGCAAGGAGAAGGCACTTGGTCCAGGGCAATTGTGTCTCTAACTCCAATTTAGTCAGTTGCTGTTTAATTTCCTTATCCATCCTTTCCACTTTACCTGATGAGCGCAGATGCTATGGAGTATATAAATCCCATGATATTTCTAGAGCTTGGGCCACAGATTGGAGGATCTTAGCCATGAAATGAGTGCCCTGGTCCGAATCTATCTGCTCCACCATCTCATAACTCTGGAATGATATGCTCAAGGAGTACTTTTACAACTGCTGAGGCAGTTGCCCAGGCAAGGGGAAAGGCCTGCACCCATAAGGTCAGAAGGTCCACTACGACCAGCAGATATTTGAGACACCCCACTGACAGCAGCTCGGTAAAGTCCACCTGTATGCTTTGGAAAGGCCTGATACCAGAAGGCCTTCTTCCTTTTAGACTTGTCATTGGGCCGTCCTATTCATCCTCTGACAAACAGGACACCCGCTGACCAGTTGCCTGCTATTGTGTACAAGCCAGTGCCACAAATTTAGCACCACATTACGCAGGCCTTGGACACCTGTCCTGATGTAAATGTTGGAGTACAATGTCTCATACCTGCTGTGGTCAGTATCTCTATGCTGTCAGGGAGTGCCTTAATTGTGCTAATACTCCTAAAACCACTGTATTTACATATAAATGAAAAGCCTTTTCTAAGGATGGCAAAAGTAATACATTTCAAAATGTATTAATGTATCAAAATGCTGACATTTCAAAACTTTGTTCCCCTTTTGAATCCCATTGCACTATATCAGGTTTCTCTTCCAACAAATTACCATATAGAGGCTTAGTTCATAATGCATATTCATCAATCCAGGTTCTACAATACCCCACCAATTCTAGAAATCTCTGGAGACTCTTTTTCGTCCTAGGCTTAGTAATTTGAAGAATCCTCTCCACCCATACAGGGTCTAATTTCTTTTTCCCTAAGCTTATAAAATGGCCTAAATATATTACCTCACATTTCAAAAATTGCCATTTGTCTTGGGAAATTCTTAATCCCTGTGCCCCTAGATAACTTAACAGACTGATAGTAACTTGGGCAAGGTCACTCTTTTTCCTCCCTGCCACAAGAGGATCATCTACATATTGTAAGACTTTTAACAATAAGAAATTTATCCCAGAATGTTCACACAATTCTTACATACCCAAGTAGATGTTTCATAAGTTGAACATTATACCAATTATTTTGCTTTTAAAATACCCAATACACAGAAAAATCCCAAACTACATATTGCCATAACAAAAACATTTTCAAAAGGACAAAGGCAAAAACTATTATACTTGGAGTCCCTTTAAATAATTGGCATCAATACAATTAATTAAAACTTCCTATTTTCACATAAAAGAACCTGAAAAGTCCTTAAAAACATCTTTCAAACTATAAATCACATTTCTGATCATATTCTTTTTTTTCTTTTTTTCTTTTTCTGAGGCTGGGGTTAAGTGACTTGCCCAGGGTCACACAGCTAGGAAGTGTTAAGTGTCTGAGACCAGATTTGAACTCGGGTCCTCTTAAATTCAGGGCTGGTGCTCTATCCACTTCGCCACTTAGCTGCCCCTCTGATCATATTCTTTAAATAAAAACATTATGTTTCAAAGAAATAAATATTCAGTCAATTAACATCTTGTGAGAGCAGCCTGTCCCTTTAAATGATTAGCCTGCCCCCACCCCACTCAACTTCAGCAGTTTGTCGGGAACAAGAACAAAGGCAACTTTCCACTGCTGCCCTTCCCCTCACTCAATTTCCTACAAAGGAATTCTCAAGATTTAGGCAATCAGCTAATTTCCTTTCTTTTTCGAACTGATTCCTTCTTGATATCATTCAAGTTTCCAATTTACTCCTATAAATCAATCCTTCATAAATCTCCTGCATTCTCCTCTCTAGTTCCCTTCAGAACTTTTAAGATTCACAATACAATGAATACCTAGATAACTCCATAAAACATAACTTAACAATGTTAAGAAATTACTCAACATGTTTCAGAAGGTAACATACTACATCAAACTAATACAGCTGCTTTTAAAAGTTTTCTTTCTTTTTCTTTTGTCTGAGTGTTCTTCTGACAGTAACTAGCAGCTCTCCTGGGTCCAGGCAGCTTTTATGGCCCCTACTGCCTGAGTTTCCATAGGTTTTATTGCCCTTTTATTCTAGCTGGCTCTGAAAACTGCTTTAAGGGAAAAAAAAAACTTTCCCATCAGTTTAAAATAGCCAAGTTCCATTTACTTACAAATTAGTACATCAGGTTAAAAAAATTTAAAATCACGAGCAAATTTTCAAATAACCAATTCCCAAATTTCTTAATCATTTTTCTTGACTTAACAGGCTTTTTAAATCAGCAAAAACAGACTAGGGCTTTTCCCAGGACCCCTGACCCTGGAGAGAATGTTTCACCTTGAACATTCTTCCCTCCCAGAATCCAAACGGTCTTTCTCTAAACTTCCAAGCCCATTTAGTGCATCTCTCTGCCTTCCCAGAGAATGCCTAGATATTCCATGATCTGAGCCACTCTGAAAGAATTACTACTCTGACTGAACTCCAACTCCCAGCAATTCAGCCTGATATTTTTCTTTATCTCTTACGAACTTGCTAACTTTTAACATAGGACAAAAACAATACAAAGCAGACAAATATACATACACAGACACACGTAGAGCTTTTATTTTCACCTTTTACATTTCTTTTTGTACCTAGCTACCGTCCTGACAAATTCTTTGGACTGCTTCTATCCCATTTTTACAACTTGGTCTCAAACCAAATTATCGGCGGAGGTCCTTCGTTACCCTCATGCCCGCAGTCACCCAAGAGAGGGAGACTAAGAGCCTTTCATAGAAAGTCATTCTTGGGGTCAATAGCAGTCCACCAAAACAATTTTAGGAGGGCTAATCCCTTGGGTCTCCCTCAACCCAGCCAATATACCCCCAGACCTTTTCAAGCTCACCTCGAGAGCACAGTGCTTTCTTTTTCAGACTGCTTGCTGGCCCATCAGGACTCTATTTCTACTTTTTGTCTTTAATTCTGCTTTTCACTGAGTATCTCTGCCTCGGGTCTTTTGTCAGAGAGGGAGGGAGACTACACACTCAGAGCCAGAGACCATGGAAAAAAACTAGCTGTGGGCACGCCTATCCCTGTTTGGGATGTGCAGCCATCTCCCCCAAAGACTCATCCCGGACCAAGCCCCCAAAACTGTGAGGGATAGAAAATCCTATCCAAAAATGTCAGAGATCACTCATAGAAAAGCAGAATTATTTATTAGAATCTCAAGAAGCGGACCCCATCCTGGTCTGTGAGCCAAATTCACAAGAAGAGAGAGCCACTCCCTTGAAAATGTTCACAACTTTTATACATTTCCAGACAAAGAACCTCCAAAATCCCACCCTCCATAGGTTGTGATTGGTCATATTTGGTCAGTGGAATGCAGCCGACAAAGTGATTTACAGCCTCTTCGGCCACGTATAGGTTCCTAATCCCTATTTGGGCAAAGGAATGCAGCCTAGGCCTTCACGTGACTGGGGCCTATAGGTCTGGTTTACATTAGCTAGCAGTCTCTGATCAATATGTTCTTAATCTGTAAGCTCTTCACCATATCTTACTCCACACATAAATAATATGCTAGGAGTTTATATATAAATCTATCACATTTATATATAAATACATTACACACTTGTAATGTAAATATGTTATATTTATATATAAAATATTTAATATATTATAATCTGCTTTATTATACACTGTCAACACTCTTTCCTCTGGATGTTCTCTCCTTTCTGAGGTCTTTAAATGCTTCTCTTTCCTACTTCTTTATATGAATATAATATAATATAAACATCATATAATGACTATTCAATCTTCCTTTCTAAATTTCTTTCCACTTCACTTCTACAAACTGTGAGTGCTCCTCAAGGCTGAGTTATTGTCCTTGTCTTCTCTCACTTTCTTAGTGACCTCATTAACACCCTTGTATTTAATTACATGTTCTTCCCAGATGAGGCCTCTAGGTGGCACAGTGGATAGACAAAGTAAATTCCAGTGGCTCCCAAATTACAACCAGCAAATATTACTTCATCTTTTCCACATTCTTTATAAATGTCTTTTTTTCAAATGTTTTGTATTATTTATAATTATTAGTATACTAGTACATGTTATTTTTGTTTTAGTCATCAGGATGTACAAAAAAGTTTAGTTAGTGTAGCCTAATCTAAACCTTTATGTGAAGAAACTGAGTCTGAGAGATTACAATGTGGTGGTAGAGATGAAATTTACGTCCAAATCCTCTGATTCCAAATTTAGCACTCTTTCTGCTCAATATATCTTTACAGTGATCAACAAGCACTGATTAAGCACTTACTACATAGTAGGATAAATAAATAAATGCTGAGGATAAATAAAAAGGAATAAATCAATCTCTACCTTTAAGGGACTTATATTCTAAAGAGCAGAGCACAGGGAAGGACAAAGTAGGGACAAGGAATAAAATAGGTCTGGTTAAATACAGGGAATCCATCTTTTCACCCTCCTTGGTTGATCATCAATCTTGGCCTTAAGAGAGATTTGCCTTTGGCTCTGAAGATGGAGTAGACCACATTTTAGGTCTTTATTTGTTTGTTTTGTAAAGCAATTTAGATTAAGGGATTTGCCCAGGTCACACAGTTAGGAACTGTTAAGTGGCTGCGGCTGGATTTGAACTCAGGTCCTCCTGGCTTCAAATCTGATACTTTATCCACTGTGCCATTTAGCTGCCATTGTCATAATTAGTTTTAAATGACAGATACTATTGCATAATAGATAACTGGACTAGACATAAGTTCAAACTACCTCAAATAAATATAAGATGTGTGATCCTGTGCAAATTATTTAACATTTCTTTGAGTCTTCTCATTTATAAAATCAGAAGATTGGATGCTATGGACTCTTAGCCTGGTCCCGGATTTTTGATCTTCTGAAGTATTATTTGAATTACATGTAGGCTAGTTTTTTTTTTTTTTTGTTTTTTTTTTTGTTTGTTTGTTTTTTTTTTTAATGTTAAGAGATCTATAGGCATGTCTCCAGCATATTGGATGGACCTCTTGTGATAGATTTATGAAAGAACACAGAAATGAATCTCACAGGCATGAATGACTTACCAATTGTATAATAGAAGAAAATATCCACATTGATGAGATCACAGCTTTGAAACAAGCTTGACAATGGAAATAGAGAAAAAGAACCTTGCTTTCCGTTCCCATTCTTACTGACAAGTTCTGTGGTACCAAGTTAGGTAAAAACAACTTAATTTTGCTTTATTTCCCTTTAACTATAAAAAGAAACTAGTATTTTCTGACCTAATAATTTCAGAGGGAAGCTAAGATGATTAATGAAATAAAATTTATGAATCTCTTTTGGTTCCTCAGAATACAGGTGGTAAATAGATATGAACTGTTATTATGATGATAATTGGTCATATGCTAGAGCAAACGGGCAAGTATAAGAAGGTAGCAGGTTAGCTGGAACTGGTCCTCTATGAATCAGTTAAAGGATTTAGGAAAATTTAACCTGAGGAAGAGAAGGGTTAGTTGAATCTTTGAAGAGCTATCAGGCTATGCCCAAAGAGCAAAACTAGGAACAAAGGGTAGAATTTGTCAAGAAGTGCAGACAGGTTTGAAACAAAGAAAAGCTCCTTTTTCTTCCTCCCTCCTTCCTTTCCTCCCTTCCTCCTTCCTTTTTTCTTTCCCTTCCTCCTTCCCTCCTTCCCTTCCCTCCTTCCTTCCCTTCCCTCCCTTCCCTTTGGGGGGGGGGAAGGTGAAGAATTTACAGATTAAGCACTTATTGATCAAGGACTGTTATCTAAAGACTTAAGGCCTCAGTTGAGGAAGCATGTGATTTTAGATAAGATCTGGACCAAGGATTCTCAAACTCCGGTCTTCAGGCCAGATGCAGCCAACTTTATGCTGCCCGCCTGGTTATGGCAAATGGGCTGAGGGGCAGAGACAGAGTGTGAGTTTTTGTTTTTACTATAGTCCGGCCTTCCAACAGTTTGAGGGAAGTGAACTGGCCCCCTATCTATTGTTCAAAGAAGGACACTGGTGAGAAAGTTATACATCTACTGCATTCCACTGACCAAATAGGGGAATGAAGACTATGTGATTTGAGGGGGTTCTTTGTCTGAAATGTATAAAAACTGTAAAAACTCTCAATGGAATGACTCTCCAACTGTGGGTATCTTTGCTGTCCTTTTGGGCCCACAGGCCAGGACAGTCCGCTTCTCGAGATTCTAATAAATTCTTTCTGTACATCATTTGGAGTGACTCCTTAGTCAGTTTGGGTAGATGCAAGTGTCCCGAACACCTCCCTCCCTCCCTCCCTTCCTCTCTCCCTCCTTCCTCTCCACTTCCTCCCTCCCTCCCTCCCTCCTTCCCTCCCTCCCTCCCTTCCTTCCTTCCTTCCTTCCTTCCTTCCTTCCTTCCTTCCTTCCTTCCTTCCTTCCTTCCTTCCTTCCTTCCTTCCTTCCTTCCTTCCTTCCTTCTTTCCTTCCTTCCTCTCACTCCAGGGTCAGTGTATCCATTGCATCATCTAGTTGCCCCTAGGAAAAACTTTCTAATAGTTAGAAGGTTCCCAGCTTCCGAGGTTGAAGAAGTAATTACCGTCTAGTGGCCACATAGTATAGTGGAAAGAATTATAGACCCACTATCAGGAGAGACTTGGGTTCAAATACTACTTTCAGTGTTTTTATCTGATGATGTTTTGGCTTACTAACTTCTATGCCCTTATCTTCATCTGTAAGGTGAATAATAATACATGATATACTCTCTTAGTGGGATTACTGTGAGATTCAAGTGAAATAATATATACAAAGGACATAATTATGATAGATGGCAGACCATTTTAGTAAGTATATATGGGATTCTTTTTCAGTTCCATATCATTTTATGGATAAGGCCTCAAGTTTAGGTCTGGTTTCAAAGTCAATTGATTATCTTTATACTATGTCCTTGAGAGAATTCCTTAGAAAAATTAGGGACTGAGGAATGAGTTTAACAGCAAAAAATTAATTTGTTTTAGAATTGTGGTACTCTAGAAAACCAAAAGCTAATAATTAGATTACTGGTTAATCTGCAAAGCCAATGCTTTGCGGGCAGGGAGTTGGGGAGAAGTAAGTAAGAAACTTCAGCATGGGCCAGTAAAGAGGAGATGGAGTGACTTTTGTTATCTATAGTTGATTTTGTCCAATTCTGTAATTTTATACTTTGATCTCTGCCTCTTTGAGGCAACATAAATGGATGTAAAAATAAAGTGGCACCAAACAATTACCCATATGATATATAAAAATAGGTATGAAAAAATTTTTGTCTAGGAAGCTTTTTCTCAATAAATAACCTAGTGGTGCTAAAAAAGGTTAGTCTCTTCATTTGGAAGGAGATAAGAAATGGAAAACAGACCCTGTATCCTTTGAGATTTAATTCAGCAACTCACATAGGAAATGAATGAAAAACTGAAGGTAACAGCATCAAGATAAGACAGCAAGATCCTCAAAGGAGATTAAAGAAATAAGAGGTGTTGCCTTTATGTTTTTGCTGTTCCTCAGAAATATGTTATATATTTAAATAATACTGAGCTAACATTTATACAGAGATTTAGTTTGCAAAGCTAGCTTTATATTATTTAACTTGCTTGGTCCCCACAACAGCCCTGTGAAATAGGTGATATTATTATCCCCATTTTATAGATGAGGAAACTGAAGGTCAAGGAAGATAAATTATTTGCTCACAGCTACTAGCTAGTAAAATAACTGAGGCAGTATGGGAATCAGATCTTCATAATGCCAAATCCAATACCGTGCACTACATTTGTCTTGCTATCTTTGTCTCTCTTCTCCCTATTTCTTCCCTAGTCTTTATATATACATCTGTATTCCATTATAAGCACTAACATGAAGTTTTCCAAGCACTTTGCGTATAAAGTATCTCATTTAATCCTTATAACAACTCTGCTATATAGGCGTTATTTTTATCCATTTTTTAATGATGAGGAAAGGGAGGCTCATCAAGGCTTCTTTTTCTTCTTCCTTTTCCTCTTCTCCTCTGCTGTTACCAAAAGATTTGTCACTCTATAGCTAACCTGATGATGAGACTCCTGAGACACTGAACTTACCTATTTAGGTCCTCCAACATACAGATAGTCTAACATGAGGCCCAGATTTGTAGCCTTTTATACTTGTTAAGGCTCATTGAAACTTGTACTTGTTGGTATAGTTTTCCAGAACCCCAGGCCATCTTTACATCATAATAAGATATTGGATTTACATTTAATGGCATATGTTTATGTGTTTTGAATGTATCTGAATTAATAAACATTTATTATCATAAAGTTACGTGTAATTATCTTTATATTGAATATAAAATAGGTAGGTATATAGAGATACACATAAATATATCACCCTCTTACTGTGGTGAGTCCAGATAGTCTATTGTTCTCTTAAGCCTACAAATTATGGAACTCTAGTCCCACTAAGTCCTCTGGTAAACAATCATCATTCCATTTATTTGGCGATATCTATAAAAGTGTAATTCATAGCTGTTAGACACATCCTCACTATTCTTTGGCTAATCTCCATTCATATTCCATCAACTAACTTTTTTTTTTTCCCCTCAAGGGCTCCAACCTTGTACATCTTCTCTTCTCCCTCTACATTATATGACTCAATGATCTTGGTTCTATGATTAAAGTTATGATCTTTATGCAAATTATTTCCAAAGTTATATATCCAGCCCCAATCTCTCTTCTTAGTTAAAGTCCCACATTATCATCACCTTTCGAAGATTTGAAATGTGCACCCTTATGAAGGCATAGTCACAAACTATTTTTGAATGATGATTAATAGTGGTTTTCATTTTTACATCAATATTCACTCATTCATTCATACATACCCTATGCTTTTTCCATGGCAGTACTGCTATAACTTCAAACATTTCAAATAGGAAAAGCTTTCAAAGACTGGCCCAAACTACAACCACTTAAATTCTAATCTAATGAAAATATTTATGTAGTTAAAATTCATTTGTACTTTAGAGTTATTATGTAAAAGCACCTTTGTGCATTAATTACTTCTTCCTGGCAATCTTTGTTACTGTTATTCCTAGGTCATTTAAAGCTACTTGGTAGGGATTGGTTTTTCCTACTTCCTTTTTTTTCCCACTCAACATTAGGTTGAGATTTGAACTGGTATTATGGGACTCTATTATCTTATCATATAGTCTAATCTCTAGTCATTTATAAAAATTTTTAGAGAAATGAAGGATAAGAATACAACTTTAATATGAATAATTTTTAAAAACAAGTTATTTCCCTCTTGGCTGTTTTACAGATTTAGAAAATTGAATCTAAGAGAAGGAAAATGATTTGGCCAAGAGTTCACAGGTAATTAGTGGCAAAACCAGATCTAGAAGCCCTTTATCCAGGGCTTTTGAACCACAATAAATATTATCTTTATACACTTTACAAGGAGTAGTGTAGTTGAACGAATAATGAAACTACAGTCAGAGAGTACAATTTGCAACTCTTCTACTTTATTCACTACTCATGTAATCCTGAAGACATCATTTCTCCCTGGAATTTAGTTTCCTAATTTGTAAAACATGACCGTGTTTTATGATCTTTCAGAGTCTTTCTAATTCTGCAAGTGAAGAAGGGACCCTAAAACTCTAAAAATCCTTGAAGGAGAAAATCTCCTTCAACTCTGCCTCAGTGAAGTATGCCGCCTAAGGGAAACCAGACAGTTTCATTCTATTATCTAGAAAGAAATTCATTCAATTCAAATTCAGCTCAAGCTGAAACCCAGCTTTTAGAACTCCACACATAAATTCCCTTCAGCTGGTAACCAAAGCTCCTATTATAAAAGAGCCAATCTAAAATCCTCTCTTTGCAGAGGTTCTAAACATACCCGCTATGCCATTCTTGCTATGCCAAGGGCCTCTGCCCATGGAATATTCTTTTCCAGTGCTACCCTCTCCTTATCCTCATCTATTTCCCTAATGAGACTTTATGCCTCTCTGTTAGGATTTCTAACCTTACTTTCCACTCCCTATAATAAACCTCTTTTATCAATCTAGGTTTTCCTTTACAGAGAATCTCTGTGCCACTAGAAGGGAGTTCCCCAAAACTCCCTACCCTTGCGTTGAATCCCAAGGGGGTGCAGGGGAGCCAAAACTCTCCATTAGGTTCCCTGAACCTCAAACCTGCCACTACACCTGATCATTTAACTCCCTAACCACCAGAAACCCTAATCTCATTTTGGTTCCCTAAAACTAGATCTTATCAGAAGGACTATAATATAATTCACTTATTCCAGTGGGGCCACCATCAATCAATGCATTTTAGGTTTTTGTTTTTTTTTGTTTGTTTGATTATCTCTAGAACCAAGGCCAAAACCTTGTGATTATCTTTAGGGTGCTAAATCTTTATCTTTTGAGTATAGACTCAATTTGGGAAAACAGTCAGAAAGCTTTCAAAGACATTGGTGAACCACTGTTTTTGGTTGCCAATGAGAGGTAATGCTGTAAGAGGAGGAAAAGGACTTAGTTCTTTACTTTCTAGCTGGTTGTAGTATTTTTTCCTTGGTCTGATAGTTGTGAATTTAGCCACAATATTTCTTGGAGTTTTGATTTTGGGATCTCATTCGGTAGGTGTTGGAGGAATTCTTTCAATGTCTATTTTACCCTCTGTTTCCATAACATCTGGGCAGTTCTCTTTGATAATTTACTGAAAAATAGTGTCTAGGCTCTTTTTTCTTCATCATAATTTTCAGAAAGTCCAATAATTCTCAGATTATCTCTCCTAGATCTATTTTCTAGGTCTGTTGTTTTCTCAAGTAGATATTTAACATTTTTTCATTTTTTTGGTTTTGCTTGACTGATTCTTGGTATCTCCTCAAGTCATTCATTTCCATTTGTTCAATTCTCATTTTTAATAAATTATTTTCTTTATTTACTTTTTTATTTCTTTTTATAATTGTTCAATTAGGATTGTTTTGTTCTATGAATTTTTTTCCATTTTGCCAATTTTATTTTTGGGAGAGCTATTTTCTTTTTCCAGTTCACTAATTCTGTTTTTCAGGGAGTTGATTTCTTTATTCACTGTATCTTTTAATGAGTAGAATGACATCAGACCCTCTTGCCAAGCTTCCCTTTCCTTTGCCCATTTTTCTTCTAGCTCTCTTATGAGAGTCTTTTAAATTTCTTCTATGAGAGCCTGGTGTGGTGGGGATCAGATTATATCCCCTTTTAAGTTTTCGTCTAGATACAATCTGTTTTTAGTCTTCTCAGGGTATGAAGTCTGATTTCTATTAGTTTAGAAGCTATCTATAGTTAGAGCCCGCTTTAACTTTTTACTCATTTTGACAAAAAAGAAACAAAGAAAATAAACAAACAACAAAAAAAGCAAAATGTGGTCTGCTTTTTGGGCAGTATGGTATTACCAAGCTTCCTCTACAGACTACAGGAAGTAGCAGTGAAGCAGCAGTGGAACACCAATGGCTGTGCTGCATCTGTGCTCTGAGACTCCGAGAGTGTGCTGAGTCACTCCTGGTGCTGGGTGGATGTGGCCAGGTCCCAAGAGACTCTAGTGTTTCAGGGTTATAGTCTTTTCCCTCTGTGTTTTTAACTTCTCTGCTGATCTACTGGCTTGCTGCCAGGGCAAAGTAGCTCACACTGTGGTAAAGTTCTCCCCAAAAATTTTCCTCAAGTTGAGACCACACCTAGCTCCTCCCCATTCCGGTCTGTTCAGCATTAGCTGTCTTTTGTGCTTTCACTGCCTGACTGAGATCTGCACCTAGTCTAATCATCCTCTATCCACGAGCAAAAACAGACTTTTTCTGGCAAATTTCAAGGATATCTACTGTTGGTTATGTGTTTTACTCCCAATATTTGTGGATTTTTTCAGTTAAGCACTAATTCCGAGGCAGTTTCATAAAAAAAGTAGTCTGAGAGCAAGGAAGACCTTAGATAGATGCATGTGTCCTCTCCACCATCTTGGCTTCATTTCTCCCCCCCCCCCCCGACTTAGTTCTTTGCATTTGTTCTTCTGTTATTAGGTGAGGAAGTTTAATAGGGAGGTTCTAATCTTATAAATTTTGAAACATCAGTAGATTATTCCTCCAAGAGTTCAGGGGTCCAGGATTTGAGCTATCCAGGAGTCCATGCTGAGCTATCTAGCCAATCTGGTACAGTGCTCCAAGGAATGAACTTGAAACCCAGCTCAATAGTAGCTGAAACAAGGATTTAGTTGGCAGCCTTTGGACTTGAGGGGAATTAATGTTAAGCCTGAGCTCATTCTTCACAGAGACTGAAATGGTATAAAGTAGAGTATGATTCTGAGGTATTGAGGGCTTAGATTTATAAAAGGCAGTATTTTGAGACAACAAGGTTGTACAATGGTTAGAATGCTAGACCTAGAGTCAGAAAAGCTTGAGTTGAAATCTAGCCTTAGACACAATAGCCTTATGAACCTTATAAGTCAATTTCTGTCTTTCCTCAGTTGCCTTATTTATAAAAAGACAATAATAGTACCTAATTCTCAGAGTGTTTGTGAGAGGAAAAAAAGACATAATATTTATAAAATGCCTTAAAGCATTATACCATGCTAGCTTTTAATGTAAAAGCAAAACCAACAAAAAAATGATCAACAACAAAAATCTCAACCTCTTAAAGCCAAGCCTATTGAATAAAGAGAATAATCAAGCTGAGAATTTCAGTCATAAACCACTAATAATATGACATGGTTCATAAATGGCTCTGAAAGATTCTATATCAGGGAATTTAAAAACCAACATCGTTGGAATAATCTTGTTTCCTTCTAAAGTAATTATCTTAAAGTAAATAGCTTTCATTTAGGTATAGATGTTCTGGTAGGCTGACTTAAAATTCATTTTCTTATTTTTAGCCCCACCTTGTAAGTAGAATGAAAGAGCTCAAGTCTACATATGTTTAACATATAAACTACTTGTCTTTGAAAAACATATGCTGTCAAATGGATTTTATGGGAGAGTGGGGAATGGGGAATATGGCCTAGGAAAATTTGTTCCAATGAAGATGGTTAGCCTGGATCAAAGTCCCTTTTGAGATGAACAGTTCTGGGATTGGACTAACCCCAGTGAAGTGCATTGTGTTCTATTTAATCTTCTGATAATAACTAATTCTTGGCCTATTATGTATATCCTGGGTCTTCCACACTCTCTCCTTTAGAATTTACTCTAAACTTCATAGCACATGGATCCAGATTATTCATCTGCTCTCTGAAGAGGACATATGCCAACCTAGTTTTACCATGCCAAAAACAGACATGTGTGTTTAAGTTTATAAAAATTGAAAATGAATCCATGAAGGAGTTAAAAATGAATACATGATAATCCAATACTTTAAATTTTATAGGGGGCAGAGCCAAGATGGTGGAGAAACCACCCGTGAATTTCTAACCTCTCTCTTACCCTCAATACCAACTATTTAATTCAGCCTCAAAAATAGCACTTGACTGGTAAAACCCACAAAGATTAGAAGCACAACAACTTACCAGCCGAAGAGAATCTGGAATTTCGTCAGTAAAGGTCTGTCCTGAGGGGTGGGGGAAAAAGACCTGCACAGACAGTGATAGACTAAAGGCTAGCATATTGTGCAGATTGGGCTGGGGAGGCCTCTGGGGTTAGAAAAGCTACAGAGACAGAGGACTCTGGCATAGGCTGATTGCTCTACTCTGCTCGCAAAACAGCAGATCAGCAGAGAAATCAAAGCCACTTAAAAAAAAAATCCAGAAACTGTCTATAGCTACCACAAACTGAAACTGATTCAGCACAAATCACTGCACGGCTGTGCAGCCACCTTCTGCTGTACAGGACTTTTCCTTGGGGCAGTTAAGAATCTGCAAGGCAGGGGGACACAGCCTGGGGCAGCCTCTAATCTGCACAGTGAGGGGCTCGGCCTGAAGCAATGGAACTTCAGCAGGAGCAACTGTGCTTCCCAGGGTAGAGATACTTCCAGTCTGTGCGCAGGGGCTTCTTGCTAATCAGCTTCTAATATCCACTAATCAGCTGCTAATATCCACAGCCCCACTGAACTGATGCTGAGTGCAATGAAGAGGACCAGTAGATCATTATATACTTCAACAACAATACTATATGATGATCAATTCTGATGGATGAGGCCCTCTCCAACAATGAGATGAACCAAATCAGTTCCAACAGAGTAGTAGTGAACTGAACCAGCTACACCCAGTGAAAGAACTCTGGGAGTTGACTATGAACCATTACATAGAATTCCCAATCCCTATATTTTTGTCTGCCTACATTTTTGTTTTCCTTCACAAGCTAATTGTACACTGTTTCAAAGTCCGATTCTTTTTGTAGCAAAATAACTGTTTGGACATGTATACATATATTGTATGTATTGGCTAACCTGCCATCTGGGGCAAGGGGTGGGGGGAAGGAGGGGAAAAGTTGAAACAAAAGATTTTGCAATTTCAATGCTGGAAAATTACCTATGCATAAAATTTTTGCAAAAAAATAATTAATTAAAAATAAAATAAGCATTCTAATCATTTCTACCTAATTGCCATAAAAAAGCTATTTTGGCAGGGAGTGCATATGTGAACCAAACACCAGTTTACAATTAACATAATTCCATTATGTAGAGTTATTGCTTAGGAGCAACTAGGTGGTACAGTAGATAGATTGCTGGACTTGGAGTTAGGAAGACTTGAATTCAAATTCAGCCTGAAAACACTTACTAGTGGGGTGACCTTGGACAAGTCAGTCTTAACCCTGTTTGCCTCAGCTTTCTCATCTGTAAAATGGGCGGGAGAAAGAAATGGTAAACCATTCCAGTCTCTTTGCCAAAAAAATTCCAAAGGAAGTCACAAAAAGCCATTGATCTCACTAGCCCTGGAGGCAATATTATAGATTTAATTAAATTTCTTTTTTCAAATAACAATCATTTATTTTCTTTATCACATCTTCCATTATTAAAAAAGAAATGTACATATGTATATATACACATTTATGTGTATATATATATACACACATATATATGTATATATATGTATATATATATATATATACACACACATACATACATACACATATACATACATGTATATACACACACGGTCAAAGACAACAAAAGCCCTCATTATCCATATCTAAAAATGCATGTCTAATTCTGTATCTTGAGTTCATTACCTACCTCTCTGTCAGGAGCTTCTTAAGTGTTTCAAAATTATTTTTACATTGTTTTTATTATAAAAATTGTTCTGCTTTTACTTATTTTGTTTTTGTTGTTCTTAGTCAAGTCAGTGTCAATCCTTCATGACCCCATTTAGGGTTTTCTTGGTAAAACTACTATAGTGGTTGGCCATTTCTTTCTCCAACTTATTTTATAAATGAAGAAACTGAGGTAATCAGGGTTAAGTGAATTGCCCAGAGTCTGAGGCCAGATTTGATCTCAGGAACATGAATCTTCCTGACTTTAAGTGTACTACTATATCCACAGCATCACTTAACTGCTCCTCTACTAATTTTATTCTGCATCCATTCATAAAATCTTCCTAAGATTCCTGCTGTTTTATGAGCATATTAAGCAAATTTAGTTATGAAAATTATAAATGGTTTGGCTAAGTGGAACCCACAGACCATCTCCATAGCAAATATTATTGATTGGTAATAACTAAACAGTATATAAATGTCAGGTGTTATTATTAACGGAATATTTTATATTATTAATGTTATTACCTCATTTTTGTTTGAGTTTAGGTGGAAATTGTTTTGAAACAAGTTGTTATCCTATTTTTATATTGAATATTTTACATATGATTGCACAGATGGATAAAATATCTGCTTTTTATAGTTGAATTATTAGTATTTGATTGTAAGTTCTTCTATAAATTTACTGAAAACATCCTTAGTATGAATCCTATAGCAGACAGAATAAAGAAGTTGGTATGTACTCTTTCTGGTTCTTACAGGATGTCTCCTGTTAAATCTTTATATTTTGGAAGTTTTTTAATCCATGTTGCTTGAAGATTGAATATCTGATGTGGTGATGTCTATGAAAAAGGTTGCTCTTAAGAGTTTTCAGATGAAAAAATTAAAGCTATATGATCAAGTGAAAAAATGCTCTAAATCACTATTGATTAGAGAAAGGCAAATTAAAATAACTCCGAGATGTCATCTCTCAGATTAGCTAATGTGACAGAAAAGGAAAATAAGAAGTGTTGGAAAAGATATGGGAAAATTGCGATATGGGATGCCTTATTGGTGTGCAACATGATGTAATTGCATTTGCTATAGCCAGTCTCTCCTAATTCGCAGGGCTTCAAAGAAATCTCTGGTAATTATCAATATCAAGCTTACCTCTTCCTGAGGCCTTCAGAAATCCTCTGGCTGCTATCTCATATGGATGCAGTTTAAGCACAACAGAGCACTGGAGAGTGTTATGGGTCAGAATTCCGAACTTAAAACAAAGGATTCTTACAAGGTACTAAGTCAGTGGAATTGATAGAGACAATAGTTATCTAATTTAGCATGGTTCAGTATGATTGATTTAATCCTACAAGGAGAGGTTATTTATGGGTCAGAACTTGAAACAAGGTACTAAGTGGAATTGAGGAGACAATGCTTAAATCTAATTTAGCACTGATTTAATCCTACAACAAATAATGATTTCCTAGTGATACAATAATTGGTTTGTACTCAGTGTGGAACATATAAGCTAGAAGCCTCAGCCAGGAAGATTCAGAGAGAAAGGAAAGGACTGGTGGCAGGCGCTTAAGCTCTCAGGACCAAAGGGAGAAATTCAATTCGATCTTCAATCTTCCTGGTGGCTGGCCTGGACTCTTGCACTTCCCCCACTAAGACCAAGGCCAGACTGAAAGGCTCTCCAGAAAGCTGCCCAGCCCCAGGAAGGAGATAATAAAGGGTCTGGACTATAAGAAAGCTAATTGGGCCCCAGGAAAGGAGACAAGACTTTGAGTCTATCTTTGAGACTCTCTCTTTCAAAGTCAATAAAGGATTTGGACTTTAACACCTGGCTGTACTTGTGGTGATTACTGAACTGAAATGAAGGCTGCCTCCAGAGACTCTAAGAAAACTTCAACAGAGAACATTACATTTTAGAGAGAGAATTTATGCAGGCAAGCTTAAGAACTTTATGCACGTGGTTTACATCCTACTCTAAGACCTCTTAGAGACTCTCTTAGCTCCTCCTTGGCAGAGCTCCAGGTGAAAAGGGTTGGGCTCCTCCCCCACTGAGCTTATATCGGGTCCATAAGGTAACAGGCACAGCCAATCAGCGACAAAGACACTTCCCATTCCTGACACTTCAGAGTGTTCAGGGTTCCCACTGTGGCTGGAGATCCCACCCCAAAGGAAGTCCCTATGTATTCATAAGCAATCATGTGTGGGGATCTCCAGGTCATAGGCCTTGTGTTACATCCTAACTGCGCTTACCTGCCCTCTCTTATGGACCCTTACAAGTCCCCTCTCTTTCAAAGTGGAAACCACTCATCCCATCAAGCTACTTAGCATCAGCTATAGTTTGCTTGATCAATGAGATCACCGAGTATCATGCTCAAGGAGGTAGGATGCAACAGACCAATAAATAAAGACATGACAGTGAGAAGTAGGCTCAACAGTTGTCACAACCAAACATGGGTAACATGATGTTTAACTCATTCAATAGTGTCATGTTCAAGGAGATAAGATACCAAAGAGGCAGGATGTCAATGAGATAGGATGTCACAATTTTATAGTTACATTTGTATATACAGGGTATCAGTGAGATAGAATATCAATGAGGTAGGGTGTCACAATTCTAGTTATATTTATCACAATTCTAATTGCACTTATTATAATATAATAATATATAATGTAATATAATAATGTAATGTAATAATAATATAATGTAATTAGAATATATTTGTATACATCTTTTGAAAGAAAACACAGATAAAGGTGTACACAAGCAAAGTCATGTCCTGTAACATTGCCTCAGTAACCTTGGCAGGTGGGCATGTTGGTTTTTCACCCACTAATTTAGAGGCATAGTCCTTAAATAGAAAACACAGGGCAAAGTCTCTCCCCAGGCCATGGGAGAAGCATACAAGCCCATTGTCCATTTAACAGTCTGTTTATATTGCACATCATCCAAGACAGTCCGTTTCAGCTGTTACACTGGAGCTGTGCCTGCTGTCTCTGGTGTCACAATCAGGAGAGACATTGCTGCCATCTGTGTCTGAAGGGCTGCTGACATCTGGCTGGTCCCTGTGGGCTGTTGTCTGGTCCTTCTCTTCTTGTATTCCCAGGTCACAGATGTTTCTGGTTGAGATCTACTCCTCTGCTGCTGGGTCTGCATCTGGAATAATAAGAGCGTACCTGGGACCCCAAACCTTGACCCAACCTGGGCCTTTCCAAATGCCATCTAAGCCCCTCCACATTACTTTGGAGAGAAGACTCTTGTTCTTGATGGCCAGTATGTTAGTTAACTGTGCCAGAAGCACATTGCTAAGGTAAGATTCAAGTAATGTGAAAATTGTAAATAATTTTATATATATATCACCACATCTAAGCGGGCCTGTGTGAATCAGATAGACGGTCTTGTAAACCCCAATACTGCTTTTTCTTGCTTAGACAAGAGCATCTTGAGAGTACAATTAGCCCATTCAACAATGGCTTGGCTTGTAGGATTATATGGGATGCCAGTGGAATGGGCAATGCCAAATTCAGTGCAAAATGATCTAAAAGCAGAAGATGTATAAGCTGGTCCATTATCTGTCTTAAGTGCATGTGAAACTCCTGCAATGAAGAAGCAATGGTAAAGATGGCTGATTACATGCTTAACTGCTTCTCCTGATTGGAGTGAAGCCATGAGAAATTGAGAGTGTGTATACATGGTTACATGGATGCACTGCCTTTTAACATGAGTCACATCCATTTGCCATAGGGCAGTGGGTGACTCACCATGAGGATTCCTTACAGTATCGTGTGGAGCAGGATGAAAAGGAGCACAAGTAGTACAATGACAGCTTTAGAGATGCCATACAGCCTCTGTAATGAGCGCGCAGATAAATGAAATGAAGCATGTGCCTTATGGGCAGGAGAATCATAGCACAGGCCACACAAAGGATAAAGGAGGGCATTAGCTGCTTTATAGCCCTCAAATATGGGATCAGTGCCATCAGTATGAGATCTAACATGCATTATAAAAAGAGGTAAGGCTCTGCTGTTTAAACTTCTTGAGCTTGATGAAAAAGATCAGTGATGGTGGAGTGCCTATCATCTATATATGCAGATGGTAACTGTTGGATGGCTTGACAAGCATAAAAACTGTGATGATATTAATAGACTCTTTATACCATTGCATGGTATGTATGATGGCATATAACTTATTTTTCTGTGCAGAATCATAGGTGGTGTCAAGGACATATGAAACATATGAGTATCCTCCCTATATATAGGTGCCCTGTGATCTTTGGTAACATCAATAAAAACATTAGGTCCTTACACTGGCTCTGAGGAAAGAGATCCAGTGGCAATACTTACTTTTAATCTTTTGTACAACTGTCTAAGTGGCTGAGAAGTATGCAAAGCTGCTAAGGGACAAAGCTATAACAGAACTGCCCACATTAAGTTATCCTGGGCAATAGCAAGTACTTGTTATTCTGGTATACCAAGAGCCAAATGAGGAGGTTTTCCTGAGATAAGTATGGCTCGTTGGCAACATTGCTACAAGAAGGAATCAAGTCCTTCAGTCCTATTGGTCAGAATATGTGAAGGTCTGGTAGTGTACAGCCACTCTATGGGTTCAGTACAGCAAAAAAGAGCTTATCAACAAATGCTGACATCATCAAGGGCTGTGAAGGATTAATTCTAAAAGCAGGACAAGTGCACAGCGAGGGAATTGTAATGCTGCACGAACCTCTGCAGACCATGATCATGGTGATATAAAAAGGGTGCATAACAGAAGGGGAAATCAGATGAATGGACCTCAGCCATTTTAAAGTTCCCACCAACTGTTGAAAATCATGAAGAGTTTTATATTTACTCTCATTCACCTTAGGAGGCACTTTAGACACAGTAAGATTTTGAAGAATGTGTCCAAGATAGAGAAATGGAGGCTTAGTCTGCATTTTATGTGGTGCCATTATAAAGTTCTGCTGAGCCAATATTCGAATAATGTGTTGGACAATATTTAGCAACTGTGACTCTTCCTTAGTGGCCACCAGTGTATCATCCATATAATGGAGTATATAAACTTTGGGATATAAATTTCTAACTGGAGCAAGAACCTTGTCTATATACCATTGGGAAAGAGTGGGACTGTTGTTAGCCATCCCTTATGGTAATACTTTCCATTGCCATCTAGTGGCAGGAGCTTGTAAATGAACAGCTAGAACAGAAAAGGCAAGCTTCTCCCTATCTGTAGGATGCAAAGGAATAGAATAAAAGCAATCTTTTATATCAGTAACCACCATATGATATTCTTTAGGAACCATATTAGGAGATGGGAGGCCTGGTTGTAAGGCTTCCATAGGTTGCATGGTGGCATTTGCAGCTCTCAAATCAATTAACATGCACCATGCTTTGTTCTTTTTTCTAATTACAAAAACAGGTGAATTATAACTACTAAAGGAAGGCTCAATATGACCCAATTTCTTTTGTTCCATAATGATGGATCTTAGGGCAGTGAGTTTTTCATTTGAGAGGGACCACTGATCCACCCATATTAGGCAGTCATCTTTCCATCTTAAGGGTGGCACTGCCAGGATTTTCTTAGTGGTCCCTATTAGTTTTCGTCAATGTGTAATATTGTCCAAAAGGCTTTTAGTAAATCTCTTCCTCACAAGGAGGTTCTGAGCTCTGCGATGACAAGAGGTCTAAAAACACTTTTCTGATTTTCAAATTCCCAATGAAGTATTCTACTAGACTGGGAAATATGTTGCTTTCTATCTACTCCATTAACTGTTACTGTTTGAGTTTGAAGCAGCCATTCAGGAGGCCAATCAGTTTTTGTTATAATAGATATATCAGCTCCTGTACCAATCATTCCTAGGAATGGCCTATTTTCTATTTAAATAGTACACATGGATTTTTCTTGTCTAATCATTTGAGTAAAATTCACCTCACCAAAAGAATGTAATGGGAGTGCTTAAGTAATTGAATGATCTCCTTTTAAGTTCACAGCATATGGGTGAGGATTGGTAACCAAGATAAATGATTCCATCTGTTTTAATATCATAGTGTACTATCACAGGTGCATAATCTAAGAGTCTGATTACTAATCTGTCCCCAGCCTTGGGTTGTAACTCAACATGTGAAGTGGTCCATGGGTTTATGTTAAAATCTTTAACTACGGGGGGCGGAGCCAAGATGGCGGAAAAGATACACGCCACTGTGTAAGCTCCTTTCTTCCCTCACAACCAACTAGATTTAATCAGCCTCAGAAATAGCGCTGGATTGATAGAATCCACAAGGACTGGAAGCACGACTTACCAGCTGAAGAGAATCTGGAGTTTCAGCAGGAAAGGTCAGCTCCCAGGGGAGGAAGAAGAGAGGCCAGCGCAGACGGTGGGGTAGTGGCACACTTCGCCGGTCGCGCTGGGGAGGGCTCTGGGATCACAGAATCCACCGAGATAAAAGAATCTGGCACAGGCTGTTAGCTCTTCTCTGCTTATAAAACAGCAGTTCAGAAGAGAAATATAAGCCACTTTAAAATTTAAAACCAGATTGGATCTTCCAGGATCCCCGGGGGTGACTCAGCAGATCTCGGCACTGGTGGGTGTGGCCGACATAGGCAATCCAGGCTTTTACCTTGGGGTAGTTAAGAGATTGAAGAGTGGGCAGGGCGGTAACTCATAGTGCCTGGCTCAGCTGGCTGGAGGCTGTGGAACGGAAGTCCCAGAGAAGCGGAACCTTTGAACTAGGGACCGTGGTTTCTGGCAGACACTTTCCAGTTTGAGCGCAGGGGCTTTTCACGTCACCTGCTGCAGACATCCACGCCCCACCGGGACGCATAGGCTAGGCTTTGAGTCGCCTTTACAGTTCAGTCTCGAACCTCAGGGAAGCCACTAAAACACAGCGCCCTCAAGGCACAGCAGTGCTGGTCACCTCTGAGGCACTTCCAGGGAGGGGGTGGGGAACTCTCTCCCAGAGCTCTCTCTTAGCTCAGGCGCAGGGGCTGCTGCATCCATCCAGTCTGGGAGGAAGCTGGTAAAGAAATAAATAATTTCCTACCCCAGGGACAGACCCCAAAACATTTTTTAAGTATGAGCAAGAAGCCCAAAAAAACCATAGATTCCTTCTATACAGAGAAAGAGCGGGTATCCAATCCCGAGGAAGTTAACAGCAGAGAGTCAGCAGATAACAACCTAAAGGGGAACGATTCCTGCCCCCCATCACATAACTCTCTCCATGAAGAGACTATTAAAAAGTTAAGAGAGTTTGAAGAAAAATGGGGAAAGGAAAGAGAAGCTATGATAGAGAATAACAATGTTCTGAAATTGGAGTTGGAAAAAATAAAGAATTCACAGGAGATGCAGGGAAACAAAATTAGTGAATTAGAAAAGGTAAAAAAATCACAGGAAAGTAGGATTTCTGAATTAGAGAAGATAAAAAAGTCTCAAGAAAATAGGATTTCTGAATTGGAGAAGATAAAAAAGTCCCAAGAAAATAGGATTTCTGAATTGGAAAAAGAAAATAATTCTCAAAAAAAAAAATTAGGGAAATGGAAAAAAATTCAATAGAGCAAAATAACTCATTTAAAAACGAAATTGGGCATTTACAAAAAGAACCAAAAACTGTGAATGAAGAAAATAACTCCTTAAAAGTCAGGATGGAACAAATAGAAATGAATGATTCACAGAGAACCCAAGAATCAGTCAAACAAAACAAAAAAAATGAGAAGTTGGAGAACAACATCAAATACTTACTGGGAAAATCTATAGACCTGGAAAATAGATCTAGGAGAGATAATCTGCGGATCATTGGGTTTCCCGAAAACTATGACCAAAAAAAGAGCCTAGATTCTATTTTACAGGGAATTATCAAAGAGAACTGTCCAGAGATAAAAGAAACAGAGGGGAAAGTAGATGTTGAAAGAATTCATCGAACTCCTTCTGAAATAGACCCTAAAAAAAGAACACCACGGAATAGTGTGGCTAAGCTGCCAAATTACCATACAAAGGAGAAAATCCTGCGAGCAGCTAGAAGAAAACAATTTAAATACCAAGGTGCCACAATAAAGGTCACACAAGATCTGGCTGCCTCCACATTAAAAGATAGAAGGGCCTGGAACCTGATATTCCGAAAGGCAAAAGATCAAGGATTGCAACCAAGAATAGACTACCCAGCTAAGTTTAGCATCTTTTTCCATGGAAGAAGATGGTCATTCAATGAAATAGAGGAATTCCATATGTTTCTAAGAAAAAAACCAGACTTAAACAAAAAATTTGATCTACATCCACAAGACTGAAGAGAAACAGAAAAAGGTACACAGAACCCTTGAGAACTATATCTCTGCTGTGGGTATATAGAAAGTACGCATGGATAATTTGGTTTTACTGATATAAAAGAAAAAAAAAAGGAGGGGGTGTAGTAATGGGAAGGGGGTAGTATCAGAAAAAGGGGAGGGAGTGATAAAAAGAGGGAAACTACATCCCAGGAAGAGGCATAGAAAATACACCATATCTGAGGGAATTTAGAGAGGGGGAGAATCATTGTGTAAATCTTACTCTCATCAGAAGAGGCTCAAAGAGTAAATAATTGTCATATTTGTTTTTCAGAGAATTCTCTCTCACCTCATTAAAAGGGGGGAGAGGAAAAGGGAAAAGGAAAAGGAGAATAAGGGAAGGGACGTGGAGGGAGGGGGGAGGGATCCTAAAAAAAAAAAGGGAGGGCTGCATGTCACAAGGGGGGTCTATAAATTGAATATTGGGGAAGGGGTTCAGGGGGGTCAAGGGAAAAAGCATAATCTGGGGATAATATGATGGCAGGAAATACAGAATTAGTAATTTTAACTGTAAATGTGAATGGGATGAACACTCCCATCAAATGGAGACGGATAGCAGACTGGATTAAAATCAGAACCCTACAATATGTTGTTTACAGGAAACACACTTAAAGCAGGGAGATACATATAGAGTAAAGGTAAAAGGTTGGAGCAGAATCTATTATGCTTCAGGTAAAGCCAAAAAAGCAGGGGTAGCTATCCTTATCTCAGATCAAGCAAAAGCAGAAGTAGATCTCATTAAAAAAGATAAGGAAGGAAACTATATCCTGCTGAAAGGTAGCATAAATAATGAAGCCATATCGATACTAAACATATATGCACCAAGTGGTATAGCATCTAACTTTCTTTTTTTTTTCATTCCTTTCTTTTTTTTTTTTTTATTTTTTTTTTATTTTTATTATATATATATATATATATATTTTATAATATTATCCCTTGTATTCATTTTTCCAAATTACCCCCCCTCCCTTATTCCCTCCCCCCGACGACAGGCAATACCATACATTTTACATGTGTTACAATATAGTCTAAGTACAATACATGTGTGTGAATATCATTTTCTTGTTGCACAATAAACATTAGAATCCGAAGGTACATGCAACCTGGGCAGACAGATATTAGTGCTAACAATTTACATTCCCCTCCCAGTGTTTCTTCTCTGGGTGTAGCTACCTCTGTCCATCATTGATCAACTGGAAGTGAGTTGGATCTTCTTTATGTTGAAGATTTCCACTTCCATCAGAATACATCCTCATACAGTATCGTTGTTGAAGTATACAGTGATCTTCTGGTTCTGCTCATTTCACTCAGCATCAGTTGATGTAAGTCTCTCCAAGCCTCTCTGTATTCCTCCTGCTGGTCATTTCTTACTGAGCAATAATATTCCATAACTTTCATATACCACAATTTACCCAACCATTCTCCAACTGATGGACATCCATTCATCTTCCAGTTTCTAGCTACAACAAAAAGAGCTGCCACAAACATTTTGGCACATATATGTCTTTTTCCGCTCTTTAGTATTTCTTTGGGATATAATCCCAGTAGTAGCGCTGCTGGGTCAAAGGGTATGCACAGTTTGATAACTTTTTGGGCATAATTCCAGATTGCTCTCCAGAATGGCTGGATTCTTTCACAACTCCACCAGCAATGTATTAGTGTCCCAATTTCCCCACATCCCCTCCAACATTTGTCATTATTTGTTCCTGTCATCTTAGCCAATCTGACAGGTGTGTAGTGGTATCTCAGAGTGGTCTTAATTTGCATTTCTCTGATCAGTAGTGATTTGGAACACTCTTTCATGTGAGTGGATATAGTTTCAATTTCTTCCTCTGAGAATTGTCTGTTCATATCCTTTTCCCATTTATCAATTGGAGAATGGTTCGGTTTCTTATAAATTATGGTCAGTTCTCTATATATTTTGGAAATGAGACCTTTGTCAGAACCTTTGTTTTTAAAAATATTTTCCCAATTTGTTACTTCCCTTCTAATCTTGTTTGCATTAGTATTATTTGTACAGAAACTTTTTAGTTTGATGTAATCAAAATCTTCTATTTTGTGATCAATAATGATCTCTAGTTCTCCTCTGGTCATAAATTCCTTCCTCCTCCACAAGTCTGAGAGGTAGATTATCCTCTGTTCCTCTAATCTATTTATTATCTCCCTCTTTATGCCTAAATCATGGACCCATTTTGATCTTATCTTGGTATATGGTGTTAAGTGTGGATCCATATCTAATTTCTGCCATACTAATTTCCAGTTTTCCCAACAGTTTTTTCCGAATAATGAATTTTTATCCCTAATGTTGGAATCTTTGGGTTTGTCAAAGATTAGATTGCTATAGATGTACCCTTTTTTGTCCTTTGTATCTAATCTGTTCCACTGATCTACCGGTCTATTTCTTAGCCAATACCAAATGGTTTTGGTGACTGCTGCTATATAATATAGCTTTAGATCAGGTACACTTAGACCACCTTCCTCTGAGTTTTTTTTCATTAGTTCCCTTGCAATTCTTGACCTTTTATTCTTCCATATGAATTTTGTTGTTATTTTTTCTAGGTCATTAAAATAGTTTCTTGGGAGTCTGATTGGTATAGCACTAAATAAATAGATTAGTTTGGGGAGTATTGTCATCTTTATTATATTCGCTCGGCCTATCCAAGAGCACTGAATGTCTTTCCAATTATTTAAATCTGATTTTATTTTTGTGGCAAGTGTTTTGTAATTTTTCTCATATAATTCCTGACTTTTCTTTGGTAGATGGATTCCCAAATATTTTATACTCTCAACATTTGTTTGGAATGGAATTTCTCTTTGTATCTCTTGCTGTTGCATTTTGTTAGTGATATATAAAAATGCCGAGGATTTATGTGGATTTATTTTGTATCCTGCCACTTTGCTGAAATTTTGAATTATTTCTAGTAGCTTTTTAGCAGAGTCTTTGGGGTTCTCTAAGTATACCATCATGTCATCTGCAAAAAGTGATAGTTTAATTTCCTCATTTCCTACTCTAATTCCTTGAATCTCTTTCTCGGCTCTTATTGCCGAGGCTAGCGTTTCTAGTACTATATTGAATAGTAATGGTGATAGTGGGCAACCTTGTTTCACTCCTGATCTTACTGGGAAAGGTTGCAGTTTATTTCTATTGCATATTATGCTTACTGACGGTCTTAAATATATACTCCTGATTATTCTAAGGAATAATCCATTTATTCCTATACTCTCAAGAGTTTTTAGTAGGAATGGATGTTGGATTTTGTCAAATGCTTTTTCTGCATCTATTGAGATGATCATATGGTTCTTATTAATTTGATTATTAATATGGTCAATTATATTAATAGTTTTCCTAATATTAAACCAGCCCTGCATTCCTGGAATAAATCCTACTTGATCATAGTGTATTATCTTGGAGATGATTTTCTGAAGTCTTTTTGCTAATATCTTATTTAAGATTTTAGCATCAATATTCATTAAGGAGATTGGTCTATAATTTTCTTTCTCAGTTTTCGATCTACCAGGTTTAGGTATCAGTACCATGTCTGTGTCATAAAAGGAATTTGGTAGGACTCCTTCATCCCCTATTTTTTCAAATAATTTATATAACATTGGGGCTAATTGTTCTTTAAATGTTTGGTAGAATTCACATGTGAATCCATCTGGCCCTGGGGATTTTTTCCTGGGGAGTTGATTAATAGCTTGTTCTATTTCTTTTTCTGAAATGGGACTATTTAAGCAATTTATCTCCTCCTCTGTTAATCTAGGGAGCCTATATTTTTGGAGGAAGTCATCCATTTCACTTAAGTTATCAAATTTATTGGCATAAAGTTGGGCAAAGTAACTCCTTATTATTTCTCTAATTTCCTCTTCATTGGTGGAAAGATCCCCCTTTTCATTTGTAAGACTATCAATTTGATTTTCCTCTTTCTTTTTTTTGATCAAATTTACCAAAGGTTTATCTATTTTATTGGCTTTTTCATAAAACCAACTCTTGGTTTTATTTATTAATTCAATAGTTTTTTTACTTTCAATTTTATTGATTTCTCCTTTTAATTTTTGTATTTCGAGTTTAATTTTTGGTTGGGGGTTTATAATTTGGTCTTTTTCTAGCCTTTTAAGTTGTAAGCCCAATTCGTTAATCTTCTCTTTCTCAATTTTCTTCAAATAAGCCTCTAAAGATATAAAATTTCCCCTTATTACCGCTTTAGCTGCATCCCAAAGATTTTGATATGATGTCTCATCATTATCATTATCTTGGGTGAAATTGTTAATTGTTTCTATAATTTGCTCTTTCACCCAGTCATTCTTTAAGATGAGATTATTCAGTTTCCAATTACTTTTTGGTCTATTTACCCCTAACTTTTTACTGAATGTAGCTTTTATTGCATTGTGATCTGAGAAGAAGGCATTTATTATTTCTGCCTTCCTACATTTAATTTTGAGATCTTTATGTCCTAGTATATGGTCAATTTTTGTATAGGATCCATGAACTGCTGAGAAGAAAGTATATTCCTTCCTATTGCCATTCAGTTTTCTCCAAAGGTCTATCATACCTAGTTTTTCTAATGTTCTATTTACTTTTTTAATTTCTTTCTTGTTTGTTTTGTGGTTTGATTTGTCTAAATCTGAGAGTGCAAGGTTGAGATCTCCCACTATTATAGTTTTACTGTCTATTTCTTCTTGCAGTTCTCTTAACTTTTCCTTTAGAAAGTTAGATGCTATACCACTTGGTGCATATATGTTTAGTATTGATATGGCTTCATTATTTATGCTACCTTTCAGCAGGATATAGTTTCCTTCCTTATCTTTTTTAACGAGATCTACTTCTGCTTTTGCTTGATCTGAGATAAGGATAGCTACCCCTGCTTTTTTGGCTTTACCTGAAGCATAATAGGCTCTGTTCCAACCTTTTACCTTTACTCTGTATGTATCTCCCTGCTTTAAGTGTGTTTCCTGTAGGCAACATATTGTAGGGTTCTGCTTTTTGATCCAATCTACTATCCGTCTCCGTTTGATGGGATCGTTCATCCCATTTACATTTACAGTTAAAATTACTAATTCTGTATTTCCTGCCATCGTATTATCCCCAGATTATGCTTTTTTCCCTTGACCCCCCTGATCCCCCTCCCCGATATTTAATTTACAGACCCCCCTTGTGACGCGCAACCCTCCCTCTTTTTTTTTTTTTTTTTTTTTTTTTTTTTAGGATCCCTCCCCCCTCCCTCCAAGTCCCTTCACTTATTCCCCTTTTCCTTTTCCCTTTTCCTCTCCCCCCTTTTAATGAGGTGAGAGAAAATTCTCTGAAAAACAAATATGTTAATTATTTACTCTTTGAGCCTCTTCTGATGAGAGTAAGATTCACACAATGATTCTCCCCCTCACTAAGTTCCCTCAGATATGGTGTATTTTCTATGTCTCTTCCTGGGATGTAGTTTCCCTCTTTTTATCACTTCTTCCCCTTTTTCTGAACCGACCTCCTTCCCTTTACTACACCCCCCTTTTTTTCTTTTATATCAGTAAAATCAAATTATCCTTGAGTATTTTTTATATACCCACAACAGAGTTACAGTTCTCAAGGGTTCTGTGTACCTTTTTCTGTTTCTCTTCAGTCTTGTGGATGTAGATCAAATTTTTTGTTTAAGTCTGGTTTTTTTCTTAGAAACATATAGAATTCCTCTGTTTCATTGAATGACCATCTTCTTCCGTGGAAAAAGATGCTAAACTTAGCTGGGTAGTTCATTCTTGGTTGCAGTCCTTGATCTTTTGCCTTACGGAATATCAGGTTCCAGGCCCTTCTATCTTTTAATGTGGAGGCAGCCAGATCTTGGGTGACCCTTATTGTGGCACCTTGGTATTTAAATTGTTTTTTTCTAGCTGCTTGCAGGATTTTCTCCTTTGTGTGGTAATTCTGCAGCTTAGCCACAATATTCCGTGGTGTTCTTTTTTTAGGGTCTATTTCAGAAGGAGTTCGATGAATTCTTTCCACATCTACTTTCCCTTCTGTTTCTATTATCTCTGGACAGTTCTCTTTGATAATTCCCTGTAAAATAGAATCTAGGCTCTTTTTTTGGTCATAGTTTTCTGGAAGTCCAATAATCCGCAGATTATCTCTCCTAGATCTATTTTCCAGGTCTATAGATTTTCCCAGTAAGTATTTGACGTTGTTCTCCAGCTTCTCATTTTTTTTGTTTTGTTTGACTGATTCTTGGGTTCTCTGTGAATCATTCATTTCTATTTGTTCCATCCTGACTTTTAAGGAGTTATTTTCTTCTTTCACAGTTTTTAGTTCTTTTTGTAAATGTCCAATTTCGTTTTTAAATGAATTATTTTGCTCTATTGAATTTTTTTCCATTTCCCTAATTTTTTTTTTTGAGAATTATTTTCTTTTTCCAATTCAGAAATTCTGTTTTCTTGAGACTTTTTTATCTTTTCCAATTCAGATATCCTACTTTCCTGTGTTTTTTTAACCTTTTCTAATTCACTAATTTTGTTTCCCTGCATCTCCTGTGAATTCTTTATTTTTTCCAACTCCAATTTCAGGACGTTGTTATTCTCTATCATAACTTCCCTTTCCTTGCCCCATTTTTCTTCGATCTCCCTCAATTTCTTAAGAGCTTCTTCTAGGAGAGAGTTATGTGATGGGGGGCAGGAATCGTTCCCCTTTAGGTTGTTATCTTCTGAATCTTTGCTGTTAACTTCCTCGGGGTTGGATACCCGCTCTTTCTCTGTATAGAAGGAATCTATAGTTTTTCTAGCTTTTTTGCTCATACTTAAAAAATGTTTTGGGGTCTGTCCCTGGGGTAGGAAATTATTTACTTCTTTACCAGCTTCCTCCCAGACCGGATGGATGCAGCGGCCCCTGCGCCCGCGCTAAGAGAGAGCTCTGGGAGAGAGTTCCCCACCCCCTCCCTGGGAGTGTCTCAGAGGTGATTAGCACTACTGTGCTTCGAGGGCGTAGAATAGTGAAGACAGCAAGAAGCCCAGGCTATGTGTCTGGGTGGGGAGTGGATGTTTGCAGCAGGTGACGTGAGAAGCCCCTGCGCTCAAACTGGAAGTGTCTGCCAGAAACCGCGGTCCCTAGTTCAAAGGTTCCGCTTCTCTGGGACTTCCTGGAGCTGAGTTCCACTCCCTCCAGCTAAGCTAGGCAGTGTGTGTTGCCTTGGGCCGTATCCACCCACTTGTCAGTCTCTTA
This sequence comes from Sminthopsis crassicaudata, assembly GCF_048593235.1. NCBI lineage: Eukaryota > Metazoa > Chordata > Mammalia > Dasyuromorphia > Dasyuridae > Sminthopsis > Sminthopsis crassicaudata. Next base: position 250,029,390 of record NC_133621.1, read on the forward strand.
ACTATTCTCAGGAGGTAGCTGAGGCCACACCCCCTGGTGCCGTCTGCCGAGTCACCCCCAGGGTGGGGGGGGGGGGGGAATCTAATCTGAGTTTTAAAATATTTTGGCTTTCTCTTCTGAACTGCTAAACAATTAGCAGAGAAGAGCTAACAGCCTGTGCCAGATTCCTTTACCTCAGTGGCTTCTCTGATCCCAGAGCCCCTCCCAGCGCAATGGGCGCAGTGTGCCCCTACCCCACCGTCTGTGCCGGTCTTTCTTATTCCTCCCCTGAGAACTGACCTTTCCTGTTGAAACTCCAGATTCTCTTCAGCTGGTAAGTCGTGCTTCCAGTCCTTGTGGTATCTATCAGTCCTGAGCTAATTTTGAGACTTAATTTATCTAATTGGTTGTGAGGGAGTGAGGACGTTCACTGAGTCGTGTGTTTCTTCTCCGCCATCTTGGCTCCGCCCCCGCATCTAACTTTCTAAAGGAAAAGTTAAGAGAGTTGCAAGAAGAAATAGACAGTAAAACTATAATAGTGGGAGATCTCAACCTTGCACTCTCAGATTTAGACAAATCAAACCACAAAACAAACAAGAAAGAAATTAAAAAGGTAAATAGAACATTAGAAAAACTAGGTATGATAGACCTTTGGAGAAAACTGAATGGCAATAGAAAGGAATATACTTTCTTCTCAGCAGTTCATGGATCCTATACAAAAATTGACCATATATTAGGACATAAAGATCTCAAAATTAAATGTAGGAAGGCAGAAATAATAAATGCCTTCTTCTCAGACCACAATGCAATAAAAGCTACATTCAGTAAAAAGTTAGGGATAAATAGACCAAAAAGTAATTGGAAACTGAATAATCTCATCTTAAAGAATGACTGGGTGAAAGAGCAAATTATAGAAACAATAATTTCACCCAAGATAATGACAATGATGAGACATCATACCAAAATCTGTGGGATGCAGCTAAAGCGGTAATAAGGGGAAATTTTATATCTTTAGAGGCTTATTTAAAGAAAATAGAGAAAGAGATGATTAACGAATTGGGCTTGCAACTTAAAAGGCTAGAAAAAGACCAAATTAAAAACCCCCAACCAAAAATTAAACTTTAAATACAAAAATTAAAAGGAGAAATCAATAATATTGAAAGTAAAAAAAAACTATTGAATTAATAAATAAAACCAAGAGTTGGTTTTATGAAAAAGCCAATAAAATAGATAAACCTTTGGTAAATCTGATCAGAAAAAAGAAAGAGGAAAATCAAATTGATAGTCTTACAAATGAAAAGGGGGATCTTTCCACCAATGAAGAGGAAATTAGAGAAATAATAAGGAGTTACTTTGCCCAACTTTATGCCAATAAATTTGATAACTTAAAATAACAAAACAAAACAAAAATAAAGTCAGATTTAAATAATTGGAAAGACATTCAGTGCTCTTGGATAGGCCGAGCGAATATAATAAAGATGACAATACTCCCCAAACTAATCTATTTATTTAGTGCTATACCAATCAGACTCCCAAGAAACTATTTTAATGACCTAGAAAAAATAACAACAAAATTCATATGGAAGAATAAAAGGTCAAGAATTGCAAGGGAACTAATGAAAAAAAACTCAGAGGAAGGTGGTCTAAGTGTACCTGATCTAAAGCTATATTATATAGCAGCAGTCACCAAAACCATTTGGTACTGGCTAAGAAATAGAACGGTAGATCAGTGGAACAGATTAGATACAAAGGACAAAAAAGGGTACATCTATAGCAATCTAATCTTTGACAAACCCAAAGATATCAACATTAGGGACAAAAATTCATTATTTGGAAGAAACTGTTGGGAAAACTGGAAATTAGTATGGCAGAAATTAGATATGGATCCACACTTAACACCATATACCAAGATAAGATCAAAATGGGTCCATGATTTAGGCATAAAGGATGAGATCATAAATAGATTAGAGGAACAGAGAATAGTCTACCTATCAGACCTGTGGAGGAGGAAGGAATTTATGACCAGAGGAGAATTAGAGATCATTATTGATCACAAAATAGAAGATTTTGATTACATCAAACTAAAAAGTTTCTGTACAAACAATACTAATGCAAACAAGATTAGAAGGGAAGTAACAAATTGGGAAAATATTTTTAAAAATAAAGGTTCTGACAAAGGTCTCATTTCCAAAATATATAGAGAACTGACTCTGATTTATAGGAAACCAAACCATTCTCCAATTGATAAATGGTCAAAGGATATGAACAGACAATTCTCAGATGATGAAATTGAAACTATTTCCACTCATATGAAAGAGTGTTCCAAATCACTACTGATCAGAGAAATGCAAATTAAGGCAACTCTGAGATACCACTACACACCTGTCAGATTGGCTAAGATGACAGGAACAAATAATGATGAATGTTGGAGGGGATGTGGGAAAACTGGGACACTGATACATTGTTGGTGGAGTTGTGAAAGAATCCGTTCATTCAGGAGAGCAATTTGGAACTATGCCCAAAAAGTTGTCAAACTGTGCATACCCTTTGACCCAGCATTGCTGTTATTGGGCTTATATCCCAAAGAAATACTAAAGAGTGGAAAGGGACCTGTATGTGCCAAAATGTTTGTGGCAGCTCTTTTTGTAGTAGCTAGAAACTGGAAGTTGAATGGATGTCCATCAATTGGAGAATGGTTGGGTAAATTGTGGTATATGAAGATTATGGAATATTATTGCTCGGTAAGAAATGACCAGCAGGAGGAATACAGAGAGGCTTGGAGAGACTTAAATCAACTGTTGCTGAGTGAAATGAGCAGAATCAGAAGATCACTATACACTTCAACAACAATACTGTGTGAAGATGTATTCTGATGGAAGTGGAAATCTTCAACATAAAGAAGATCCAACTCACTTCCAGTTGATCATTGATGGACAGAAATAACTATACCTAGAGAAGGAACACTGGGAAGCAAATGTAAATTGTTAGCACTGCTGTCTACGTACCCAGGTTACTTATACCTTCGGAAGCTAATAATTAATGTGCAACAAGAAAATGGTATTTACACACATATATTGTATCTAGATTATATTGTAACACATGTAAAATGTATGGGATTACCTGCCATGGGGGGGGGAGGGAGTGGAGGGAGGGAGGGGATAATTTGGAAAAATGAATAAAATAAAAAAAAAAAAAAAAGAGAGAAACAAAATAAAATACAATCAAACAAACAAACAAAAAAAAACCTTTAACTACATTCATCAAGTACTGTTCATATTCCTCATCAAGGCCTTATTATTGTCTTTGAACCCTATAGCTCCTTTCTGGATAGGTTCCTAATCTATCTAGTATATGTTTAGGGTCTTCCCTTGCCAGTTTCCCTGAACTGTAGTATGATTTTTTTCTTTTCCTAGATCTACAAAATTTTGCCACATGGCCTATCTTGCCACAAACAAAGCAAAAAGATTTTCCATCCCCTATTAGATACTTATGGCATTGAGCTTGGAAATGTTCTTTTCTGCCACAGTTATAACATTTCTTTCCTTCTATCTTTCTGTCCTCCCTCTGTGTGATTCCCTGAACTATAGCTAAGACCATTGCCTCTGCATTAACAGCCCCATAATCTGCTTCATTATATCTCATCTATAATTTCAGCAGCAGGAGTTTCTTTAGAAAGTTAAGCCACTTATTCATTCCCTGCACACCTTATTCATTCCCCCTTTTAACATTTACCTGAAAAGAAGGTCAGAAACACCATTTTTCTCCATGACTCTGTCAATTGCTATTTTTAATCAGGACACATAATCTTGAATAGATTCTCAGGGGCCCTGTTTTATTGAAGTAAGATGTTGCTGTACCAGCCCCTCCTTATCTGTTCTCTCCAAAGGAAGCCTGCATAGCACACTGTGAGATAGGTGCAAACACAGTCACATCATATAAAATCTGAGCCTGAGTTGTGGAATAGCGGCTTGTGCCAGTAATTAAAAGCACAGACTCTTCTGGGTCTTGATGGTCATTGACCATAGCATATTTCTGAGATGATTTAGTAAATTCTGATAGCCATACAACTGATTGATCAGGAGTAAAATAAGCAGATGCCATACATTTCCAATCATTAGGGGTAAGGGCATATTTACTTGATATCAGTTGTAAAATTTGCATAGTATTGGGCAAGTTCGGGCTGCAGCTTTCACAAACTTGTTTCACCTTTTTTAACATTTTAAATGGGATTGGAACATGTGTCCAACTCTCTGCCCCGTTATCCTCTACAGGATAAGCCTGTAGCCTCCAATTGGAGTCCCATGGTATTATATCTTCCACCTCAGCAGCTGCCTTAATTAAACCTTCCTGTAAAGCTGTGCAGGGGTGGCTTTTTCTATGCTCTTTAGGAAAAACAGCTGGGCTTTGCAAAACAATCTCCTGTCCCTTCTCCCGCTCAACCTGTGGCCAGAACTCTTGCTTTCCTCTCTGCTCTAACTTAATCCTTTCTCTGTTCTCTGCCTCAGCTTTTAGCTGGAGCTGTTGTACTTCTTGTTCTAATTGCTGTAATCTCGCCTTTCCTCTGTCTCCTGATTCTGCTTGAAGGTGAAGTTCCTGCATTTAATGCACTCACCCATCCTCTCTTGCTGAGCTGTACTTAAGGGGTGTGGGAGATAATTTTCTTTATAGCCTTGATCACCTGAGGGCACATATGCTGGTAGGCCTTTTAATGAGGGATGGGGAGCTCTCCTTCTGCTTTTCCTTTTCTTAGGGTATGTTTTTTATTAGAGAATCATCCATTGTAGTTTGTAACTCATAAGTTTGCTCTGTATTTACAACTATACTCTCATGTTTGGTCACAGTTTGACCCATAATGTATCTCTATCTTTACCTTCTCTTCTGGACTAGGAACTGTATGCTTTCTCGAATATTAATTTTTTAATAATATTTCAAAGCCTGACAATCTACTATGCTAAAACCCTCATGTCTGGGTGCCACATGCAACATGCTATAATTGCATTTGCTATTGCCAATCTCTCCTAATTCACAGGGCATCAGAGAAATCTCTGGAAATTATTAATATCAAGCTTACCTCTTCCTGAGGCCTTCAGAAATTCTCTGGCTGCTATCTCATATGGATGCAAGTTTAAGCACAACAGAGCATCAGAGAGTTTATGCAGGCAAGCTTAAGAACTTTATTCACATGGTTTACATCTTACTCTAAGACCTCCTGCACTCTCTTAGCTCCTTCTCCTTGGCAGAGCTCCAGGTGAAAAGGGTCGGGCTTCTCACCCACTGAGCTTATATTGGGTCGGTCCTCTCTAAGTTATCTTTCCAGGCTGCCATCTCAACTCAATCTCCCAGCCAGACTCACTCTCCAGGCTCAAGGCCTTTTATCCTCCCAGAGAATGGGCCTGTGAGAACTTAACGGGCCTTATGAGAACTCCTATAGCCAACGAACTTTCTCCTCTTAAAGGTGAAAACTCCTTTAAACATGTAAACTCTACCTTAGAAGTCCAAAGGTGTAAACTTCCTTCAAAGGCCTGAACCAAAGGTGCGAATTCTGAGCCAGAGAATTGTTTAGACAACCTGAGTTATCATCTTGTAATACTAACATAAGTCTATCTCAATTATCTTCTTGTCGTGTACAACGTTCTCTTCTTCACTCAGCATCAGTTATGAAAGTCTCTCCAAGTTTTTCTTAAATCTGCCTGCTTATCATTTCTTATAGCACAATAATATTCCATTCCATTCATGTACTATAATTTGTTCAGCCATTTCCCAATTGCCCTCAATTACCTCCATTGGAATTTCTTTGCCACCACAAAAAGAATTGCTACAAATATTTTTTGTACATCTATATCATTTTCTCTTTTTTATACTCCTTTTTATAATAGATTTTTATTTTTCAAAATACATGCAAAGATACTTTCCAAGATTCATCCCTGCAAAACCTTGTATTCCAAGTTTTTCTCCCCCACTCTCTACCTCCCCCCTCCCTTATATAGAAAAAATACAATATAGGTTAAATATGTGCAATTATTTCAAACATTTTCATATTTATCAAGCTGTATAAGAAAAATCAGATCAAGGGCCAGCTAGATGGCACAGAAGATAGAGCACCAGCCCCTGAAATCAGGAGGACCTGAGTTCAAATCTGGCCTCAGACACTTAACACTTTCTAGCTGTGTGACCCTGGGCAAGTCATTTAACCCCAATTGTCTCAGCAAAAGAAAGAAAAAAGAAAAATCAGATCAAAGGGGAAAAATAAGAAGAAAAAAAAAACACAAGCAAACAAACAACAAAAGGTGAAAATGCTATGTTGTGATCTACATTAAGTCTCCATAGTCCTCTCTGAATGAGGATGATTCTTTCCATCACACGTATATTGGAGTGCCAGTAGAATCTCGAATCCTCTTCTTCCTGAATCCTGGCTGTGAATCTTCTCGAGCTTCCCTGAAGTTCACCCAGGAAGTCTTGTTCTTCTCTCAGCCTAGACTCTCCTTCCAGACCACCATCTAAACTCAATCTCCCAGTCAGACTACTCTCCAGACCCAATGCTGCCCTCTTTTATCCTCAAAGAGATTGGGCTAGTGAGAACTCCTACAGCCAATGAGTTTGCTCCTTTTAAAGGTGGAAATTCCTTTAAATATGTAAATTCCTTTTCAGAAGTCTAAAGGTGTAAACTCCCCTTAAAGGCTCGAAACAAAGGTGTGAATTCTGAGCTAGAGAATTGCCCAGACACCCTGAGTTATCTCCTTGTAATCCTAACATCTCCCCCTTTCTTTTGATTTAGAACATAGGGTGGTCATGACCTTGAAACATAAATCCATCAATATGGGAGGTATTACACATAATTACATAAATACATACTAACATAACACATGCTAGAAGTGATGTAATAAATAACATAATCAAATAATCATAAATTGAGAATTTATACATGTCCATAAGTCCATTATCCATTAGTTCATGTTCCAGGAATCCAATAATTCCTGTAAGTTTTTAAAGTCCTACAATAGTCTTCATCAACAATTTTTCATCTCAAGGAATTCAATGATCTCTGCTGGTCTTCAAGTCCTTTAACAGTCTTCTTATTAGTCATGTTCTTTCAGTGTCAGATGTTTTTTAGATCTTCTCCTTTGTTTTGAGGTTTTTTTCTTTTTCTGTCTCTATCCAGGTGCTTGTTGCCACCCATCTGTTTCCTTCTGTCTATTAAAATACAAGCAAACCCTCTCTCCCAGGCAGTTAACCTATCTAATTTCCTCCTATTTACCACTTTCTAAATCTCTTCTCATCATCTGGATGCTATTTGCACTGGACACAGCCCTTGGTTGGTTTAAAAGGCCTGTATTCTCCCCAAGTGTAATCCATTTCTGCAATCTGATTGCCTTTTGGCTGACTTATCAAGTAATCCCTTTCTTCCATGTGATTACTTTTCAGCTGATAGATCACCTCAGAGTCCAGAAAGGCTCTTTGGGTGTAACTTCAGCTGCCATCATGCTCCACCTATCTTTTGATTGATATCTTGAAGCTGGGCTCCACCTCTCATTTCTCTGGGTCAATCTACATCCAGAGGCCTTGTGACATTTTGGACATGGAGTTTTAGGTTTTCTCTCACCCTGTCTTCTCACTCTGTCTCCCTATCTACATTGAGCCCAACTTTTTCACATTGGAAACATTGACGAATTTCTCTAGAAGTCCTTTGCCAAGAGGGACCCTGTCTTTCCATGTTCATCATAGTCTGGGTGTAAAAAGTATTTGTTCCCATTGTAGCACAGCATCTTATGATGCTAAAGGAGCATCTTTGTCTAGTCCCTATATAATTCTTTTGCAAATCTCATTGGCATTTTCCTTAGCCAGATGTTTGGTCATTATTTCTGTAGCTGCATTTTCGCCAATAGTTCTTTTGAAAACAATTTGCAGATGTCTCACAAAATCTGCAAAAGGTTCACTGGGACCTTGCTCAATTTTAGTGAAAGCCTCCCCCCGATCTTTCTGTCTGGGAAGGGAACCCCAAGCTTTTTTTTTTTTTTTAATTTTATAATTATAACATTTTTTGACAGTACATATGCATAGGAAATTTTTTACAATATTATCCATTGTACTCCCTTCTGTTCTGAATTTTTCCCCTCCTTTCCTCCACCCCCTTCCCTAGATGGCAGGCATCCCCATACATATTAAATATGTTACAGTATATCCTAGGTACAATATAAATGTGCAGAACTGAATTTTGTTGTTGTTGTTGTTGTTGTTGTTGTTGTTGTTGTTGTTGTTGTTGTTGTTGCAAAAGAAGAATTGGATTCGGAAGGTAAAAATAACCTGGGGAGAAAAACAAAAAAATGCTAACAGTTTACACTCATTTCCCAGTGTTCCTTCTCTGAGTATAGATGATTCTGTCCATCATTGATCAATTGGAATTGGATTAGCTCTTCTCTATGTTGAAGATATCCACTTCCATCAGAATACATCCTCATATTGTATTGTTGTTGAAGTGTATAATGATCTCCTGGTTCTCCTCATTTCACTCAGCATCAGTTGATGTCTCTCAAAGCCTCTCTGCATTCATCCTGTTGGCCATTTGTTACAGAACAATAATATTCCATAACATTCATATACCATAATTTACCCAACCATTCTCCACTTGATGGGCATCCACTCAGTTTCCACTTTCTGGCCACTACAAAAAGGGCTGCCACAAACATTTTGGCACATACAGGTCCCTTTCCCTTCTTTAGTATTTCTTTGGGATATAAGCCCAGTAGTAGCACTGCTGGATCAAAGGGTATGCACAGTTTGATAACTTATAGTTTCAATTTCATCACCTGAAAATTGTCTGTTTATATTCTTTGACCATTTATCAATTGGAGAATGGCTTGATTTCTTATAAATTAGAGTCAGTTCTCTGTATATTTTGGAGATGAGGCCTTTATCAGAACCTTTAACTGTAAAAATGTTTTCCCAATTTGTTACTTCCCTTCTAATCTTGTTTGCATTAATTTTGTTTCTACAAAAGCTTCTTAACTTGATGTAATCAAAATTTTCTATTTTGTGATCAATAATGATTTCTAGTTCTCCTTTGCTCACAAATTCATACCTCTTCCACAAATCTGAGAGGGAAAGTATCCTAGGTTCCTCTAATTTATTTATGATCTCATTCTTTATGCCTAAATCATGGACCCATTTTGATCTTATCTTAGTATGTGGTATTAAATGTGGGTCCATGCCTAGTTTCTGCCATACTAATTTCCAGTTTTCCCAGTAGTTTTTGTCAAATAATGAATTCTTATCCCAAAAGTTGGGATCTTTGGGTTTGTCAAACACTAGATTGCTATTTTTATTCTGTGAACCTAACGTATTCCCCTGATCAACTAATCTATTTCTTAGCCAATACCAAATGGTTTTGGTGACTGCTGCTTTATAATATAATATATAGATCATTATAATATATATAGATCTTTATAATATAGATCAGGAACAGCTAGGCCACCTTCATTTGATTTTTTTTTTTTCATTACTTCCCTTGAAATTCTTGACCTTTTGTTCTTCTATATGAATTTTGTTGCTTTTTTCTAGGTCATTAAAATAGTTTCTTGGGAGTCTGATTGGCATAGCACTAAATAAATAGATTAGTTTAGGGAGTATTGTCATTTTGATTATATTCGCTCGGCCTGTCCAAGAGCACTGAATGTCTTTCCAATTATTTAAATCTGACATTATTTTTGTGGCAAGTGTTTTGTAATTTTGCTCATATAATTCCTGACTTTCCTTTGGTAGATATAGTCCCAAATATTTTATACTATTGACAGTTATTTTGAATGGGATTTCTCTTTGTATCTCTTGCTTTTGGATTGTGTTGGTAATGTATAAAAAGGCTGAAGATTTATGTGGATTTATTTTGTGTCCTGCAACTTTACTAAAGTTCTGAATTATTTCTAATAGCTTTTTAGCAGAGTCTTTGGGGTTCTCTAAGTATACCATCATGTCATCTGCAAAGAGTGATAGTTTGATTTCCTCATTACCTACTCTAATTCCTTGAATCTCTTTCTCGGCTCTTATTGCCGAGGCTAGCGTTTCAGTACTAGATTGAATAGTAATGGTGATAGTGGGCAACCTTGTTTCACTCCTATTAATGGGAAAGGTTCCAGTTTATAGCCATTACATATGATGTTTACTGATGGTTTTAAATATATGCTCCTTATTATTTTATGGAATAGTCCATTTATTCCTATGCTCTCAAGTGTTTTTAGTAGAGATGGATGTTGGATTTTAACAAATGCTTTTTCTGCATCTATTGAGATGAACATATGGTTTTTGTTAATTTGGTTATTGATATGGTCGATTATGCTAATAGTTTTCCTAATATTGAACCAGCCCTGCATTCTTTGTATAAATCCCACTTGGTTATAGTGTCTTATCCTGGGAATGATTTTGTATAGTATTTTTGCTAATATTTTATTTAAGATTTTAGCATCAATATTCATTAGGGAGAATTGGTCTATAATTTTCTTTCTCTGTTTTCAGCCTACCTGGTTTAGATATCAATACCATGTCTGTGTCATAATAGGAATCTGGTAGGACTCCTTCAATCCCTAGTTTTTCAAATAGTTTATATAGCATTGGAATTAGTTGTTCTTTAAATGTTTGGTAGAATTCACATGTAAATCTATCTGGTCCTGGGGATTTTTTCTTAGGGAGTTGGTTAATAGCTTGTTCTATTTCTTTTTCTGAAATGGGACTATTTAGACTATTTACTTCTTTCTCTGTTTATCTGGGCAAGCTATATTTTTGAAGGTATTCTTCCATTTCATTTTAGTTTTCAAATTTATTGGCATAAAGTTGGGCAAAGTAGCTCCTAACTATTCTTCTAATTTCTTCTTCATTAGTGGTGAGTTCAACCTTTTCATTTTTAAGACTATCAATTTGTTTTTTCTCTTTCCTTTTTTTAAATCAGATTTACTAAGGGTTTGTCTATTTTGTTGGTTTTTTCATAGAACCAACTCTTAGTTTTATTAATTAATTCAATAGGTTTTTTACTTTCAATTTTATTAATCTCACCTTTTATTTTTAGAATTTCAAGTTTCATGTTTGTCTGGGGGTTTTTAATTTGTTCCTTTTCTAGCAATTTTAGTTGTAAGCCCAATTCATTGACCTTCTCTTTCTCTATTTTATGCAAGTAGGCCTCTAGAGATATAAAACTTCCCCTTATTACTGCTTTGGCTGTATCCCACACATTTTGGTATGATGACTCATTATTGTCATTTTCTTGGGTGAAGTTATTAATTATGTCTATGATTTGCTGTTTTACCCAATCATTCTTTAGTATAAGATTATTTAGTTTCCAATTATTTTTTGTTCTATTTTCCCCTGTCTTTTTATTGAATGTAATTTTCATTGCATTGTGGTCTGAAAAGGATGCATTTACTATTTCTGCCTTACTGCATTTGATTTTGAGGTTTTTATGTCCTAGTATATGATCAATTTTTGTATAGATTCCATGAACTGCTGAGAAGAAAGTATACTCCTTTCTGTCTCCATTTAGCTTTCGCCAAAGATCTATCATATCAAATTTTTTTAGTATTATGTTTACCTCTTTGACTTCTTTCTTATTTATTTTGTGGTTCAAATTATCTAGTTCTGAGAGAGCCAAGTTGAGATCCCCCATTACTATAGTTTTGCTGTCCATTTCTTCTTGCATCTCTCTTAACTTCTCTAGGAATTTGGATGCTATACCACTTGGTCCATATGTTTAGTATTGATATTTCTTCATTATCTATTGTACCCTTTAATAAAATATAGTTTCCTTCCTTATCTCTTTTAATTAAATCTATCTTTGCTTTTACTTGATCTGACATCAGGATTGCTATGCCTGCTTTTTTTTTTTTTTTTTTTTTTACTTCACTTGAAGCATAATACATTCTGCTTTAAATGTGTTTCTCATATTCTGGCTTTTAATCCAATCTGCTATTCACTTCCATTTTATGGAACAGTTCATCCCATTTACATTCACAGTTAAAATAACTAATTCTATATTTTCTGCCATTTTATTTACCCTAAGTTATGCTTCTCTCTTTCTTTTCCCCCTTCTCTTCTGCCCAGTATTTTGCTTCTGATGACCACCACCCTCAAACAGCCTCCCCCTTTAGAGCCCCTTCCCCTTTTTTATATCTTTCCCCTACTAATACTTCTATTTTCCCTTCTATTAGTCTTTCCCTTTCTTTTCCCCTTTCCCCTCCCACTTCCCTATAAGCTAAGACAAGTTTATCTGTGAAACCAAATATGTCTGATATTCTCTCTTTGAGCCAAATCTGATGAGAGTAAGATTGATACAGTGTTCATCCCTCTTCTCCCCCCCCCTTAATTATAACAGGCCTTTTTTGGCTCTTTGTGAGATGTTATTTCCCTTATTTTACCTCATTTTCCCTCTTTTTCTGGTACATTCCCCTTTCCACTTCTATTTTTCTTTTTCATATTATCATAATAAAATCAAATTATACCTGCACTCTCTAAGTATACCCATAACAGAAATATAGTTCTTAAGAGTTCTTTCCTTTTTACCTTTTTATGCTTCTCTTGAGTTCTGTGTTTGGAGATCAAATTTTTTCTGATTTTTTTCTTAGATTTCTGATTTTTTTATTAGAAATAGGTGAAATTCACCTACATCATTGAATGTCCATCTTCTTCCCTGAAAGATAATGGTCATTTTAACTGGTTACCTTATTCTTGGCTGTAATCTAAGTTCCTTTGTCTTTTGAAATATCAGATTCCAGGCCCTTCGATCCTTTAAGGTGGAAGCTTCTAGGTCCTGGGTAATGCTGATTATGGCCTATATTTAAATTATTTTTTTCTGGCTGCTTCCAATATCTTTTCCTTGGTGTGATAATTCTGAAATTTAGCCATGATATTCTTTGGGGTTTTAATTTTGGGGTCTCTTTTAGGAGACAATTGAGGAATTCTTTCAATGGTTATTTTACCTTCCAATTCTAAGACATCAGGGCAATTTTCCTTTATGATTTCTTGTAAGATAATGTCTAGATTCTTTTTTTCATCATTTCTTTCAGAAAGTTCAATAATGCTTAGATTGTTTCTCCTAAATCTGTTTTCCAGGTCAGTTGTTTTTTCTAGGAGGCATTTCATATTTTCTTCTGTGTAATATTCTTCTCTAAAATGTAATATTATCTTGTTGGGGTTTCCTGGGGGTCTCTGAAGAAAGCCTTAGTTTCAGTTCAGTAATCACGCCAAATGCAGCCAGGTATTAAAGTCCAAATTCTTTATTTTCTCTTTTCAAATCTTGTCTCCTTTCCTGCGGTCCAGTTAGCTTTTTTAGAGGCCTTTTGAAGTCTTGGTTTTGAGAGCTTGAGCTCCCGCCTGCCTTCTCTGGCTTCTGAATCTCCCCAATTGAATTCTGGCTGAGGCTCCAAGAGCTTCTAGTGTGCTTGTCTTTCTGGTCCTGAGAGCTTCTTGCTTATATGCCTTACACTGAGTATACACCAATCATTATATCTCTAGGAAATCATTATTTATTGTAGGATTAAATCAATGCTAAACTAGATTTAACCATTGTCTCCTCAATTCACTTAGTACCTTGTTTCAAGTTCTGACCCATAACATCTCGTTGTAGGATCAGATCAATCATACTGAACCATGCTAAATTAGATAACTATTGTCTCTATTAATTCCACTGATTTAGCACCTTGTTTCAAATTCTGACCTATAACACTTCTGTTTTTTCATTTTTTTGTTTTTGTTTGAAGTGTTATTGAGTCATTCACATCCATTTGTTCAAATCTAATTTTTAGTGTATTATTTTCTTCAATTACCTTTTTAAAGCTCCTTTTCTATTTGGCCAATTGAATTGTTTTCTTCATTGCATTTGTTTTTCCATTTCACAAATTTTGTTTTTCAATGAATTAGTATGTTTTTCATATCTATTTTGTAAAGTGTTATATGCTATTTCCATTTCATCAAATCTATTTTACAGGGATATATATGCTTTTCCCATCCCTTCTTGCAAAGATCTCATTTCCTTTTTCCATTTTTTTTCTAGTTTTCTTTTAAGGTCCTTTATGCAATCTTCCAAGAAAGCCTTGTCAAATGAGGACCAGTTCATGTATCCCTTTGGGGCTTCATCTGGAGTTGATTTGCTTTTAGGATCTTTAGGATTTGAAATCTTTAGGACAGAAATACTGTCTCTCCATAAAGGCTGTCTATGGTGAGAGTTCTTTTGGGGTTTTTGCTCATTTTTAAAGCCTTTAAGTTTGCTCTTAACTGAAAGAAATGACAGCTGCTTTAGTTTGTCCTGGGGCAGTTTTGCTGATTGCCTTTTGGTGCTGGGTAATCATGGCTATGTCCCGGGATCTTATGGGGCTCAGTGCTTTACAATATGCCTTTTTTTAGCAAATCTGCCAAACCACCTGCTTGCAACCAGGACAGAGTAGTCTAAGAGGCTTATAGAAAATTTCCAGGTGTGTGGAAGCTGCTACATTCTGACTCACTGCACCAGCTTCTTGCTCTGGTCTCCCTGTGCTGCTGTCAAGGCTTGGCAGACTACCCCCCTGCCTGTTTGAAACAGACCTGTTCTGAAGTTCTTCCAAAGTGTATTCTACTGGAAATATGCTGTACTCCACATATTTGTGTGTTTTTTGACTCCAAAACCAGGCTTAATCTGCTTTTGGTTTGATAAAAGGTCAGAGGAAGTCACAGAAAGTCATGTCTGCTCTTCACCACCTTGGCTTTGTTCCCCCCACACCCTTTGAAAACTTTATATCTGAAGAGCATCAATGTATCAAAATACATCGTCTTCATCTTTTGCCTCAATTTGTTCTAAGTATCATGATGGTGATAACTAGTAGTATAAGCAAGAACAGAATTCCAGTGATATAGATGAAATGGAATTTGTTCTGAAAATTAAATAACCTCCATGTAGTAAGTGTATCTATATTCTGCATCCTAAGTGACAGCTTTTTAAAAAAATTTTATTTATAAATTTTTTTGACATTATATATGTATGAGTAATTTTTTTTATAACATTATCCCTTGTATTCATTTTTCCAAATTATCCCCTCCCTCCCTCTACTCCCTCCCCTTGGTGACAGGCAATCCCATATATTTTACATGTGTTACAATATAATCTAGATACAATGTATGTGTGTAAATACCATTTTCTTGTTGCACATTAAGTATTTGATTCCAAAGGTATAAGTAACCTGGATAGATAGACAGTAGTTCTAACAGTTTACATTCACTTCCCAATGTTCTTTCTCTGGGTGTAGTTGTTTCTGTCCATCATTGATCAACTGGAAGTGAGTTGGATCTTCTCAATGGTGAAGATATCCACTTCCATCAGATTACATCTTCATACTGCATTGAAGTGTACAGCGATCTTCTGGTGCTATTCATTTCACTCAGCATCAGTTGATGTAAGTCTCTCCAAGCCTCTCTGTATTCCTCCTGCTGGTCATTTCTTACCGAGCAATAATATTCCATAACCTTCATATACCATAATTTACCCAACCATTCTCCAATTGATGGACATCCATTCATCTTCCAGTTTCTGGCCACTACGAAAAGCGCTGCCACAAACATTTTGGCACATACAGGTCCCTTTCCCCTCCTCAGTATTTCTTTGGGATATAAGCCCAATAGCAGCAATACTGGATCAAAGGGTATGCACAGTTTGATAACTTTGTGGGCATAATTCCAGATTGCTCTCCAGAATGGTAGGATTCTTTCACAACTCCACCAACAATACATCAGTGTCCCAGTTTTCCCACAGCCCCTCCAACATTCATCGTTATTTGTTCCTGTCATCTTAGCCAATCTGACAGGTGTGTAATGATACCTCAGAGTTTTCTTAATTTGCATTTCTCTGATCAGTAGTGATTTGGAACACTCTTTCATATGAGTGGATATAATTTCAATTTCATCATCTGAGAATTGTCTGTTCATATCGTGACAGCTTTTTTTTGAGGTACATATCATTATGTCAAGGTTATTATGAAGAAAATATGTTTTTGTTCCCTAGATATTTAGGAATATTGGTAATTTTCAAATTCAGTGAGGTTTTTTTTTACACATTTTCTTTGACATCTTATTTCTATAAACATCAATGCTATCTTCTGGAATTCATGAACATCAATCTTTTGGGCTTTGATTTCATGATTGAGGCCTATAATTCTATAATATGTCAGTAGGGAAGAATATGACCCTACTATTAGAAAGGAGGTAAGAAAGTCCATTAACCACTCTGATTCCCTAGCTATACTATGCAGAAAAGCAAAGTGAAAGTATAGAAAATAGGAAGGTGCATCATTAGTAAAATCAATTACTTCATCAGTGTGAGTAATCAGTCTGCCTGAATAGATCAAAGCCATTTTATGCTTTAGTAAATGCTGCTACAGTTAGGTTTAGGTAAAAATCAAATCAAATCACTATTTCTTGGCCAGCCTTCTTTTCTCTCAGCTGCTTCTAGCCTGAATCATTTCTTGCTCACTCAAAATGAGGACTAGAAAAGAGAATTGGCCCCGCATCACAGAGTTAATAAATAGGACATCCAATACTTGAACTCATGCATTTTTATATCAGATCTAAGGTTCTTATTACTTTGCTTCACTCTCTAATTCATTTCCAGGTTAGTTTCCTATGACAAAATTCAACTTGTCAGTGAGTGATCAGTCTGAATGGCAATCAACCCTCGTTCATTCAGTGAAGGCATTATATCTTAGATGTCTTTGACATGACCTGTCTCATGATTTCAAAAGTTGGAAGAACTACAACTCTTCCATGGATTGCCCAATGGATAGATAGTTTAGGCTGATACTCTTATTATAGTTTGCTGTTTGGGTAGTTCCTAAAATGAGTTTCGTCTTCACATTTAAGGAATTCTTCCAGTAGTTTGTATTTGAATCATAATTCACCCATGGAATTTATATTGAGAGATTCTTCACCAGTGAGGCCCTTAGCATTATATTTTTCTTTGCTACAGCAACATTCATTGGCAATGTGCATCTGTGAACCGGTAGGCTAGCCTTTGATCAACTATTTTCTTTTTTTTTTTTTTTAATTTAAATTTTATTTTATAATTATAACATTTTTTGACAGTACATATGCATGGGTAATTTTTTACATTATCCCTTGCACTTACTTCTATTCAGATTTTTTCCCTTCCTCCCCCAACCCCCTCCCCCAGATGGCAAGCAGTCTTATATATGTTAAATATATTACAGTATATTCTAGATACAATATATGTGTGTAGAACCGAATTTTTTGTTGCACAGGAAGAATTGGATTCAGAAGGTAAAAATAACAGTTTACATTCATTTCCCAGTGTTCCTTTTCTGGATGTAGCTGGTTCTGTCCATCATTAATCAATTGGAATTGGATTAGCTCTTCTCTATATTGAAGAAATCCACTTCCATCAGCATACATCCTCATACAGTATTATTGTTGAAGTGTATAATGATCTTCTGGTTCTGCTCGTTTCACTCAGCATCAGTTGATGTAAGTCTCTCCAAGCCTCTCTGTATTTCTCCTGCTGGTCATTTCTCATAGAACAATAATATTCCATAATATTCATATACCATAGTTTACCCAACCATTCTCCAATTGATGGACATCCATTCATCTTCCAGCTTCTAGCCACTATGAAAAGGGCTGCCACAAACATTTTGGCACATACAGGTCCCTTTCCCTTCTTTAGTAGTTCCTTGGGATATAAGCCCAGTAGTAGTATGGCTGGGTCAAAGGGTATGCACATTTTGATAACTTTTTGGGCATAATTCCAGATTGCTCTCCAGAATGGTTGGATTCTTTCACAACTCCACCAACAATGCATCAGTGTCCCAGTTTTCCCACAGCCCCTCCAACATTCGTTATTTGTTCCTGTCATCTTAGCCAATCTGACAGGTGTGTAATGATACCTCAGAGTTTTCTTAATTTGCATTTCTCTGATCAATAGTGATTTGGAACACTCTTTCATATGAGTGGAAATAGTTTTAATTTCATCATCTGAAAATTGTCTGTTCATATCCTTTGACTATTTATCAATTGGAGAATGGCTTGATTTCTTATAAATTAAAGTCAATTCTCTGTATATTTTGGAGATGAGGCCTTTATCAGAACCTTTAACTGTAAAAATGTTTTCCCAATTTGTTACTTCCCTTCTAATCTTGTTTGCATAAGTTTTGTTTGTGCAGAAACTTTTTAATTTGGTGTAATCAAAATGTTCTATTTTGTGATCAATAATAGTCTCTAGTTCTCCCTTGGACACAAACTCCTTCCTCCTCCACAAGTCTGAGAGGTAAACCATCCCATGTTCCTCCAATTTATTTATGATTTCGTTCTTTATGCCTAAATCTTAGACCCATTTTGATCTAATCTTAGTACGTGGTGTTAAATGTGGGTCCATGCCTAGTTTCTGCCATACTAATTTCCAGTTTTCCCAGCAGTTTTTGTCAAATAATGAATTCTTATCCCAAAATTTGGGATCTTTGGGTTTGTCAAAGATTAGATTGCTATTTTTATTCACTATCTTGCCCTGTGAACCTAACCTATGCCACTGATCAACTAGTCTATTTCTTAGCTAATACCAAATGGTTTTGGTGACTGTTGCTTTATAATATAGCTTTAAATCAGGTATACTTAGACCACCTTCCTCTGACTTTTTTTTCATTAGTTCCCTTGCAATTCTTGACCTTTTATTCTTCTATATGAATTTTGTTGTTATTTTTTCTAGGTCATTAAAATAGTTTCTTGGGAGTCTGATTGGTATAGCACTAAATAAATAGATTAGTTTGGGGAGTATCTTTATTATATTTGCTCAGCCTATCCAAAAACACTGAATGTCTTTCCAATTATTTAAATCTGACTTTATTTTTGTGGCAAGTGTTTTGTAATTTTGCTCATATAATTCCTGACTCTCCTTTGGTAGATATATTCCCAAATATTTTATACTATCGACTGTTATTTTGAATGGAATTTCTCTTTGTATCTCTTGCTGTTGGATTGCGTTGGTTATGTATAAAAATCCTGAGGATTTATGTGGATTTATTTTGTATCCTGTGACTTTGCTAAAATTCTGAATTATTTCTAATAGCTTTTTAGCAGAGTCTTTGGGGTGATCAACTATTTTCTTGATGGTTATATTAAAAACTCCACATTTCATGCCATCTGGTACCATTAACCTCCATAATATTTTGAGATGATCTTTGATTTCCCTCAAGCCTATATTCTTCCTTCCAAGGGAGGGGAGCATCTTTCCAATGAACTCTGTGGTTGGATTTTGACAATGTGCATAAAAAGATAAATAAAAAAGAAAATTAGTTCTTACCTTCAAATGGCTTCAATTTTATTGTGGACACACATCATGTATACATAAAAGCAAACCATCTAAGTTAATGTTAGGTGAAACAGAGTACTTATAGGTGTGGGAATCTGAGAGAAATTAGGGAAAGCTTTGTAGAAATGGTAAGATCTGAACTAAGTTTTTTTGAATGAAGATAAATATTCTAAGTGTCTTGAGATAATGAGGAAATATGTTACAGTCATGGGAAAATGCTTGTTGAGATTACACTTTTTAAAGATGAAAATGAATGTTTTACTTCTTGTCCCAAAGCACAAAGTTCCTCTCTTGTCGTCCCAGTTACTAAGGATGATGAAATCAATCGACTTCCTGGTATTCCCATTACATGATCCTCTCTGATCCCCTCCCTCATCATATAATCCATGTTAAAAAATGTAGAAAATTTTTCCTTTAGTGAGGAGAAGTTAATAATTATTAACTCATTAAGCATGCATATTCAGTGCTTACATTTATCTTTCACACACTTCTTGATTTTTGTTTGATTTTTATCAGCTTATCAGTTCAGTAAGTTAGTATCTTGTTTTGTACAACTAACAAATCGGCCTTAAGTCTTTCTCCCTATATGGAAATACAGTTCTATAAATTGAGCACACTTAGGATGGTTTTAGATAACATAATAATCCAAATAGCAGATAATATTAAGTGAAAAGCAATAGTAATATTTCTGCTTTCTCTTTTTCCTGTTCCATTTATTTTATTATTTTAAAATGGTCTTTTCCCTGCATTCCACCCCTTCCCCATCCAATGAGAAGACAAACTATGATAGCAATTAAATACATGAAATATATGCAAAATATATATTTTCCATATTAGTCATATTGTAAAATAAAAATGGGATAATTATAAGTAAATTTATACTCAGAGTTCATCAGTTCTATCTCTGAAGATGGATAGAATTTTTATCATGAGTCCTTTAAAATTGTTTCAGATCACTATGTTGATCAAAGTAACTAAATCTTTCACAATTGATCACCATTGCATCTCTGTTATGTATAATGATCTCTTGGTTCTTCTCACTTCACTTTGCATAAGTTCATATAGATCTTGTCATATTTTTCCCCCCTGAAACACCCGACTCATCATTTCTTAAAACACAATAGCTGTTATTGTTCAGTCATTGTCCAACTATGTCTGACTCTTTGTTGTTCCCATTTGGGGTTTCATGGCAAAACCAATTCATTTTCCACATGAAGAACTGAGGCTAACAGGGTGAAATTACTTTCCCAGGATCACATACATCATTAAGAATCTGAGGCCAGATTACAACCCACGAAGATGAGTCTTTCTGTTCCAAGCCTAGTACTCTATCCATTGAACCAACTTATTACCTCTAGTACAATAATACTTCATTGCAACTTGTTCAACCATTACCCAATTTATGAGCATCTCCTCACTTTTCAATATATTACTACCACAAAAAAGCCACTAGAAACATTTTTGTACTTTTAGGTCATTGGTTTATTTCAACAAGTGTTTTTTTCTTCATATGTTAAATCCAATATATGTATACAGTTATCTTGCTGCACAAGAAAAATCAGACCAAGAAGGAAGAAAAAAACTGAGAAAGAACAAAATACAAGTAAACAACAGAGAGATTGAGTATACTATGTTGTGGTCCACACTCAGTTCCCATGGTTCTCTCTCTGGGTGTAGATAGCTCTCTTCATCTACTGAACAAGTGAAACTGGTTTGAATCATTTCATTGTTGAAGAGAGTCATGTCCATCAGAATTGATTATAGTATAGTTTTGTTGCCATGATAATGATCTCCTAGTTCTGCTTGATATTACTTTATTATCTATGGTACCCTTTATCAAGATATAGTATCCTTCTTTATCTCTTTTAATTAGATCTATTTTTGCTTTTGCTTGATCTGAGATCAAGATCACTACTATTGCTTTTTTTATTTCTTCATCTGAAGCATAATAGATTCTGCCCCAGCCTTTTTACCTTTACTCTCCAAGTGTCACTCTACTTTAAATGTATTTCTTGTAAACAACATCTTGTAGAATTCTGCTATCTGCTTCCATTTTATGGGAAAATTCACACCATTCACATTCACAATGAAAATGACCAATTCTGTATTTCTTGACATCTTATTTTCCCCAAGTTATATTTCCTTTCCTACTTTCCCTCCTTCTCAGTGTTTTGCTTCTGACCACCACCTTCCTCAAACAGCTTTCCCTTTTTCAACTCCTCCTTCCTTTTTATACCTTTTCCCTTTCTACATCTGTTCTCCCTTCCCCTTTTCTTTCCCCTTTCCCCTCCCACTTCCCTAAGACATGTTTCTATGTGAAGCTAAATATGTCTGATATTCTCTCTTTGAGCTTAATCTGATGAGAGTATGAGTCACACGATGCTCATTTCCCTCAATGTAATAGGTCTTTTTTTGCCTTTTCATGAGATGTAATTTACCCCATTTTGCCTCCATTTTCCTTTTCTTCTAATACAATTCTAATACATTCTTTCCATATGTAGCTTTTTTTTATACTATCACAGCAAAGTAAAATTATACCTGCACCCTCTAAGTATACCCATAACAGAAATACAGTTCTCAAGAGTTAAACATACCATCTTCCCATGTAGGGATGTAAGCTTTTTTACTTGTAAAAGTCTTTCTTTCATTTTTATCTTTTTAATGCTTCTCTTGAATTCTGTATTTGAAGATCAAATTTTCTGTTCAGCTCTGGTCTTTTCATTAGAAATAAATGAAATTCACCCATTTCATTCAATATCCATCTTTTCCTCTGAAAGATAATGCTTAATTTTGCTGGATAGCTGATTCTTGGCTGCCATGCAAGTTCCTTTGCCTTTTGGAATATCAGATTCCATACCCTTTGATCCTTTAATGTGGAAGCTGCTAGGTCCTGGCTAATCCTGATTGTGGCTCCTCAATATTTGAATTGTTTCTTTCTGGCTGCTTGAAAAATTTTCTCCTTGATCGGATAATTCTGGAACTTAGGGGCAATATTCCTTGGAGTTTTCATTTTGAGGTCTCTCTCTCAAGACATGATCTGTGAATTCTTTCAATGGCTATTTTACCCTTTGATTTTAGGACATCAAAGCAGTTTTTCCTTGATGATTTTTCCTGAAAGATCACATCTAGGCTTCTTTTTTTCATCATGGTTTTCAGGAAGTCTAATAAGTTTTAGATTGTTTCTCCTGGATCTATTTTACAGATCAGTTGTTTTTCTAGTGAAGTATTTTACATTTTGTTCTATTTTTTTTTTTTTTTTGGTTTTGTTTGACTCATTCTTGTTGCCTCATTCACTTCCATTTGTTCAATTCTAATTTTTAATGAATCATTTTCTTCAGTTAGTTTTTTTATCTCCTTTTACATTTGGCCAATTGAATTTTTAAATGAGTTGTTTTGTTCAATGGATTTTTTTTCCCTTTCACAAATTCTCTTTTTCAAGGAGTTTTTTTTTTCCCCATTTTACTAAATCTATTTTGTAAGGAGTTTTCTTCAGATAATTTGTGTGTTTCCTTTTCCAAACTCCTGCAATGCTCTCATTTCTTTTCCTTATTTTTTCTTCTCTCTTTCAAAATCATTTTCACATTCTTCCAAGAAAGCCTTGTGAGATGGGAACCAACTCATATCACCCTTCGGGGCTTCATATGCAGATAATTTGTCTTTAGTATCCTCAAAGTTTGAGGTCTGTTCTTTATGGAGAAAGAGAAGATGAAAAGAAAAAGGGTGCTATGAAGATTTTCACTGTCCTAAGCCAGTGCTTCTGGCTTCCTGTCAATCCTTTTTTTCTTAAGATAAATTATACAGAGTATAACTTAGGTTGAGTTTCAAGTAACTTAATGATTCATCTCAAAACCCCCAGCATCTGCTAAATTTTTTTTAGTACTTTTACAACTCTAATTACCTAACTTTATTTCTGTAAACCTAACTTGGTTAATACTGGATGCACAGAAAATTTTTATCAGACTCTTTTTTCCTTTTTTAGATGGAGTTAGGAATGTTAATAAAACTTTCCTTGTGTTTATTCCTTAGGAGTTTTTCTTTCTGACTGCATTTAAAATCTTACAAGGTAACAGAATCTTGATCACAGCACAAACATGACATTCTGCAAGCATAGAACAAACAAAATGATAGGACACATGCTATTAAAACACTTAATTGAGACTCTATCTAGACCCTTCCAGATAGAGTGAAGTTAGATACTTTCTTGAGCTCCTCCTTTACAAATGTATCCCAGTGATGCAGAAGACCCCCCAAAGGGAAAAGCACTCACTTGAATGACTAGGAGAATTGAAGTGACAAGGGAGCATGATATTTAGGATCCCATCTGCAAGAAAAAGCCATTCAAAATTCTCGAGTTTCTTCCTCTCAGCTAAAAAGAATGGCTAACTAGAAGCAATTTGTAAGAATAGCAAAAGAAAGACATCTTAAGAAAGAGAGCTAGACCTCTCCCCATTTTCCTTCCCTTCTGTAAAATAAGTCCAATTACAAGATGGTATTATAATTTAGAGAGCCTTTCTCAGGCAATTTTTCCTGGTCTCCAAAATTGTACTGGGGCCAAACAGTTTTGCAAAAGAAGATGAAGTGTTTTTATTTGAATTCCCTTTTGCCAAATAGTTCATAATGTCTGAGGAGACATTGTAGGGGCTAGTCCTTAGAAAGGAAAAATACCTTGCCCCATATTCCATAACTGAGCTCCTAACCTTTAGCATCCTAAAGGATGAGGAAAATATGAAAAGAGAGAACAAGTGGCTAATTGAAAGACATTCCTTTCTTTCTTTTTTGATAATACATCATAAAGAAATTTATTTTAAAATAATTCTTTGGCATACATATAATTTTACCATTTATTCAAGAGGAAAGCAAATTTGCATATTGATGAGATTATTTGCTTATTTATTTTTTACATAAAGAATTAAGTATTGATAGAATATTTGATATCTTTTACTATTATCAATTTTTTTGTTACCCCCACATTCAGTTATGAGACCTCATATGGGGTTGTGACCCATAGTTTACGAAGCTTTGCTCTAGCTTACAAAAATCCTTTGGGATCATGACTTGTGTTGCAATTAGTTTCATCTTTGTATTATCTAAAATTTTGCAATGTCATTTCTGCCTTTATCCAAATCGGTAAAAATGTCAAACAGCACAGGACCAAGCAAAAACCTAGGGTATTACTTTGGAGATCTCCTTGTCATGCTAATATTAATGTTAACTAGTGCTTTTTATTTTTGAAAGTAGATAGCTTTTTATTTACAAGATATATTCATGGGTAATTTTTCAGCATTGACAATTGCAAAACCTTTTGTTCCAATTTTTCCCCTCTCTCGTCCCACCCCCTCCCCCAGATGGCAGGTTGACCAATACATTTTAAATATGTTAAAATACAAGTTAAATACAATATATGTATACATGTCCAAAAAGTTATTTTGCTGTACAAAAAGAATCAGGTAAATTTATTTTATTTTATTTTTAACAACATTATCTCTTGTACTCCCTTCTGTTCTGTAGGGGAGTTTTTCCCCTCCTTCACTCCACGCCCTCCCCTAGATGGCAGGCATTCCCATACATATTAAATATCTTATAGTATATCCTAGGTACAATATATATGTGCAGAACCGCATTTTGTTGTTATTGTTGTTGCAAAGGAAGGATTGTATTCGCAAGGTAAAAATAATCTGGGAAGAGAAACAAAACAAAAAACAAAACAAAACAAAACAAAACCAATGCCCTCAGTTTACACTCATTTCCCAGTGTTCTTTCTCTGGGTGTAGCTGATTCTGTCCATCATTGATCAATTGGAATTGGATTAGCTCTTCTCTATGTTGAAGATATCCACTTCCATCAGAATACATCCTCATACAGTATCATTGTTGAAGTGTATAATGATCCCCTAGTTCTACTCATTTCACTCAGCATCGGTTGATATAAGTCTCTCCAAGCCTCTCTGTATTTCTCCTGTTGGTCATTTCTTATAGAACAATAATATTCCATAACATTCATATACCATAATTTACCCAACCATTCTCCAATTGATGTACATCCATTCATTTTCCAGCTTCTAGCCATTATAAAAAGGGCGGCCACAAACATTTGGGCACATATAGGTTCCTTTCCCTTCCTTAGTATTTCCTTGGGATATAAGCCCAGTAGTAGTACCGCTGGGTCAAAGGGTATGCATATTTTGATAACTTTTTGGGCATAATTCCAGATTGCTCTCCAGAATGGTTGGATTTTTTCACAACTCCACCAACAATGCATCAGTGTCCCAGTTTTCCCACAGCTCCTCCAACATTCATCGTTATTAGTTCCTGTCATCTTAGCCAATCTGACATGTGTGTAGTGGTATCTCAGAGTTGTCTTAATTTGCATTTCTCTGATCAATAGTGATTTGGAACACTTTCATATGAGTGGAAATAGTTTTAATTTCATCATCTGAAAATTGTCTGTTCATGTCCTTTGACCATTTATCAATTGGAGAATGGCTTGATTTCTTATAAATTAAAGTCAATTCTCTGTATATTTTGGAGATGAGGCCTTTATCAGAACCTTTAACTGTAAAATGTTTTCCCAATTTGTTACTTCCCTTCTAATTTTGTTTGCATTAGTTTTGTTTGTGCAGAAACTTTTTAATTTGGTGTAATTAAATTTTTCTATTTTGTGATCAATAATGGTCTCTAGTTCTCCCTTGGACACAAACTCCTTCCTCCTCGACAAGTCTGAGAGGTAAACCATCCCATGTTCCTCCAATTTATTTATGATTTCGTTCTTTATGCCTAAATCTTGGACCCATTTTGATCTTATCTTAGTATGTGGTGTTAAATGTGGGTCCATGCCTAGTTTCTGACATACTAATTTCCAGTTTTCCCAGCTGTTTTTGTCAAATAATGAATTCTTATCCCAAAATTTGGGATCTTTGGGTTTATCAAACACTAGATTGCTATTTTTATTCACTATCTTGCCCTGTGAACCTAACCTATGCCACTGATCAACTAGTCTATTTCTTTTTTTTTTTTTTTTTTTTTTTTTTTTTTGGTAGAAGTTAATTTCTTTATCTGGAAAATTGTAATCATAACATTTTGAATACAATCACAATGTCTTGACATGTGACATACAAATAAGATCATAGGTATTTATATGTGTGTGTATATATATATATATATATATATATATATGTATATATATATATATTATATATATATATATATGCGCAGATAATTTTTTTATTTATTTATTTTTTTTTATTATATATATATATATATATATATATATATATATATATATATATATATATTTTATAATATTATCCCTTGTATTCATTTTTCCAATTTACCCCCCCTCCCTCTGGGACTGAGAATTCTATGAGATGGTTCATAGTCATATCGCAGAGTTCTTTCGCTGGGTGTAGCTGATTCAATTCATTACTGCTCTATTGGAACTGATTTGGCTCATCTCATTGTTGAAGAGGGCCATGCCCATCAGATTTGATCATCATATAGTATTGTTGTTGAAGTATATAATGATCTCCTGGTCCTGCTCATTTTACTCAGCATCAGTTCATGTAAGTCTCTCCACGCCTTTCTGAAATCATCCTGTTGGTCATTTCTTACAGAACAATAATATTCCATAATATTCATATACCACAATTTATTCAGCTATTCTCCAGTTAATGGGCATCCATTTAGTTTCCAGTTTCTGGGCACGACAAAGAGGGCTGCTACAAACATACAGGTCCCTTTCCCTTCCTTAAGATCTCTTTGGGATATAAGCCCAGTAGTAATAACACTGCTGGATCAAAGGGTATGCACAGTTTGATAATTTTTTTGAGCATAGTCCAAATTGCTCTCCAGAATGGCTGGATGTATTCACATTCCACCAACAATGTATCCATGTCCCAGTTTTCCCAAATCCCTTCCAACATTCCGCATTATCTTTCCCTGTCATTCCAGCCAATCTGACAGGTGTGTAGTGGTATCTCAGAGTTGTCTTAATTTGCATTTCTCTGATTAATAATGACTTGGAGTATCTTTTCATATAGCTAGAAATAGTTTCAATTTTTTCATCTGAGAATTGTCTGTTCATATCCTTTGACCATTTATCAATTGGAGATTGGCTTGATTTCTTATAAATTAGAGTCAATTCTCTATGTATTTTGGAAATGAAGACTTTATCAGACTCTTTGACTGTAAAACTGCTTTCCCAGTTTATTGATTTCCATCTAATCTTGTCTGCATTAGTTTTGTTTGTATAAAAACTATTCAATTTGATATAATCAATGTTTTCTACTTTGTGATCAATAATGATCTCTAGTTCTTCTTTGGTTATAAATTCCTTCCTCTTTCACAGGTCTGACAGGTATACTATCCTATGTTCTTCTAATTTATTTATAATCTCATTCTTTATGCCTAGGTCATGAATCCATTTTGATCTTATCTTGGTATATGCTGTTAAGTGTGGGTCAATGCCTACTTTCTGCCATACTAATTACCAATTTTCCCAGCAATTTTTGTCAAAAAGTGAGTTCTTATCCCAAAAGTTGGGATCTTTGGATTTGTCAAACACTAAATTATTAAAGTTATTAACTGTTTTGTCCTTTGAACCTAACCTATTCCACTGATCAACTAGTCTATTTCTTAGCCAATACCAAATGATTTTGGTTACTGCTGCTTTATAATATAATTTTAGATTTGGTACAGCTAGGCCACCTTCATTTGATTTTTGTTTTCATTAATTCCCTTGAAATTCTTGATCTTTTGTTTTTCCATATGAACTTTGTTGTTATTTTTTCTAGGTCATTAAAATAGTTTTGGGGAGTCTGATTGTTATAGCATTAAATAAATAGATTAGTTTAGGTAATATTGTCATCTTTGTTATATTTGCTTACCCTATCCAAGAGCATTTAATATTTTTCCAATTGGTTAGATCTGACTTTAAGTGGAATTTCTCTTTGTATCTCTAACTGTTGGATTTTGTTAGTGATATATAAGAATGCTGATGACTTATATGAGTTTATTCTCCTATAAAGTTTCTAAAGGTGTGGATTGTTTCTAATAGCTTTTTAGTGGAATCTCTAGGATTCTCTAAGTATACCATCATATTATCAGCAAAAAGTGATAATTTGGTTTCCTTATTACCTACTCTAATTCCTTTAATTTCTTTCTCACCTCTTATTGCCAAAGCTAGCATTTCTAATACAATATTGAATAGTAATGGTAGTAGTAGGCAACCTTGTTTCACTCCTGATCTTATTGGGAATGATTCTAGTTTATCCCTATTACATATGATGCTTACTGATGGTTTTAAATAGATGCTACTGATTATTTGAAGGAAAAGTCTATTTATTCCTATACTCTCAAGTGTTTTTAATAGGAATGGATTTTGGATTTTATCAAGTGCTTTTTCTGCATCTATTGAGATGATCATATGGTTTTTGTTAATTTGGTTATTAATATGGTCAATTATGCTAATAGTTTTCCTAATATTGAACCAGCCCTGCATTCCTAGAATAAATCCTACTTGATCATGGGGATTATTTTCTGGGGATGATTTTCTGTAGTCTTTTTGCTAATATCTTATTTAAGATTTTAGTGTCTATATTCATTAGGGAGATTGGTCTATAATTTTCTTTCTCTGTTTTCAACCTATCTTGTTTAAGTATCAGTACTATGTCTGTGTCATAAAAAGAATTGGTAGGACTCCTTTGTTCCCTATTTTTTCAAAATACATATAGCATTGGGGCTAATTGTTCTTTAAATGTTTGGTAGAATTTATAGTTGGTAGAATTTGATAGAAATCCATCTGGTCCTGGAGATTTTTTTCTTGAGGAGTTGATTAATAGCTTGTTCTATTTCTTTTTCTGAAATGGGACCATTTAAGCAATTTACTTCCTTCTCTGTTAATCTGGGAAGTCTATATTTTTGAAGGTAGTCATCCATTTCACTTAGGTTATCAAATTTCTTGGCATAAAGTTGGGCAAACAAAATGTTTGTGGCAGCTCTTTTTGTAGTGGCTAGAAACTAGAAAATGAATGGATGTCCATTAATTGGAGAATGGTTGGGTAAATTATGGTATATGAATGTTACGGAATATTATTGTTTTGTAACAAATGACCAGCAGGAGGAATACAGAGAGACTTGGAGAGACTTACATCAACTGATGCTGAGTGAAATGAGCAGAACCAGGAGATCATTATACACTTCAACAATGATACTGTATGAGGATGTATTCTGATGGAAGTGGATATCTTCAACATAGAGAAGAGCTAATCCAATTCAAATTGATCAATGATGGACAGAATCAGCTACACCCAGAAAAGGAACACTGGGAAATGTGTAAACTGTGAGCAATTTTTTTTTGTTTTTCTTCCCAGATTATTTTTACCTTCTGAATACAATTCTTCCTTTGCAACAACAACAACAACAAAATTCGGTTCTGCACATATATATTGTACCTAGGATATACTATAAGATATTTAATATGTATGGGAATGCTTGCCATCTAAGGGAGGGGGTGGAGGGAAGGAGGGGAAAAATTTGGAACAGAAGGGAGTACAAGGGATAATGTTGTAAAAAAAAAATTACCTATGCATATGTACTGTCAAAAAAAAGTTACAATTATAAAATTATTTTAAAAGAAAAAAAATAAAGTTGGGCAAAATAACTCATAATTATTGCTCTAATTTCCTCTTCATTAGTGGTAAGATCTCCCTTTTCATTTTTAAGGCTAACAATTTAATTTTCCACTTTCCTTTTTCTAATCAGATTTACCAAAGGTTTATCTATTTTATTGGTTTTTTTCATAAAGCCAATTCTTAGTTTTATTTATTAATCAAATAGTTTTTTTTAACTTTCAATATTGTTAATTTCTCCTTTTAATTTTAGAATTTCAAATTTAGTATTTGATTGGGTTGTTTTAATTTGGTCTTTTTTCTAGCTTTTTAAGTTTCAGGCCCAATTCATTAATCTTCTCTTTCTCTATTTTATTCAAGTAAGCCTCTAAAGATATAAAATTTCCCTTTATTACTGCTTTGTCTGTATCCCACAAATTTTAGTATGATGTCTCATCATTGTCATTATCCTGAGTGAAATTATTAATTATGTGTATAATTTGCTGTTTCACCCAATCATTCTTTAAGATGAGCTTATTTAGTTTCCAATTACTTTTTGGTCTATTTACCCCTAACTTTTTGTTGAATGTAGTTTTCATTGCATTGTGGTCTGAAAAGGATGCATTTACTATTTCTGCCTTACTGCATTTGATTTTGAGGTTTTGAGGTCCTAGTATATGATCAATTTTTGTATAGGTTCCATGAACTGCTGAGAAGAAAGTACACTCCTTTCTGTCACCATTCAGTTTTCTCCAAAGATCTATTATACCTAATTTTCCTAATATTTGATTTACCTCTTTAATTTCTTTCTTATTTGTTTTGTGGTTTGATTTATCTAATTCTGAGAGTGCAAGGTTGAGATCTCCCACTATTATAATTTTGCTGTCTATTTTTTCTTGCAACTCTCTTAACTTATCCTTTAGGAAGTTAGATGCTATACCACTTGGTGCATATATGTTTAGTATTGATATTGCTTCATTGTCTATGCTACCCTTTAGCAAGATATATTCCTTATCTCTTTTAATTAGATCAATTTTTGCTTTTGCTTGATCTGAGATAAGGATGGCTACCCCTGGTTTTTTTTACTTCAATTGAAGCATAATAAATTCTGCTCTAGCCTTTTACCTTTACTCTGTAAGTATATCCCTGATTTAAATGTGTTTCCTGTAAACAACATAAGGTAGGGTTCTCACTTTTGATCCAGCCTGCTATCCGCCTCCGCTTTATGGGAGAGTTCATCCCATTCACATTTATGGTTAAAATGACTAATTCTGTATTCCCTGCCATCTTATTATCCCCAGATTATGCTTTTCTTTTTTTGCCCCCCATTACTCCTTTTCCCAGTATTAAACTTATGGGCCCTACTTGCATCACACAGCTCTCCCTCTTCGATCCCTCCCTCCCCACTTTGTATCCCTTCCCCTTTCTTGTACCCTTCCCTTATTACTCTTTTCTTTTTCCCTTTTTTTCTCCCACTTTTTAATGAGGTGAGAGAAGATTCTGTGTAAAACAAATATGTCAATTATTTTCTCTTTAAGCCAACTCTAATGGAAGTAAGATTCACACAATGTTCCTCCCCCTCTCTAAATTCCCTCAGATATGATAGTTTCTTTTGCCTCTTCATGGGATGTATTTTCCCTTTACCAATCAAGCGCTATTTTTGAGGCTGAATTTAATAATTGTTTGTGAAAGTATGAGAGTGGCTTAGAAAGTTGTGTGTGCCTTCTCTGCCATCTTGACTCCACCAAAAGGCATTCCTTTCAAAAAACCCATCTGACCTGTTTAGAACCTGTCATATCCAGCTCCTTAACTGCTGCCAGGAGTGTCTTGGGCCTCCTGCAGGGCCAGCCATGGATGAAAGAGGAGTTTTTGTGTGACCCCAAGAAAATCCAATTTAAAAAAAAGATAAAAAGGAGCCAGATAAAAATGCCTTTTTATCCAGGTA
The DNA here is from genome assembly GCF_048593235.1 of Sminthopsis crassicaudata. Lineage (NCBI taxonomy): Eukaryota > Metazoa > Chordata > Mammalia > Dasyuromorphia > Dasyuridae > Sminthopsis > Sminthopsis crassicaudata. Next base: position 250,061,232 of record NC_133621.1, read on the forward strand.
AAGAAAAGTATTGTCAATCACACAATGCAGAGTACAAAAAAGGAGAAATAGATAAGAGATTTTATTGTTCCACATTCCTCAGCTAGATGAGTAGTTTTGAGTCTATCTTTGGCTTTGACCTATCAGTTTTACATATGTATGTATATATGTATGTATGTATGTATGTAAGTGTATATATAGACATATACATATTTGTGTAATTAAAACCATTTCCAGGGTGGGAAAGAAGGAAAAAGAAAAAAACATAGGAAATTTACATAACTTTACAATATAGTTAAAAGGAACAGCAAGTTATACATAATAAAACTGCAGTTTCATGTGAAAGCATCAATTTTTGTTATTCTATGTTATAGAAATGTTTGTTTTGTTCCAGAAATAAAAAATAGCATAAATAAAACAATCAAAACACAAAATGTGCACTGCTCTAGAGAGGATTGCAGATGTATTGGAACCAGATTAAACTAGTGCTCAAGAGTCACATATATGACTTCAGGAGTGGTGTTCTATCCACTGTGCCACCTAGATGCCCCCCCCCCAAATAAAATATTTTTTAAAAGAATTCCTCATCATTTATGCCTTATAATTTGGTAAGTAGTACAAATCAGGTCTTGATTTCATTTCTTTGTTAATTTCTAGACTTAAGAAAGTAATAAAGAAAATGTTAATAATATAGATTAAACTTGAAAGTCGAGCTCTCATTTTCAGAAAAATGGTTTTAAACATTTAACATTTAACATTTTACATTTAACATTTAACATTTAAGCATATCCTTAGTTGCAATAGATGAAATATCATTAAGGTTTGTGTTTAAGTGAGATCAGACTTGGTTAATATAGGAAATTTTGTTGAAAATTGGATGATGGTTCCAAAGGACAAGTAAGATAGGCTTGAAGTTAAGCAAATTTGATTGGAATTGACTCATGGAAAAGTAGAATTCATTAGATAGAGATGTTTCAGGCTTTTAGGAAAATGAATCTTAAAGGGGCATCCCCAAATGCTTGCTTCTAAATGAGGTAACTAGTGAAGCTGGACTTTGGAAACTTTAAGAATAGGAAAAGAATAGTGATGCAGATCTTGCTTACAATGCTAAAAAACATAGCAAGAGAACAATTTATGTTCACTTAAAGTTCATGGTAGAAATTGCAACTTTGGTGTTTTGCATTGTATTCATAAAGTCTCACCCTAGGAAGTTTTCTGACTTTGAATATCACCAGAATCTGTCACTGCACGGCAGAATTAGGAGACAAAAAATATCTCAGGGTAGGATGATGGGCTGAATTTTATAAAATGAAATTAAGATAAATATAAAATACTATATTTATCAACAAAGACAGCCTGGGGATGAGATGAGTAGAAAACAATTTCATATAAAAATGATCTAGAGGGTTGGGTAGAATGACAATGTAACTTTACAGTTTGTAATTACAATATTGGCTTCCAAAGTGAGGCTGATCATAGTCCTGTTGTAACTGGCCCTTGCTAGTCCTCATCTGGATTGTTGTATTCAGTTCTGGAAGGCACATTTACTATGCCAGATGTTAAAGATACAAAGACAAAAATTGAGATTTTGCTCCTTTCCTCAAGGAAATTTCAGTCTAGTAGAGAGATAAAGCAGATAATTATACTCCATGCAAAAATGTGATTACTGTATAGGAATAGTTTAATAGAGAGAAGTGAGAGATTCAGGTTGGGAAGGAATGATTTTTGACTGTAAGAGTAAGAGAAGGCTACACTGAGGAGATAAACTCCTGAACTAGATCTTGAAATATTCTCCAAGGGTGAAGATGAAGTGAAAGATTTTGTTTTGTTTTGTTTTGTTTTTTAAGGATAAGGAGCAGCCTGCATGAGTTCACAGAAGCAAAAAAGGGCAAAATGAGATTAAGGTCCAGTGGATAGCAAAAAATTAGAATGAATAAGAACAAAATATTTAGTTATTCCATGAGCACACGAAAATGAATGGGTTAGTAGTTAGTATGCTGGGAATCAGGCAGCCTGCAATCCTACTTCAGATGTTTTTTCACTCTCTGAATCATAGTTTCCTCAGCTATAAAATTGGAATATTAATGTTCATGTTACATACCTCACAGGACAGTTGTATGGAAGGTATTTTGCAATCTTTAATTTAGAAGTGTGAATTAGTATTATATTATTATCATTATTATCATTTCACAGGCATCCTAAACATCAAATCAATAATAGCACATATGCTAAATATATATACATATAAGCAAATATACATATGTGACAAGTTTTTAGTTTTATTTATTATGCTTTTTAGAACAGTACAAAGGATCTTTATATTATATGTATGTAATTTTTATTATATACCATATCCAATAATAAAAGTTCTGATTTATACAGTACTTGAAGGTTTATAAAATACTATATATGGGCATATACACACACATATACACATACATATTTAAACTCACACACACACACACACACACACACACACACACACACACACACATATTCCTAAAGTCTCATTTGAGTTTCTGCAGTCTTATGTGGAAAGTACTATTAGGATTCATGTGATCATGGAACTCATGTGATCCAATCCCTTCATTTTAGATGAGAAAGTTGAGATTAATAGAGGTTAACTTACTTGCTGAAGGTCATACTGCTGAAAAGTTATTTTTTGAATACTATTGATTCTAAATACTTCTAGGGAATAGGCTACTATACTAGCAGTCAGGAAAATTGTGTAAGAATCCTGCCATAGATATTATAATCCAAGGCAAATCATATAAACTCAGTTGGTTGTCAATATAGGAATAGTAAAAGCAATTAACTCATAAGTTGTTTTGAAGATTTAAATGATATAATATCACTTTGAAAACTGAGAGCATTGTATAAATCTTAGCTATTATTGTTTCTATTGTAACATACTTCCTTTCAGCAATATCCCCATTTTTATAGGGAAGAAGTTCAGACCGAGCAATTAAGTGAGTTGTCCAGGATCACACCACTGGTAAATCATGATTTGAATCTAATCCTTCAAGGACCCAAGTCTAGCTTTCTATTCATTATGCTATACTGTCTCCCACACTGGTTTCTAAGATTTAATCCAAAGATTTACAAACCAGTCTATTTCATAGGCAGCTACTATACTAGACACTGCTAAGATAGTAAATGGAAGATGAAAAAGAAAAATATTGCAGGGTAGTTGTTCCGCAGAGCTACCAGGGAAATCCATTTTGAAATTGAATATTTCCATAAGTAACTGATCCAGTTCTGTAAAGTTTCATGACCATCCAGAAAGTTCTGTGCCCTTGCCACAGAAAGAATATAGTAGAGGAGGGGAGGTTCTATTTGAATATGTTCTTCAAATAAAATATTTTTTTAGTTACACAAAGGCATTCTGATAAATAACATTAAAATGCAGAGGTAAAAAGGAAAGGTAATATGCCAGCTTGAGCTATAATAAAGATGGTAACAGCAATTACTTGAAATGACCACAACAAAGTAATTAGAATTTTAAATTTCCTTAGAAGATACCCCTACAGAATAACTTGAAAGGGCTTCATGCAGAAAATTATTTATAGTCAGACTCCATGTGGAAACAAGGTAATACATACTTTGCCTGCTAAATGTCAGTTGCTTTTAGTAGGTACTGTTTAGCATTCTCATTGTTTCATTGCCCTTGAACAAAACTCTTTTCTGCCAATTGGCTCTCCACAAGCCCTATTCCCTCCTTGAGTCTAGATGTTTTATCCTAGTCCCCTGGAGTGTAGTCCTAGAGAGTGGTTGAAGGCAGAAATCTATTTGGTTCAAAATATACAGATTTCTACAGAATCTAAGAATGATCTATTGGAAAAAAAAAAAAAAAAAAAAAAACAACCTCATCAGCTGACCTGGGAAAGCAGATGATTGAGAAATAGCATAACTTCTTTCTAAAAGGCCTGTGAGTTATCTCCTATCAGACCCTGTTGGATTTTCCTGTTCATAAGAACTAGAGATTTGATAATCAATCAATTGTTCAGTCAGCAAATATTTATTAAATGTTTACTATGTGCTAGATTTGGGGGAATTTAACAAAAAATAAAATAATCCTTGATCACAAGATGTTTGTATTCTAATGGAAGAAATAAATACAAATATAAAGTGATTGAATACCAATATACAGTTCTGCTCATAGTTGGAAGGAATAAGGAAAGGCTTCATGTAGAAGATAGTGCTTGACTTTTTGAATTGGCAGTAAGGAGACAGCTAGATGGCATTGTGGATGAAATATTAGGCTTGGAATCAGGAGACATATTTATAAGTTCAAATTTGGCCTCAGACACTTAGTAAGCAAATGATATAATTATATAATCTAGGCAAATCATCAATTTGCCTCAGTTTTTCATCTGTAAAATTGTCTAAAGAAAGAAATATCAAACCATTCCAGGGGATGATGAGTCAAACATGACTGAACAACAAGTAAGGAAGTAGTAGAGACATGTGGAGCATCCAATTCAAAGGCATGGAGGTCTTAGGAGATGGAGTGGTATGTGTAAAGTGCATTGAGAAAAGAAACTGGTTTGATTTAATTCAAAGAGTATGGGAAGCTGAGGAATTCCAAATTTGCTGGAAAAATAGATTTTAATATTTTAAACATTTTTAGAAAGCTGAAGAAGAGTTTATGTTTGAACAAAGCAATAAGAAGCAATAAGAAGCCACTGGAGTTGATAGAATAGGGGTGTTACATATTCACAGATATGAGCTTAAGGAAAATTACTATATCATTACTATGTAGACTGTACTATAGTGAAGAGAGATTTGGGGGAGACCAGTAAGAAGACCATTGTAATTATCTAAGCAAAAGGGAAGAGAGCCTGAATGAATGTGATAGTTGCATAAGTGGAGAGAAGAGGTCATTTACAAGAGATGCTAGGAAAGGAGAAACAATAGGGTTTGGCAGCTGATTGGATAGGTAAGATGGAGGAAAAGAAGGAACCAAACAATATTCCAAGGGTTTTACTGCAGAAATCCAAGACAAAGAAACTGAAATATTCAAGGAAAGCTGATGAATGAGAGGAAAAGTATCTCATTGGTTCCAGAAAGCTAAATCAAGAATTTTAGGCATCAAAGGGACAGCTAGGTGGTGCAGTGGATAAAGCAGCAGTCCTGAAGTCAGGAAAACCTGAGTTCAAATCTGGCCTCAGACACATAACACTTCCTAGCTATGTGATCCTAGGCAAGTCACTTCACCCAAATTGCCTCAACAACAACAACAAAAAAAAAAAAAAAAAAAAAAAAGCATTCTATTTGGCCAATATTCGCATATGTTTTATTCATATTTAAGAATCTGACACTAGCAGAATTTATGTATTCAAGATAAACTTTTTATTTATTTATTTTTCTTTTTATTATTTTTAAATTAATTTTATAATTATAACTTTTTTTGACAGTACATATGCATAGGCAATTTTTTACAACATCATCCCTTGTACTCCCTTCTGTTCTGAATTTTCCCCTCCTTCCCTCCATCCCCTACTCTAGATGGCAGGCATTCCCATACATATTAAATATGTTATAGTATATCCTAGATACAAACCCAATTGTTGTTGTTGTTGTTGTTGTTGTTGTTGTTGTTGTTGTTGTTGTTGTTGTTGCAAAGGAAGAATTGGATTCGGAAGGTAAAAATTTAGGAAGAAAAACAAAAAATGCAAACACTTTACACTCATTTTCCAGTGCGTTCCTTCTCTGGGTGTAGCTGATTCTGTCCATCATTGAGCAATTGGAACTGGATTAGATCTTCTCTATGTTGAAGATATCCACTTCAATCAGAATACATCCTCATACAGTATTGTTGTTGAAGTGTATAATGATCTCCTGGTTCTGCTCATTTCACTCAGCAACAGTTGATGTAAGTCTCTCCAAGCCTCTCTGTATTCATCCTGCTACTCATTTCTTACAGAACAATAATATTCCATAACATTCATATACCATAATTTACCCAACCATTCTCTAATTGATGGGCATCCATTCATTTTGCAGTTTCTAGCCACTATGAAAAGGCCTGAGACAAACATTTTGGCACATACAGTAGCACTGCTGGATCAAAGGTTATGCACAGTTTGATAACTTTTTCTAAATTGCTCTCCAGAATGGTTGGATTCTTTTCATAACTCCACCAATAATGCATCAGTGTCCCAGTTTTCCCACATCCTCTCCAACATTCATCATTATTTTTTCCTGTCATCTTAGCCAATCTTACAGGTGTGTAGTGGTATCTCAGAGTTGTCTTAATTTGCATTTCTCTGATCAATAGTGATTTGGAACACTCTTTCATATGAATGGAAATAGTTTCAATTTCATCATCTGAAAATTGTCTGTTCATATCCTTTGACCATTTACAAGATAAACTTTTTAAATACATGCTACCTTAAGTGTATTGTGCCAAGTTCTTCCTTCAGGACATGCAAAGGATCAAAAGCCATGACCCACATTTCAGGACCTTAGCATAGTACCTGGCAATAATAGGTGTTAATAAATATTTATTGACTTGAAGCTTACATTCTACTTGATGGCTGGAAAGATAATGTACTGTATTATAAATGAACAACTCCTTGAGTAACATAGACAATAAAGTACCAAAGAGGGTCAGAGAATGGAATGGTCAAGTTCAGTTGAAATGATCAGGTCCATCAGAATTGAATGAGATCCCAGTGGTCTAGATCAAACCATTTGCTATTGTTGTTCAGTAATTTCCTTCAAGTATGATACTTTGCCCCATTTGTGGTTTTCTTGGTAGATATGCCATTTCCTGATCCATCTCATTTTACAGATGAAGAAATTCAGGCAAACCAAATTGAAAGATTTTTAAAAAAATTTTCTTAGCAAAGACACTGGAATAATATGCTATTTCCTTCTCCAACTTCATTTTCAGATAAACTTAAAGACAAACAGGATTAAATTAGTTGCTGAGTCACATAGCTAATAAGTAACTGAGGCCAGATATGAATTCAGGTTCTCCTGGTCCAGAGCCAGCGCTCTATCCATTGTGTAACTTAGTTTAAAGGACCTCCTCTACATTAATCCCCTAGAAGTGGTCATTCAACCTTAATTTTTACTTGAAGAGCTCCAGGGACAGAGCTGGATCATTCTACCTGTTAGATAGCTATAATTGTAAGTTGTTTTTTTTGTTTGTTTTTTGTGTTTTTTTTTTTTTTAAGATAAGAAGTTAAAAACTCAAATACTCAAAGAAGATAATAAAGTCCAAAGCTCCTACATCCCAACGCTATAAGAAAAATAAGAATTGGTCTCAGACCTTGGAAGAGCTCAAAAAGTATTTTGAAAATCAAGTAAGAGAAGTAAAGGAAAAATTGGGAAGAGAAATGAGAGTAGAGTACAAAAATCATGAAAAATGAAAAAAAAATCATTTTCTAGAAAAACTGGAGAGAACAAGCTATTTACATCCTTAAATTATCTCCCTAACTCAGACAAAACAAGTCGCAATACATGAAAACCTTTTTATGTAAAAATCTCATCAAATTTTTCAATCAGCCTTGTTCTCACATTTCCCTCCAAGAGAACTCTAAACTATGCCCACATGGTTTAAGCAATACTGATCTGTTTCTCCTAGAGTCTGAACCAGGCTCATTAAGATGTTGAACCCTGTCAAGAGTCAAAGCGGTTCTAGGGACAGAAGGGACTGATCAAGTCTGAGCCTGATTTTCAAGATTTTCAAGGCTTGCATCTCCTAACTGGAGCGCCACACTCCACACAAGTCTATTTCATACATTTCCTATTAAACATAAGACCCATTTTTACTCTCCATTTTAGGCTGTAATGGATGGATTGTCACTGAGATTGGTAAAGATAGAAGCTCCTGATTATTCCAGTCTTAATGAAGTTCAGACTAGTTTGGCATGAAGCAGCTTTCCCCAACTAACTAATCGTTCTCATTGTCTATAAGACTCAAAATAAAATCTTACACTGACTTCTTGTCAGTATTTTAGATCTTTTCTAATAATAGTCAATTGCACTGCATTAGGTTAGAAGTACCTCTTTGAGAAATGCTGATTTGGATACCCTAGATAGGTCTGGTTTAAATTGAGCAGGAGGTCAGGATTTTGTAAAGAGATAGGATAGCACAGTTGGTGCCAATTAATCTGCCCATGTTCAAACTCTGAACCTAGAAAAATCTGCTCAATTACTGCCGTTGCTAAGCAAAACTTATCATCCAAAGCATTAGAGAAAACAAGTCTACAACCAATTGATTCAGGTAATTCTATTTTTGTTATTATTATTATTATTTTAACATCAAGGAAACATAAATTAAGAAAAAGAGATGAAATGGTTTGCCAATTGTTGTTCAATCATGTCTTTTTCTTTGTGATTTTAGTCGGGTTTTCTTGGCAAAGAAACTACTGGAGTAATTTCCTATTTCCTTCAGATCATTTTACAGATGAGGAAACTCTGGCAAATGATTTGTACACAACTTATTAAGTGTCTAAGGCTGCATTTGAACTCAGGTCTTCTTGGCTCTAGATCTAGTGCTTTATCTACTACATTACTTACCTACCAAAGTTCACACAGATGGTAAACATCAAAGGTAATATTTGAACTTACATTCTAATCAGCATTTATTTTCTCTTTTGTTATGACAATATCTTCATGGTTTAATCCTTTTGAGTTAGCAGGAAGATATCTATACACCTCTATTTTGGTAATTAAAGACCATACTATCCTTATAAATTTGTTTTTGTCCTTTTCATCTAGTTAATAAAAGAGTGGACAGTCCCCTCAGCGTAATCCCCCAGTAATCTCAGTGGTAGCAGGAGGAAAGACACTCAAACTCAAGAAAGTCAAGCTTTTCATGTCCTATCTGACAAGCACAGCAATTTAAAAGTCAAAGCAATTATTAAGGTCCAACCAGCAAATCTGATTTATTTTGGGCTCAATTGACTGCCTGTGTTCTCAGTAGCCTGCAGATTTCTAAGGCCAAATTGTGCCCAGTGAATACATTTTTTACAGACTCATAAATGTGGCACTTTAGAAAGGACTGTTCAGAAGCTGATATATGCTGGACATTTCACTCATAACAATTTAATATTGAACCTTTTAAATGCATGATTAATTTTTGCATATCAGGCATTACCTCATTATCTGATTTACAGAAAGTAGAAATGTAATTATAAAAGGACTAATTTTAGCACACAAAGCTCCCTGCCTGATCATTATGATTGGAAAAACAACACTTGGTACCCTGAAAACAAGTAAAAATCTCATGAGCAATCAGTTTGGGCAATTGTATCTTTATTATTGAGAGTTCCCTTAGGATTTTGAGGCTTTGAAATCTGCTTTACTGAAAGGCTACAATTCATTAAGATTTTCTTCCTGAGCCATCTTTAATTAAACCGCGTTCCCATTCTGCCACCACTCCCTCCCCACCAACTCATTTTTCTTAGCTTGTATAAGCTATTGCATGAATCCAGCTCTATGGGTTAATCTGATATACCCAAATACATCATTCAAAGGAATTTTATGAGACTTTTAAATTCAGTAGTTTATGCTGTTGAATGAAATGAAAATAAAGCATCTGCTTCAAAAGAACCAAACTGAACTAAACCCCTTAATAGTTTTGCCTAGATAGATCACTTTCAAGTAACCATGTTTTTGTTACGGTGGATTATATACTACCTTCAAACAATTGATAGCATTGAAGGTGAATTTTGTGGCTTGCTATGTTGGAAAAATATGCTTTTTGGAAAAATGAGCATAGTAGTTATAGTAGCAGCAGTAGCCATAGTAGCAACAGTAGTCATAGTAGCAGCAGGAGTAGCAGGCAGCAGTAGTAGTAGTAGTAGTAGTAGTAATAGTACTAGAAGCAGTAATAGCAGTAGCAATAATAGTAGTAGTATAGTAGTAATAGTAGAAGTAGTAGCAACAATAGTAGTAGTAGTAGTAGTAATAGTGTAGTAGTAGTAGTAGCAGTAGTAGCAGCGGGAGAAGGAGTAGCAGTAGTAGTAGTGGTAGTAGTAGTAGTACTAGAAGCAGGAGTAGTAGTAGTAGTAGTAGTAGTAATAGTGTAGTAGTAGTAGTAGCAGTAGTAGCAGCAGGAGAAGGAGTAGCAGTAGTAGTAGTGGTAGTAGTAGTAGTACTAGAAGCAGGAGTAGCAGTAGTAGTATAGTAGTAATAGTAGTAATAGTAGTAGCAACAGCAGCAGTAGTAGTAGTAGTAGTAGCAGCAGCAGCATGAGGAATAGCAGTAGTAGTATTAGTAGTAGCAGGAAGTAGTACTAGTAGCAGTAGTAGTAATGTAGTAGTACTAGTAGTAGTAACAGAAGTAGTGTAGTGGTAGTAGTTGTAACAATAATAGTAGTAGCTGTAGTACTAGTAGTAGTATAGTAGTAGTAGTAATATCAGTAGCATTATTATTATTATTATTATTTTTTTTATTACCTGCAGTAGTAGCAGCAACAGTTGTAGTAATAGCAGTAGTAGTGTAGTAGTAGTGGTAGTGTCATAGTATAGTGCCAGCAGTAGTAGTAGTAATAACAGAAGTAGTGTAGTAGTAGTAGAAGCAGTAGTAGTAGTGTAATATAAGTAGTAGTAGTAGTACTGGTAGTAGTAGCAGTAGCAGCAGCAGCAGCAGCAGCAGCAGCAGCAGCAGCAGTAGTTTAGTAGTAGTAGTATAGTGTAGTAATAGCAGTAGTAGTAATACTAATGTTGTAGTAGTGTAGTAGTAGTGGTAGCATCAGTACTGGTAATATAGTAGTAGTACTACTAGTAGTAATAGTAGTAGTAGTATAGTTGTAGTAGCAGTAGTAGTAGCATAGTAATAGTGTAGTATTAGTAGCAGTAGTAGTAGTAACACAGTAGTAGTAGTAATAGCAGTAGTAGTAGTGTAGTAGTGTAGTAGTAGTAGTTGCAGTAATAGTTGTGTAGTAGTAGTAGCAGCAGCAGCAACAGCAGCAGTAATAGTTGTGTAATAATAATAGTGATGTAATAGTAGCGTAGTAGTGGTACTACTAGTAGTGGTGATGATAGTAGTGGTAATATACTGGTTTCATCATGTTCCTGGAAGATTCTACTTAATCTAGTAGAGATTAAATTCTGACAGTAAACTACCAAGTGGAGAGGCTGCAGCTATGAGTGTTGTGACAGAATGTACGTGTCATACTGGGTCTATACGTGTGAGGGCCAACACAGCTGTGGTCTGCCAAGCTCATCACTAGAGGCAGCTCAGCTAGATCATGGAAAGAGCCATAGATCTGGAGTCCTAAATACTTGAATTAAAATTCTGCTTCAGTCACTTAAGGTTATAGATCTATTCTATAAAGGATGTCTTATGCTATCCAACCCAATCCTCTTATTTTACAGAGGAAAATGAAATCCAAGGTTATTAAGTGAATGTGCAAGGACACATAGAAAGCCTCAGGAGAGGGATCTGAACCCAGCTTCTCTGACTGCAGAGTTGGTAGTTTTCCTACTGCAATAACTTATCTGGTTGAAGCAGAGCAATTCATAGAATTTTTTCAAGTCTCATTTTCCTCATATAGCTGTTGTAAGGATCTTTGTAAAGTGCTTTGTAAATAGTAAAATGTAATAGAAGTAGATTATTAGTACTATTACTACAATTAAAAGCAGACTAATAGAAACTATGCATAGATCAATATCTCACATCATATACCAAGATGAACTTAAAATGGGCAGATAATTTAGAAATGAAAAGCAATATAAGCAAATTAGGGGAACACAAAACATTTTCCGTCATAGCTATAAGGGAAGAGTTCACAGTTTTGATTGTTTTAAATTAAAAATATTTTACACAAAAAACAATGCAAGAAATGGAGAAAATTTTTACAAGTTTCTCTAATAATGGTTTCATTTCTCAAATATATGGAGAACTGAGACAACATTTTAAAAATAAAACCCAAATTGACAAATGGTCAAAAGATATGAATAGGGCAGTTTTCAGAAGTAGAAATCAAAGCTGTCAATAGTCATAAAACCACACTGGCTCACCAATAATGATAAAATGCAAATTAAAACAATATAATTCACATATCAGATTAGCCAATATGATAGAAAAAGAAAATGACAAACACTGAAGAGGATGTGGGAAAAATAACTACACTAATATACTATTGATGGAGCTGTGAATAGGTTTAAGCGTTCTGTAGAAAAATTTGGAACTATTCCAAAAAGACTGCAGACTGAGTATATCCTCTGACCCAGAAATGCCATTAATAGATCTTTACTTCCCAAGAGATCAACGAAATAGGAAAAGAACCTATTTGTATGAAAATATTTATGCGTTCTTTTTTGTGGTTCTAAAGAATTGGAAATAGAAGGGATGCCCATGAGATGGGAAATGGATGAACAAATTATAGTGTGGGTTCTATCATAATATACTATTATGCTGTAAGAAATGATGAGGGTGATGGCTGTATAAAAACCTGGGAACTGAAGCAAATTGAAATAAGTTAAACAAGGAGAACAATGTATAATGCAACAGCAATATTGTAATGAGAATGATTTTGACTCAACTGAGCTGGCTATGATTTGCAAATGACCCACAGTAATACCAAGTGCTGACTCAGAATACTCTTGCAAACCACCCAGGTTTATTAAACACACAAACAAGAAATAACTTTATCCCTATCTGTTCCTGGTTGTAAGACCCAAAGCATTTATTGAGTATTTATCCTGTGCCTACTTTGTGCTGAGTGCTAGAAATTAAAAAAAAAAAAAAGACAAAATCATGATTTAAGCAAATATTTAATTGTAAATGGAGAAAAAAATGAAACAGAAAGCTAATTATATTAACACAATTTAATATACATGTTGCTGGACAGGAAACTGGATTAGCCAAAAACTATTTCTACATAAGAAAATGCCAACAATTTTTTAGAAATCAAAAAGTGCCATGTGTTCAGTTTTCTCATATAGTAAGACAAAAGCTGAGTCATTTTCACCTACCTGTACTTTTCAAACAAATGGAATGGAAAATTGCATGAAATAGGACAAGGAGAATGCCTTGACCTTTTCAGTTGCTTGGGAAGTAGAATATTATATCATTTAGTCCTCACAATAACTTTTGGTGTTTGGTGCTATTGTTGTTGCCATTTAACAGGAGTCTTCATGATAAATAGATGTGAGGCTAAAGTACCAGATTTGGATCCAAGAGAAATTTGGATTTAGTTGTTATCACTGATCAGCTTATGACCATAGACAGTTCATTTAGTATTGTTAGCTTCAGTTTTTCCCTTGTGAAATTAGGATACTGATCCTTATAATAATGGAGTTGTGGTTTTAGTCATGTCTAACCTTTTGTGACCCCACTTGAAGTTTCCTTGGCAAAGATACTGGAGTGGATTGCTCTTTCCTTCACAAGCTCATTTTACGGAGGAGGAAACTGAGGTAATCAGATATGTGGCCAGGGTCACACAGCTATTAAGTGTCTGAGTCTGGATTTGAACTGAGTAACATGAGTCTTCCTGACTCCAGGTCCTGAACTCTATCCACTGAACAACTTATGTTCCCTTGGTAAAAGTTACAGAGTTTCTGTGAGAATCAAGTGAGATAATGAGTGGATTTCCTTGATTCTGACATTACAACTCTTCTTGTATAACAATTGTCTATGATCTATGTCTATGGTTTTTGGTCTCCTAAAATAATGGTCTCCTATAATTTTGCTAAAGATCTAACTCACTTTCTCTCAACATCAAGAGAGTGTCAGTGAAATACTCTGGTTAGCATCTATGAAAAACCCTATTTGTTCTTTAATTATAATCTCATTGAGGGTGCCCTTGATTTCTGTATAGATGCTTATTACAAAGATTTTGAGTGGATGGGAGAATATGCATATTTACAAGGACATTTTTTCCATGATCTTACTAAAGTCCTTTGGATGCTTTAGAAATCATCTATAGAAAAATTAACTATTGCCCTACATGAATCACAGAAGAATCAAGTCAATGTAAAAAGTTATAGAGTTTTTCTTAGACCACAAAAAGTTTGCTTTTGCCATGATCATTACTGCTCATGTCTTTGTGAATGACAGGAACCCCTGAAATGTTTCTTTTCTGCTGCTCATCACACACATCCCCTTGCTATGACTTTGCACTCCCACCTATAGTCTGCAAATTGGTCAAAATTCCTCTGCAATTTATTTCTAAATCCCAGAAGACATCAGTCATCCATTGTCAAATTTGAATACTTTTGGGGAAATCTCATTATGAGGCTTTTTGTTTTGTATATATATGTATACACACACACATACACACACACACAGTGGAAGAAATAATTCTAGAGTTCTAATGTGGCCATAGGTAAGTCATTTAATATATCCATGCATCAGTTTCTTCATTAATCAAATAGATCAAAACAAATAACTGTCTTTCCCACCCCCAAGAGATGAATGTGGAAAAGACAGATTGTAGAAACTTTTTATTTGCTTTGTTAGAATTCTCCTTAGAGTGTTAGAATGGCCTCAGAAACTGTTGTTTTTTTTCATCTAAGGGAAACTTAGGAAATGAAGATGATTAAAAAAAAACAAAAGATGCAATAGAACATTTTTAGAGTTAAATAAAGATTGTTCTGCATAATCAAACAAAGGATTAGGTTAGTCACAGAATGAATATGAGAGATGCTAGATGGATGACTTCAGTGCTTCAAAGCTATTCAATCAATAAATCAATCAATAAGTATTGATTAGTGCCTACTATGTATGGGGCATTGTGATAGCTATTAGATGTACAAAGAGAAAAAATAAATATTCCTTGAATGAACTTACCTTGTATTTAGGAAGACATATGTATGTGTATACATATATATATATATATATATATGTATATATATATATATATTTATAGTATTTATATATGTAAATAAATGCAAAATATAGATTAAAAGACACTAAGTAATTGATAGAAGTATTAGTAATAAGAGGAATAAGCCTCAAATATTGAAAGACATAGTGGGGTAAAAAAGACATAAAGGAAGAGCTCAATTATGTTGGCTAGGATCTCTATGGAGGACATAGGAAGACAATAGAGTATAAAGCCAAATTAAAAAAAAAATACATAAAAATCCAGTGCTATTTTCAGGATGTTCGACAACGGAGACAGGAAAAATTTAGGTTATTTAATCACTAAGAGAATTAGTTTTCCAAGCAACTCAGGTTAATTGAAGAGATGGTGGCTCTCAGGAAACAGTAGAGGGAGCCAGCAAGCCAAATCCTGGAACTGGCTGGTGAAATAAAACATTGGGAGATATGGGGTATAATAGGCCTGTGGCACCATAACAACAAATTGAAATTAATTTGAATGCTAAAGATTTAAGAGGAAATGCATCATTATAACGCTTATGGAGAAAAAATTATTTATGATGCAATTAGCTACTTTCTGAAGGCATTTTCATACAATGATAAAAATATTCTTATGGTTGCATATATTTTAACAGAAACAACAAAATCAGTTCCATTTAATAGCATATGAAGGAAAATGTGGCATTTTTATATAGTTATAATATTTCAAAAGATTCCCCATGCTCTCAGTGCTTTACTACTGAAATTTTAAAAGTTATTAATTGTATGCCTTTATTATAAAACTGAAAGCAATCAAATTTGTAAAGATTGCAGCTGGTTTAGAATTTTAGTTTCTCAAAGGGAAGAACTTTATTCATGAACTGAATGTAAATAACTTTGACTTGTTGACAGTAGGTATTATTACACAATTTCAAATACTTTACTGAGAGGAACTTTTCAAAGCAATGAGATAACTACATTCAGAAAGCAAAGATATTTCTTTCTCAATTCTTGGCTTTGGTATCAGGAAGACTTCCTTTGAAACTTGGCTCTGACATTTACTAGCTATATGGACATCATTAACAAGTTACTTAGAGGCAACTAGTTGGTATAGTTGGCAGCCAAATGGTACAATGAATAAAGTTCCTGATCTGGAATCAAGAAAATTCATTCTTCTGAATTTAAATCTGGCCTGAGACACTTATCAGCTGTGTAATCCTGGGTAAGTAACTTAATCCTATTTGTTTTAGTTTGATCATCTGCAAAATAAGTTGGAAAACCACCCTAGTATCTTTGCCAAAAATACCCCAAATGGGGTAATAGAGAGTTGGATATAACTGAAAAACAATTGAACAATAACAACAACACTTTAGTTTTCTTAATTGAAAAATACAGATAAGACTCTCACCTAATCTACATCATAAGGTTGGTATGAGAATCAAATGAGATACTATTTGTACAGTGCCTAACACGTAGTAAGTAATAAATGCTTGTTTTCTTCCTATTTACTGTTTGAGTTTCAGTTTCTTCAGTTCTAGTGTAAGAGACATTTTATGAGCTAATTGTATGCAAGGCACTGATTTTGGCCATAGGTTTAGAAAGGCAACACAAAAAAAGAATTCCTATGGACAGATATAAAATGGTGGAGAAAAGACAGCAACTAGCCATGAGCTTTTTTCCAAACCCCCCTAAACTTTTAAATAATGCCATAAAACAATTCCTGGAACATTAGAACCCATAAAAGGATGGGGTGAAATAATTTTCTAGCCAAAGACAACTTAGAAGATCAGCAGGAAAGGTCAGTCATACCTAGGGAGAGTGGGGCACAGTCCAACACAGGCCCAGTCCAAGAAAACCAAGATCAGGCTTTGGGAACTACTGAATCAGCAGTGTTATAAGTTGTGTCTAGATCTCTCAGCCTACAGACAGTAAGAATCTTTGCCAAAACAATCTTTGTTAGTACAGAGGCAGGATTCTATTGCTTTGTTTATACTCAAATCTGGATCACAGTCACAATCCAAGAGCAAGAAGGAGCATTAGCATATTAGAGTTTGTAGTTATATTAGAGACCTCATCAGAGTTCCAAAGCAAAAAATAGTGCTTGTGGCTACTCACAGACCAGAGCACACACCAGGAGAGTAGTAAACACCTCTCCTTACATCATATCACCTTGAAAAAAATGAAAACTCATAGGTCTTAGAAGTATTTCTGAAAAAAACTCCACAGAACTTCTGAAATCTGAGACAGTGTGTCCTCCATTCTGGAAGCAGAGGTCTACTTTAACAAAGAGTTAAAAATCAAAAAATAGGCTGGGAAAATGAGCAATCAACAGAAAAAAAAAACCACTAGTGACAAGGAAGATAAAAACACAGAATCAGAAGAAGATAACAAAGTCAAAGTTTTCACATCCAAAACCTCCAAGAAAAATATGAATTGATCTCAGGCCATTTTGAAAATCAAATAAAAAAGGTAGAGGAAAAATTAGGAAGAGAAATGAAAGTGAAGTAAGAAAATTATGAAAAAGAAGTCCTCAGCTTGGTAAAAAAAAAAAAAAAAAAAAAAAAGAGGCACATGTAAAAAAATCTGAAAAAAAAACTTAAAAAAAATAGACTAGATCAAATGATAAAAGAAGTACAAAAAAAAAAAACAAAAAAAAAAAAACAAAGAGGAGAAGAACTCCTTCAAAAGAAGAAATTGTCAAATGGAAAGAGAGGCACAAAAGCTCACTGAAGAAAATAATTTCTTAAAAATTAGAAATGAACAAATAGAAACTAATGACTATATGAAAAATTAAGAAACAATAGACAAAATTAAAAGAATGAAGAAATAAAAGACAATGTGAAATATCTCATTTTGGTAAAACAACTGATCTATAAAATAAATCCAGGAGAGATAATTTAAAAATTATTGCATTACCCTAAAGTTATGACAAAAAATACAAATTAAAAAGGACCTTTTTATCATTTTTCAAGAAATTATCAAGGAAAATTGCCTTGGTATTCAAGAACCAGATGGTAAAATAGAAATTAAAAGGATTTACAGATCATGTACTAAAAAGTTCCCAAAATGAGAGCCACAAACAGTGGGGGAACTCTGGGTGAGATATAAGACCCTTCAGCCCAGAGAGAACTTGCTAACAGTGTCTCATTCAGCTCCCCAGCTCCCCATAGGGCTCTTGGCTTTCCTGAAAAGTCAGAGAGTGGTGACAACCTGTGTTGTAATTGAAGCAGAGTGATACCAGGTGGCAAAGAGTGATATCAAGTGGCAAGTTACACACAATAGCAAGTTGTTTATGTGGTCTCACGTGTGCAGTATGTACTAAGCACATGCCCAGTATTGTTTTGGTTACATAAGGGTATTAGGATATATAAAGGAGGAAGACCTTGGAATAAACGGATTCCATATTTTAACCATCCTTGGGAGTCTCACCTCATCACTCCTCTACTAAGATGGTATGCTTTAACCACCCCAGCATGGGGGCTCTAGAAAGCATGGTACATTTTGCCACCCCAACTTGGGAGCTCTAGAAAGCAGAACACAAAAATTATAACCAATTTTTAGAGCTCCCAGGTCAAGAAGAAGTTATTGCAAACAAACAGAAAAAGTATTTAAGTATCATGAAGGCACAGTCAGGGATAACACATCAAGATAACACAAGATTTGGCAGCTTCTACATTAAAGAATAAGAGGGGTTGGAATAGATATTCTGGAGGATTACAACCAAGAATCACCTACCCAGCAAAACTGAGTATAATTCTTCAAAAGGGGAAAATATATTCAATGAAATAGAGGCCTTTCAAACATGAAAAGATGAAATCTGAATAGAAAATCTGAGTTGCAAATACAAGACTCAAACATAAAAAGGTAAGTAGGAAAGAAAAATAATAAGGGACTTAAGAAGATTAAACTGTTTACATTCCTACATGGGAGGGTGGTACTTTCTCATTATTAGGGCAGTTAGAAGGAGTAGACAGAGCACATAAGTGTGAATTGAATTTGAAGGGACAATATCTTTAAAAATAAAAAGGGGAAGAGAAGAATGGACTAGGAGAAAGCTAAAGCAAAAGGTTGAATTGGGTAAATTAACTCATATAAAAGAAGCATGAAAAATCTTTTATAGTGGAAGGAAAGAGGAGGAAGTAGAGGAAAGAATGAATCCTATTCTCATCTGAATTGGCTCAAAGAGGAAAGAACATACATTCTCAACTGGGTGTAGAAAACTATCTTATAGGAAAGTAGGAGAGGAAGAGCATAAAAGATGGAAGGGGGTGATAGAAGGAAGGACAGATTGGGGGAAAGGGTAGTCATAAACAAAACACTTTTGAGGAGAGACAAGGTGAAAAAATAGAGAAAATAAAATAAATAAGGGTGGAAATAGGATGAAGTTAACAGAAGTAAATGTGAAAAAAAATTTTGAAGCATGTTTCTCTGAAAAAAGGCCTTATTTCTCAAATATTTAGAGAAGAATCAAATTTATAAAAATAAGATCCATTTCCCCCCCAAAAAAATACCAAAAAATAAAAAACCAAAAGATAAGAATAGTTTTCAGATGAAGCAAAGCTATCTAAAGCCATTTTTAAAATGCTCTAACTCACTACTGATTAGACAAATATAAAATAAAACAATTCTAAAGTACTTCTTAGCTATTAAATTGATTAATAGGATAGAAAAGGAAAATGACAAATGGTAAAGAAGATGTGGGGAAAATGAGACACTGATGTAATGGACTTGCAAACTGATTTAACTGACTTCTGGTTACATTTGAAATTTATCACTATGGCCAAGGATACACCTTGACCTAATAGTACCACTAAAAGAAATTAGACACACGCACACGCACACACACACACACACACATACACACACACAAAGGTGTCAAAGAATTGGAAATTAAAGGAATGCCCATAAATTTGGGAATGGTTGAACAAAATGTGGTATATGATTATGATGGAATATTATTGTACTCTTAAGAAATAATGAGCAGAATGCTCTCAGAAAAACCTGGAAAGAATTCCATGAACTGATGCAAAGTGAAACGTGTTGTGTATAAAATACTAGCAATATTATAAGATGACCAGCTGTGAATAATTCATTCAAGACAACTGTGAAGGACATATGATGAAAGATGCTATCCATCCTCCAAGAAAGAACTGATGGTGTCTGAATACAGATTGAAGTATATTTCCCCCACATACACTTTCTTTATTTTTCTTGGTCTTTTTTTTCTATTTTTTTACATTTCTAATATGGAAATGTTCTGCATGATTACACATGTATAATCTATATCAAATTGTTGCTTTCTCAATGAGGAATGGTGGAGAGGAAGGGAGAGAATTTGGAATTCAAAATTTTAAAAATCAATATTTAAAAACTTTTTACATGTAATTGGGGATACATAAAATACTAAGTAAATTTTAAAAAGAGAGACTCCCTATCCACTAAGGATCTTATGTTCTATAGATAAGATCCTGTTGACTTTATAAACTTTAACATTCTTTGGCAAAGCCAGGTATTTTCACTCTAACATTCACAATAATATGAAAGTCTTGTCCAACTCTTTTTTTTGTCAAAATAAAAGAAAGACTAGTCAAAGATTCAATAATTAATTTGCATTAATGACATTCAGAAAAGAGTTTAATTACCTCCAAATATATATATATATACATATATATATATATAGAAAGGCATTTGCTTTATCATAATTTATCATAATTCACCTCTGTATCTCTTTTAGTGGGAAATTGTCAGTTTAAAAAAAGGAGGGGAAATATGTTCAAGAATACATCATATAATGTGTGCATGATTAATAAATAAGGTAAGAAATCAAATATTCATGTATCCTTAATTTCAATGACTAATTATTAATAAGTTTATCTAATTGGAAGAAGTTTTTCATTGCTTGAAATGAAGTACTCTGAATACCTGAGTAACTGAAGCTCAGAGCCAGGAAAATTTAAATAAGTCACACACTAAGTGAAACAGTCCCAGACATGAGGAGAGATAGTAATGGTGATGATATTCCTTGGAATTCAATAATTTGTATGTACTAGCCTTCCAGGGAACCAAATCATGCAATTAATTTTCAAGTCACTATTCTCCTGCATTTGTTCTCTTTTACTATTAGAAGATAAATTCCTTAAAGGCAAGGTTGTCTTCAATTTTGTATTTTGATACCCAGGATTTAGCATAGAATTTGGGTAATATGGGTCCAGATGTCCTTGGAGCAAGGTGGCTTCCATTGTGTCCCATACCCAGTAGAATGTAAGTTTTCTGAGTATCTTCAGTACTTGGCATATAGTAAATGTTCTTTCCCCAGGACTCCTTAGCTCCAACAACTGGATTTGCTGACAGTTCCTGATTGCTGAATACAATGCTAATTGAACAGGTGCAGAGTTGTTTTTATCTTGTTGAACCTGCTCTTGAACTTCAGGGTGTCCCTGCTGTGACTGCTTTTGCTGTCAGCTGGATAAATCTCTCATAGCTGACAACAGAACTCTAAGGGATCTTCAGATGAACCGTTAGTGATTTGGGGCTATTAAAAGCAAGCAAACAAAATCTTTACTCAACTGTCGAAATACCTTATATTCTGTGTCTTCTGGAATTGTCAGGATCACAGCAGGCTGTAGATTTTGGAGTCTTTTCATTTGTTTATTTATTTCAGTCTTTTCAGTCTTTGTCTCTGTTACTTTCTATCTCACCACTCTGCCTTTCTCTATCTGTCTCTGTTTCTTTCTACGTCCTTGTCTCTATTTCTCTGTTTATTTCTCTGATTTAATGTGTCGTTTTGTCTGTTCTGTCTAGGTCCCCCCCCCCCTCTCTCTCTGTCTCTCTGTCTCTCTGTCTGTCTCTCTCTCTTTTTGTCTCTCTGTCTGTCTGTCTCTCTCTCTTTTTGTCTCTCTCTCTCTCTCTCTCTCTCTCTCTCTCTCTCTCTCTCTCTCTCTCTCTTTCTCTCTCTCTTTTCCATTCATATCAAAACATTTAACCCAACCCTATCAATCTTATTATTCTTATTGAGAAATTTTAGTCATGCTAGATTCTTTTATGATCCCAATTGGCAAAGATACTGAAGTGGTTTGCCATTTCCTTCTTCAGCACATTTTATAGATGAGGAAACTGAAACAAATAGGATTAAATGAATTGTCCATAAAATTAGTAAGTGGCTGAAATCAGATTTGAACTTAGGAAGATGATTGGAGTCTTCCTGACTCCAGGTCCAATGCATCTAGTTGTCCATTTATAACAATAAAATATTACATAAATGTATCTATTTTTTGCTGAGGCAATTGGGGTTAAGTGACTTGTTCAGGGTCACATAGCTAGGAAGTGTTAAGTGTCTGAGGCCAGATTTAAACTCAGGTCCTCCTGACTTCAGGGCTGGTTCTCTATCCACTGCTCCCTCCACCTAGCTGCCCCTATCATTCTTTTTTTCATCAATTTCTGCTATATTGGCATATGATGATTTCCCCATCCCCAAAGGCCTTATATTAGCCTTCTTATAGACTGTTTTTGTATAAAAATAAATTATATTAATATCTTTTTATTTTACTATCTCTAAATATCATCAGCAGAACTGATCAATATATTGGGGAAAAAACCCTTGACTATTCAGCGTTCCATGTGGAATTCCCACCTAGGCAAAAGAGAAGGAAGAGATGTTTTCTCATTATAAACTGCTTTTTAAAGCTTCTGGGCAATACCAAATAACACAATCTGTAAAATAAAGGAACTCCAGGAAAATAGCAGATATATTGACATTCTTTTGCCTGAGCTTAAATTTTGAAATCACCAGGATGCTTCTAAACTTCTCTTTTTCATGTTTACAATATTATTGTTGTTTAATGTAATCAGGTCACAGAGAGAGGGAGAAAACTGAAAGCTAATATTTGCCAAAGCTCTAGGCATCTGCTCTGATTATCAAAAACAAGTTGACTGTTAGGAGCTTAGAAATGCTCATCCACCTAGGTTTATTATAGATACTCAAATGGAACATTCTATGTAATTTTTCCACCATGACACCATTACTTAACTTCCCATATATGTCAGCAAAAACTACGTAAAGCTCAAGAGAATCCATTCTTATACTTTGTTTCATTGAGGGAAGATAATTATCTTATTAATGCTATTTAATAAATATTATAATGTTTAATTGATATCTCATTAACCTGCTTCAAACTATGGCAT
Source organism: Sminthopsis crassicaudata (assembly GCF_048593235.1). Lineage (NCBI taxonomy): Eukaryota > Metazoa > Chordata > Mammalia > Dasyuromorphia > Dasyuridae > Sminthopsis > Sminthopsis crassicaudata. Next base: position 250,084,158 of record NC_133621.1, read on the forward strand.
GTTGATAGCTATTTTATAAAGTCTATTTTTTTGTGGCAAAATAATGAAATTTTAAGAAACAGGGCACATAATGGAGAAGTAATTGCTCTAGCAGTGATGTGCATAATTTGTAATTCTGTAAATTAATTCTTCCTGGGCTGCATTCCAGTATTCAACATGAACAAGTAATTACTTGAAGAAACTCCATTGAAACTGCAATGAGAGCACTTCAGGTCATTGTATACCCTTCTCCTCAGACCCACATGCTCTTTCAGAAGCCTCAACAGTAGAAATCTTTTTTATTCTTGGACAATCATTTTTCCTTGAAAATGTTGCATGTTATAAGTGTGAGTGAAACAGGAAAGAATATTCCAATTGGATTGATGAAACTTACCCCCCAAAACTACACAAGAGGGCAATGTGATGAAGTTCCTATTCCAATATTTGGAAAGCAAGTTAAATCATTGGAAGATCCTTGAGGGGAACTGTTTTTAGTGTTGTCTTTGCTACCCCAGTGGTTACTGTCTTGAACTGAAGAAATGCTTATGTTCTTAGATTGTATTGTACCAGGCATATTTGTGACATGACTTTTGTGGAGTTATAGAAACAAAGTTTTAAGAGACATCATGGGGAGGATCTCCATCTAGTGTTTTGTTATTGTTGTTCAGTTGTGTCTCACTCTTCATTATCCCTTTTGAGATTTTCTTGACAAGGATACTTGAATGGTTTGCCATTTCCTTCTCTATCTCATTTTACAAACAAGCATATCAAGGCAAAGGGGCTAAGTGACTTGCTCAGGATCAATGCAAAGCTTAATAAATTTAGAATTCAGAGAGGTCCCAAAGAACAAATAATAAAATACACCCTTTTCTTTACAAGGAAGATGGGAGAATATCAAGATATAATATTATTTACATGGGGTCACTGGATAGGGTTGTTTTTGCTGAATTTTGGGGGTCCATTTTAGGGTTAAGGATGAAGATACAATGACTGTGATATAAAGGCATAACTAAAATATATTTTAATTGTAATTGATGATACTTCACCCAGGGCTAGGTTGATGTCTTATTCTGAAAAAGAATTTCTTTTAAAAATTGAAAATCAAAGTAGTTTGGAGTAGAACAAACTTTTTAAATTAAGTGTTTTAACAGTATGATCTACACAGTGACAAAGTGCTAGATTCAAAAAAATAAAGATCTATTCCATTCAGAAACCTATGCATTCATTTATCCTTTCATTCAATGACTTATTTATTAAATAACTACCTTGTTCTAGGCACTATATCAGTTTCTGAGGGGAAAATGTCCTTGGATATATAAAAACATCACAGTCACTAAACTCAATCAATTTGTATTTCTAGAGAGAGAAGTGGATAGTGTGGGTGCAAAGAGACAAATATAATACATATAAGTGGGCAAATATCAGATAAATACAAATACAAAGTATTATTAGTAGAGTATTAGCAATTAGGAGAATCAGGATAAACTTTATTCCAGTGATGGAGCTGAGCCTTGAAGAAAGTTAGAGATTCTAATAATTAGATGTGAGAATAGAGTACATTCTAGGTATGGGAGACAGCACGTACAAAAGACAAGATTAATGATGGAATTTTGTATCTGGGGAACAAAACATAGATCAGTTTGGAAGTACTTTAGTATAGTACTTTAAGGTGAATATTTTTCACTAAACTAGAATAATAGACCAGAGCTAGATTTGGAAGGGCTTAAATAGAAAATAGATTTCATATTTTGTCCCATAGGCAAAATGAAGTCACTGGAATTTTTCTGAGCAAGGTAATTGACATTGTCAGACATATGATGAAGTGTATTACTTTAATAACTGCAAAGGGAGAAGAAGCTAGGGGCAGGAAGGTCAATCAGGGACTAGTACAATTGTCAGGTAAGAGTTATCAAGGGCCTAAACCTGGGTTGCCACCATATGCAGAGTTACATTTAAGAGTCACTATGGAAATATAATTGAAAAGACTTGGGAGCTAATTATATATGAGGGTTCAGAAATAAAGAAGAATGACTATGAGGTTTCAAAGATGAATGATTAAAAGAAAGCTGTTGGTCTTAGAAAAAAATGAAATTAGGAACAGAGGATAGTAGATAAATTTGTTTTAGATAATCAATTTTAGATGTCTATGGGACATTTCAATTTTAACAAGTTATATGGGACTAAAGTTTAGGATGGAAAGCTTAGGCAGGATGCATAGTATATAGACCTGTGAGTCATCTACACAGAAATGATAATTCAACTCAGGGAATTATGAAGTCACTAAGAGAAAGTGCAGCAAGAGAAGAGGGATTACAATGTCAAGGAGATGTAATTTAGTAAAAAGAGGGAGTTCATGCTTCCTGAACACCTTTTCTTTTCTTTCTTTCTTTTTCTTTTTCTTTCTAGTAACTCTCAATATCAATAACTTCTCATTTGGGGTTTTCATGGAAGAGATATTGTGGTAGTTTGCTATTTCCTTCCCAAGATTACTTTATAAATGAGCAAACAAGATTAAGTGACTTGATCATACAACTAAGTTCTGAACTCTTATTTAAATTCTGACTCCAAGCCTGGCATTCTATCTGCTGCACTACCTAGTTACCTACTAGAGCTGGAAGGAACCTCAAAAGCCATCTAATCCAAATTCTCATCTTACATATGAAGAAACTGAGGATCAGGTATATTAGGGTATTTGTTTAAGGTCACCCTGTCATTAGCATCAGAGGTAAAACTTGAATCCAAATGCTCTAATTCCAATCTCAATGTTTTTCTTTCTCAAAGATTGTTTTGCACCTCATTAGCATGACCGATTCTCCTAGCATCATTCAACAGTATATGACCCAAAGTAATCCAAAACAGATTTGCTAAGGCATAAGCAATGAAAAAAAGAGGAGGCAAAGGATTCAAGTAAAGAAGACAGTGTATCTTTAAACTGGCCAGTTATAGACAGGAGATTAGAAAGGGTAGGATAGGAAAACCAAAATATAGGGGACACAGACACAGGAGGAGCAGTGAAGGATGAAGTGATGAGAGGTCACTACGAGAACAAAGAATAGGTTTAGAAGGGAGAGATAGGAGGAAAGGAAGTTATGATAAAATAAAGGAATTTTAGAATTCTTGATCATAAGAAAAGAAGTAGAACACAAGCATGATGGTGACATAAAGAATAGGAAAGAATTTCCAATGTTGAAGATTGTGAAGAAGGTAAAAATTTTTGTTAAAGTAAAATACTAATAAAGCCCTGAGAGATTAAGTTTTTTTGCAGGTACATCAACATGACCTCCATTCAGCCACACTTTTTCCAAGATAAATTCTTATCCACATGTGAAAATAATGAATAAACATGTTTTTATTTTAATCATTAATTTAACTTTTATTTTTCAATTAACAAGCATTTACTTTCCTTCCCTCACACTTCTTCCCTCATTAATGACAAAAAATAAAAATAAAAACAAAACCTTTGTAATTATATAATTAAGCAAAATAAATTCTTACATAAGCTACATCCAGAAACATATGTTTCAACAACTTTGAAAGACTAAATAATTTTTATTGGCACAATGACCAACCTTGATTCCAGGTAAATAAAATAATTAAGTCAGTAAATTCCCAAAGTACAGAGGTTAAAATTCCTTTGTTGGACACATACTGCAGTCCTGTTTCCTAGCACAGTTAATTCATTTGAAAATATTCTCCACATATTCTGGAACAGAGATCCCATGTAAGAGTGATCGAAACATCAAAGAAAAAGATGTTTTCTAGATGTTTTACTGTTCATGAGGAAACCTTGTGTTGGGAAACTGTTCTTTTAACTTTTTTGTCTTTTTTGACAATCATATAAAACAACATAGAGACTGGGAACTTTCTTGTTCTGAGAAATATCTGGTCCATCTGCTTTTATCTTTTTAAATGGAAAATAGAACAGTTAAGAACCTCTCCCCCCAAAAAACCACCCAGTTTAACCCAATCAACCATAACATATAGCTTCATTCTTCCTGCATCTTGCCTTAACTTGTACAACCCTGGAAAAAACCAATTAAATTACTGTAATAAAGACAATTCTCAATTGTTCCATATAATGAGCTTATTTGACACTTCCTGAGAATAGTGTGGGCTTCAATAATAACCCCTACAAAATTGCAGGCCTGAATAATAAAGTAAATCTTACAACATTGGTCATGAGAAAACCATGCTGATTTGGAGTATATTTCAAAACCTAATTCTTTTTCTACTATTTGATCAAATTTCATGTAAACAATGTGTGAGATAATTCTCACCAGGAAGCCAAAGCTTACTTTTCATTTATGTTAGCACTCTGATCAAGGCATAAGAACTTGGTTAAATAAACAATTATCTCTTGGAATTTGGAATGTAAACAGAAGAATCATTGATGCATTGCTCTTTTTTTTTCTTTTCAGAGCAGTTATTAATCAGTTGTTCTTAGATCAAATTTTATGATCTATATGGATGAAAGAGACAGAGACAGAGATACAAATAGAGAGACAGGGTCAAGAAGAGAGAAACAGAGATGGGGCAGTATTTGGAGAGCAACACTTTTGTATTTCACTTTCAATTTGAGTAGTCTGTTATAAATTGGAATAAGCAGAAATGTGGCCAATTGGTATCCTCCAAAATCCAGAGGGCCACCGGAGCCAATTTGCACCTACTTTGGAGAATAGATTATTAAATTTTCAGTTTTAGCCTTTTTATCTTAGAAATCAGTAAATGCTGCAAATCAGGCATTTATTTATTGTTTGTTGATTATCTAAATTTAAGAAAGTGATGGAGAAAATGTTAGGTCAAATTTTAAAATATATTGTGAGTACATTTTTTTACTCCAGTAAATTGGTTGGTGAGCATTTGCCAATATTTTTTTTTTCAGCCAAAGTCTAAATATACTCCAGATTCTAGTCAGATTTGTGATCATAGACAAGAAATTTAATCTTTCAATGTTTCATGGCAACTAAGATTTTTAAGTTACAGAAAAGTCATGAGTTAGAATTAAGGGAGAAAACTTAGAGGAAAGAGATAGGAAAGGAAGGGGAAAAAAAGGAGCACGAGGGGAAGGAAGGGAAAGAGAGAGGAAGAAAAAAAGGAAATAGGGAAGGAAGTAGAGAGGAGAAGAAAGTAGAGGAAAGGAAGAAGAAAGATATTCACAAAACTCTACAAATAAACTACAAATCCAAGATCCTTGATTATTCAATATTCCAGGAACATGAAATTACATAGCAATCCAATAGTTTTAGCTACTATGACAGTTTTCAGCTGGAAAACAGGAGCATGACTTAGGAAACTAGACATTCTCAAGAGAACAGAGAATATGATTTTGAATACCTAATTGAATTATCTAAAATGCTCTCAAAGTACAATATTTGCAACTAAAATAAACTATTAAAAACACTCATTGTCACTTAGTTTTTGATCTTCCTAACCCCTGAAGACTAATTAAAGAAGCTGAATGCAAGAAATATTTAAATTTTTATTTCAAGATTGTACTCTGTACAACAAAAAGTTATTTACATGAGCTATTTTATAAATGACAACTAGAGGAGTTATCAAGTTGGGGTCACTAATAAATAGAACAATGCAAATAGACCTATTCTAGCAAAGTATTTACAAGTGTAATATTCTTTTGGCTGAAACATTCATTAATTTGAGTATAAACAAATTAATGCAGAGAGAGAAAGAAATAGAAAGAGTGAGAGGACTGTTGGTTTTATTGATAGAGAATACTCCCAGGTGAAGAAACTCCTTTCACGTCAGGTTTATGCCTTTTCTGTAACTTATAGTCTTAAAGTTGCTTAGAGAACTTAAAGGCATAGAGTCAATATAGCTTCATGTCTTTGAGGACAGCTCTCTATCCAGTATGTCACACTATCTTGTAGATAGATAGATAAAGAGAGAGGGAGAGAGAATAGAGAGGGGATGAAAGGAGGGAGAGAGGAGAAAAGGAAAAGAGGGAGAGAAAAATAGAACAAATAAATCACAAAATTCTCAAAGTTAGAAGGGAGTTCAATCACTATTTAGAACATCTTACACTTGAATCTTTTAATAAGAACAAGTGATTATCCTGCCTTTGCTGATAGGAAGCTATTCTTTCCACTTCTACAGGGAAGTTTTTAAACATATTCATTATATGTATGTATGTAAATTCACAAAATATAAAGAAAGCCATTTAAATGGAGAAATATTAATAACTAGGAGAATCAGGCAAGGCCTCCTATAGGTGATGACTGAAGGAAGATAGGAATTTTATTTATTTTTTGTTTTTTTTTTATTTGTATTTTTTGATTTTATAGCTTTTTATTGACAGAACATATGCATGGACAATTTTTACAACATTGTCCCTTGCACTCACTTCTGTTCCAACTTTTTCCTTCCCTCCCTCCACCCTCCCCTAGATGGCAGGCAGTCTTATACATGTTAAACATGTTAAAATATATCTTAGATACAATATATGTGTGCATAACCATACAGTTCTCTTGTTGCACAAGAAAATTTGGATTCAGAAGGTAAAACTAACGTGGGAAGAAAAACAAAATGCAAGTATTCTACATTCTTTTCCCAGTGTTCCTTCTCTGGGTGTAGGTGATTCTGTCCAAAAGATAGGAATTTTAGAAAATGAAGGTGAGAAGGGTGTGAATTTCAGTCATGGGAGACAGCTTGGGTAAAGGTCAGAGAATTGAGAATTTATGTCGCTTGGAGGGGGACACAAGTAGACCAATTTGGTTGGACATAAAGGGGACTGATATGACATAAGTCTAGTGAGGTAGGCTGGAATCATGTTGTAAATGGCTTTGAATGCCAAGAGAAGATTATATTTTGTCCTATAAGCAAGAGAAGATCATTAGAATTTTTTAAGCAAGGGAGAGATATGGACAGACTTGTACTTTAGGTTTATTAGTTTGGTAGCTGTTTGATGGATGGATGAAAGGAGATAGGCATCTCAATTAAGAGACTTTTTGTGATAGTCAAGATGAAAGATAATTGAAAGTCTCAACTGCAGTGGTTGTTATCTAATAGAAGAGAAGGACTTGGATGGGAGAGATGATATTAGCAGGATTTGGTATATAATTAGTTATTGGAGATGAGTGAGAGTAAGGATTAGAAGGAGACTTTGAGATTAAAAACCTGATGAATAGAAGGATGTTGGCACTCCTAAAGAAAATATTAAAGTTTGAAAGAGGGGTGGGGCTAAAGAGAAATATAATGAGATTATGTTTTAGACAAATTGAATTTGGAATGTCTTGGGGAATCCACTAGGAATATCAATCAGAATAGGTAGTTGTTAATTGGGGTATCAAATTGAATTGAATTTATAGTTGCAACTAGAGACTATGTAGAGAGGAGAAGAGAAGAGTATGCAGAACAGAGCCTGGTGTACACTCATAATTAGGTAGTGAGATATGAATGAAAAGTGGTGATGAGCAAGCAATGAAGCAGCATGTGCAGATATACTGAGAGTTGTAGTCACAACGTTGCACACAAGCAGCTTAAGCTATGGAGTTGTTTTCTCACTGGAGAAGCAGCCTGGGTATCTGAGAAACTTTTTAAGAATTACATTGCTCATTCTGGTGTAAAAAGAAAGCTAGAAAAGACATCGTAAAAATTGTCTGGTGTGCTAAAAATTGTCATCCAAATCTGGCCTGATTACTATGGCAGACAGAAATCCTATCCTGCATTTGAAACACACACGTGTACAAAAAATACAAAAATTTCTGCAAAGTAGATTCCACTTATCATTGGTACATGGAATGTTGCATACATTTAAGGACAACGTAAAATCTAGTAGACCTGAAAGACATATAGTTCTTGTTGCAAGAGAACTCAACAGGTGTCATATCCAAATAGCAGCCCTGAAAAACAAGCTTGGCAAATGAAGACCAGCTTACTGAAGTCAGAGCTGGAGATACATGGTTTGCTGGAATGACTGCAGTGAAGGGGAGCAAAACTGGTATAGGTTTTGTGATCAAAACTAATCTAGTAAACAAACTTGTATGCCTATCATAGGTAGTGAATGACAGGCTCATGACAATTTAATTACCCATTGCAGGAAAACGCCATGCCACTATCATCAGTACCAATGCTGAAATCCCATGACAAATCCTGATGAGGTGAAAGAAAAAAAATTATCCAAAAGAGGACAAACTTATAAGTCTGTGTGATTTTAATGCTAATGAAAACTCAAATTATCAGCCATGACAGGGCATGCTTGAGAAGAGCAGAGTTGGAAACAGAAACGGCAATGGTCACTTTCTATTAAAGTCTTGTGCATTTCATGGCCTTGTCATTACCAGCACTGTCTTCCATTTATCTAAATGTAATAAAACTTTATGGATGCACCCTCACATCAAACATCGACATTTAGTAGACTATGTGATTATAAACAGAAGAACCAGATAAGATGTGAGGGTAACAAAGGCAGTATGTTTACAGAGTGCTGGACAAACCATAGACTTCTCCCAAGCTGAACATTATCATTCAACAAAAGTGGCAGCCCCAAAGCAAAAAAAAAAAAAAAAAAAAAACTACCAGAAGAATTAATGTTAAGAGATTAGAGTGCTTCTCTGAGAGTGAATACTTTGTTGCTGACTTGGAGGAAAAGTAGAATCAACACACAGTTGTAGAGTAGAAAAGAAGTGGGCAAATTTCAGAAATTCAGTGTATAGCATTGAATTTGCTTATCTGGGCCAGAGCACTTGCAAATACTAAGATTGGTTTATGAAAATGTTGGGGAAATTCAGAAGCTGCTAAATGAAAAACAAACACTCCACAGGGTGTGCCAGCAAGATAGTCCATCCATCTCTAAGAAGACAGTATACAATTTCATGAAAAGTAAAGTACAATAAAAATTTAGAGAGATGCAAAGTTTTTGGCTCAGTAAGAAGACAGATAAAATTTGTTTTATACCTATAGTAATAATCCAAAATATTTTTATAATGCAGTAAAGGGTATGTTTCAAAGACATGACACATCTCAATACTCAGTGCTGATGGAGTCACACTGATTGGTGATAAGGACTTCCATAGTGTTCACAACAAACCATCCTCAATCAATACTAAAGTCACTGATCTAGTCACTTCTCTAGCTGAAGTTCCAACTGAAAAGGGATTTTGAATGTCATTAGACTACTTTTGTGTGATAAATCAACTAGTACTAATTCTATTCCAGTTGAGATTTACAAAATGGGGGGAGTCCACTGTTCATACAAAAGCTGACTGAAATTTTCCAGATTCTATGGCAAGAGGAAGTTATACCCCAAGAGTTAAAGGATGTTTCTATTATCTATTTCTATGAAAGTAAAAGGAATAGATTGTCCTTTTGACAGTCATGGGGGAGGATTTCTCTTGGTCACTGCAAGACCAAGAATCTTGCCAGAGATTTTCTTAATAAGCTGATCCTATACCTGGAAGAAGATATCTACCTGAGAGCCAATCTAGCTTCAAAAGGGTTCAAGGAACAATCAATATAGTGTTTGCTGCCAAATAACTCCAGGAAAAATTCCAGGAGCCAAACAAAAGTCTATATAAAGCATTTGTAAATCTGACCAAAGCTTTTGATTCTGTCAGTAGCAAGGGCTTATGGAACATTATGTCAAAATTTGGTTGCCCAGAAAAGTTTATTAGTATTGTATGTCAATTTCATAATGGCATGGGGTTCTGGACAATGGATGATTCTCTCGAGCTTTCCCAGTCACTAATGGAGTTGAAACAAGACTTTATGCTTACTCCCATGCTTTTGAGCATAATGTTTTCAATCATGTCAAACATTTTCAGTGGGGTGGCAATAATACTTTACTGGTGGTAAATTCTTTAATTTGAAAAGGCTACAAATCAAAACAAAAGTAGAAGTGTTGGTACATGATTTTTTGTTTGCAGATGATTGGACACTCATTGTAGCCTCTGAAGCTGAGATGCAACAAAGCATGGATTTATTTGTTGCTGCTTGTGCTAATTTTGGTCTATCAGTTAATACCAAGTCAGCACTACACCATTCATATGTGGAATCATAAGTTATAGCAAAAAGTTCACTTACCCTGACAGTATATTTCCAGATATGTACATATTGATAATAAGGTTGACCCACACATTGCCAGAGCTAGCTCTGTATTTAGGAGGCTCCAAAGAGAAGTAGAGGAGAGGTATTAGATTTATTACCAAACTGAAGGTCTACAGAATCTTTGTGCTTACCTCATTATTGTATGACTGTGAAATTTACCAGTGCCATGGCAGAGAACTGAATTGCTTCCATTTGAATTATCTTAGGAAGATTCTGAAGATCATCTGACAGGATAAGAGAACCGACACTGAGGTTCTTTCTCAAATTAAACTGCCAAGCATTCAGACTCTACTGCAAAGACTACTGTTGGGATGGACAGATTGTTTAAATGCCAAAGGTATACTTGGCAAAAAGTCTATTTTATGGAGAACTCACACAAGGCAAATACTTACATGGTGGTAAACAAAAGCTATATAAAGACACTCTCAAGGTCTTTCTTAAGAACTTTAGAATTGGTTGCATGACATGGGAGACACTGGTACAGATTGCCAATAAGATGGGTCCCCATCAGAAAAGGTGTGCTGTGCTCTATAAACAAAGCAGAATTGAAAAAGCCCATAAGAAACATGAGATACACAAAGTTAGAGAATCCATCCCAAATGTTCATATGGACTAATGTTGTCCAGCCTGGGACAGAGCATTCTGAGCTCATATTGGTCTGATCAGCCATAATTGGAAACACTAACTTAACTCTAACACATTTTGGTCCTCTGAGAATAAAAGATAATAACCAACCAACTGTGTGTAGTCATATAAAAAAAGGTTTGGAGTAGAGAGAAAGCAGAAGTCAGAATGGAAAACTTGACTAATGATCATGAGAATATAGTGAAGAGATAAATTTAAGAGATACTGCATGATGGATATCTTCAACATAGAGAAGAGCTAATCCAATTCCAATTGATCAATGATGGACAGAATCAGCTACATCCAGAAAAGGAACACTGGGAAATGAGTGTAAACTGTTACCTTTTTGTTTTTATTTTTGTTTTGTTTTGTTTTTCTTCTCAGATTATTTTTACCTTCCGAATACAATTCTTCCTTTGCAACAACAACAACAACAAAATTGGTTTCTGCACATATATATTGTACCTAGAATGTACTATAAGATATTTTATATGTATGGAAATGCCTGCCATCTAGGGGAGGGGGTGAAGGGAAGGAGGGGAAAAATTCAGAACAGAAGGGAGTACAAGGGATAATGTTGTAAAAAAAAATTACCTATGCATATGTACTGTCAAAAAATGTTATAATTATAAAAATTCATAATAAAAAATAGAATATAAATCCCCCCCAAAAAAAAGAGATACTGCATGAGTGAATAAGCTGTTTTGGCTGTTATAAATAACCAAGTTAGTAACTGTAAAGGACATGTAAAAGAAATATAAATTAAAAATAAAATTGAGAAAGAGAGACAGAGACAGACAGACTACAAAGATAGAAGCAAAAGGATTTAGCTATAGACTGGAGGGCTTGGAAGGTGAGAAAGAATGTAGTTCAAAGATAATGCCCAAATTTTGAATGCAAGGTGTTATGGTAGACTATAGTCCCATCATAGTAATCCCATTAACAGAAAGATGTCAAGAGTTATAGATCTTCAGAGAAATATTACATTATCATAGCTAAGCAGGGAATTTTTGAAGCTATCTAGACTAACCCTTCATTTTACAGGTAAGGAAATTGAGGCTTAGAAAGATAAAATAACAAACTAAAAGTGAGAGAAACAAGGTTTGAACCCTAGTCTTCTGATGTTGTAGCCAGTCTTTCAATAACGAGCTCAGATTTAGACATATCGGGTTTGTAAACCAGTGAGAAATCTAGGTAGAAAAATACTTGGAAAAGCATAAGATGTGAATATGGAACTCAGGAGAGAAATTAGGGCTAGTTATGTAGAGTTTCAGAGATGGTAGTTGCCTCTGTGGTGATGAATAAAATTAGCAAAAGCAAGAGCTCTTTTATTATAGTTCCCTGCTCCAAACATGAGAGTTAACCAGGAGGTTTACTTATATAGAAGGGCAAACATTTCATTAGTTTTATATCATGCCCAGCATAATTTGCTTTTTACTAGCTCTTCAAATTCAATATGTCTAAAACTGAGTTTATTCTCATTTGTAACTTATTACAACCTCATCCATAATCTGTTCTACTGATTTTTCTTTTCTGTCAGTGATATCACTGTTAAACCAGTCAGTATCCATGTTCAAAACATTACTTATGTCTTTGCCTTTTCATTCCAGAACTACATTTAAATGATATCGAAGATTTTTGGATCCTACTCTAAAACATCTGATGAATTCATTCTCACTGACACCAACCTGGATCATATTCTCTAGCTTCCATTTTCTCTCTACTCCATTTTGACCTCAATGGTAAATGGTAAACTATAAGATTATTTTAATATATTCATTAAAAATATAAACAATGCCATCAATTGTTATTATAAAACAGATTAGACCTAATATTTGGTTCTTCAGGAAGAGATACTAGATTGAAAATTCTTAACTTTTTTGTGTGTAACAAACCTCCTTTGGCATTCTGACAAAACCTCTTTTTAGAATAATATTTTTAATGCATAAAATAAAAGGAGTCAATTACATTGAAAAATAGTGATTATATATTCATATAACTATATAATAAGGTCAGCACCCTGACCTTATTATATACCCTAGATTATCAAATATAATATTTCCTAGATATACTCTACATTATCAAAATATAAAAACATAACAAGGTCATAGACCCTAGCTTAAGAGGCTTTGAACTAGGTGAAAGTTTTTATTCTTTCCTCATTCCAGTTATTGAAAGAATTAGCTCTGAATCATGTAATGAACTAAGAAATAAATTGTATTTAATGCAATCATATTCTATCTTTTACTCATAATCACTTCTAATAATTTGGCTCTAAATGGAAAAGGAAGAAGATATTCATTCTAACTAAGCAAATGCAAGCCTTCCAAAAAGAGACAAAACACAATGATCTCAGACTTGCCTTTAAGTATATTCTCAATTTTCAAAAAGAAGATGGTATATCTTCAAAAAAATGCTAATTTGGCTACAGAGGCATCAAATGCCCCACTTGTTTTTCACAGGAAGACACAAAGCTCTATGTTCTCATTGGACTCCTTCCCATTTTTGCAGGTGTAACTTTTGCATCCAAAAGTGGAAAAAAAGGGTCATCTGGAGCTATATTCAAAGCCCTTCCTGGCTGTCCATTTGCTGCTCAGCAATCTCTTTCACCTTTAGTCAGCAGGGCATCCGGTGCTTGGGAAACCAGGGATGAAAGCCAAAACCACTGGCTTAAAGAATATGATGCATCAAAAATGTCTGAAAAAGACAGGTGCATGAATAAATGAGCTGTTTCCAGGACATTTTGAACTTTTGAAATCAGCAGGATTATGCTCCATAACCCCAGGCACTCTGACTTTAGCAGTACCATAGGTGTAATCCTCATACTATATACTGTACATGAAGATAATATCCCCAATGTGTTACACACAGATTCCCTTATGCACAGATATTCTCTCATTTCACCAGCAAATGCTCATACAAACATACATTGTGACCCATGCAAAAAAAAAAAAAAAAAAACATCAATTGCTTTTTGTAACTTAATCCTTCCCGTCTTTTACTGTATTTATGCCACAAGGATGTATGATACTATACTTTTTCTTCCTTTCTTAAACCTCAACAGTGTATGCCAGCTGGCATGATTTGATGCTATATTGCATCAGTGATTTTAGACTAAAAGGATGATCATTTCTGAATCACTGACAAAAATCACCAAAAATGTAACTTGTCTTCTACATGATATATGAAATTGTTACAAAAGCTGCTCATGCTTGTTTCATCAACATTTCTCCTCTTCGTGGGCCTGTATTCAATTTAATTCAACAAATAGTTTTTTTAAGCATATATAATGATCAAGGCATTTTATTAGGTGCTGGAGACAATTCAAACGAAAAATTATCCTTGTTCTCAAAAATCTAATTTTCTACTGCACACAGGGGTTTTTAAGCCTGAGGTTTATGAATTTAGTTTTAGAAAACAAACATGTTTTCATAACTATGTTGGATTCTCTTGCAATTCAACATATTTTATTTTATGAATTGTAAAATGTTATCCCAGGAGGGGCTTCACCAGAAAGTGTCAAAGGGGTCACAAAAAAGGATAGGATCCTTTTTAATAGGAACAATCCCTTCTCTCATGTACAATAATAAGTAAACACAGAATATATACAAAATAATATCCAGAAACTTCAAAAGGGAGAAAGTGTTAATAATTGAGAGAATCGAGAATGGTCTAATATATGATATGGCACTTAGGTTGTGTCTTGAAGGATGCTAGAGATGCCTAAAGGCAGAGATAAGGAGGATATATATTTGAGAAATGGGATAATATGTGCAAATGGACATACTAAGCAATACATGTTCAATGAATGAATGAATGTTTATATGAATTCTTGTAATGTTCTTCTCTAAAATATAATATTCTCTGGGAGCAGATTTCTTGGGGGGCTTCTGGAGACAGCCTTAGTTTCAGTTCAGTTTAATAATCACCTCAAATTCAGACAGGAGTTAAAGTCCAGATTCTTTATTGTCTCCTTAAAAATATCCCAGTTAGCTTTCTTAGAGGCCTATCTCTCTCCTTGGTTCTGAGAGCTCTTGCCGCTAGTCCTTTGTCTCTTCCAGCTTCTGCCTTTAGCTCCCTCTGAATCCAAAGCCTCCAGCCAGCACAAAGGTGGAAAATGGAATGAATCTGACTCCGCCTCTTAGAGTGGGCTTGTGAGATTCTATGTCTGACCCTGAGAGCTTCTTGCTTATATATTGTGCACTGAGTATACTCCAATCATTACACCACTAGAAAACCATTATTTGTTGTAGGATTAAATCAATGCTAAATTAGATTTAACCATTGTCTCCTCAATTCCACTTAGTACCTTGTTTCAAGTTCTGGTCCATAACATCTCCTTGTAGGATCAGATCAATCACACTGAACCATGCTAAATTAGACAATTATTGTCTCTATCAATTCTGCTGTCTTAGTACCTTGTAAGAATCATAATAAATTCTGATGCCTTTGCAATAAGACTATTCCTTAAATTCTTTTAATCTAATCATGACTTTGATACCTATGATTTTGAGACATCATAATTTTAAGCTCCTTACATTATAAGACTGGATCCAGGAACCAGACACTGTCCTATGAAGAAATCTCCCCCTCCCCCTTTCTTGCTACTTACACCTTTGAAGTACATCATTCCTTAATGGAAGAGGCCAAACAAAAATCCCTTAATCTTTTTTCATTATCATTTTTATTTTTTTTTTTGCCATGTGTGGTTTTATTTTGATTACTGTCTTCATTTGTTTCTAGAATGGAATATGCACATTCAACTTTTCTTTCAAATTATGACTTGCCTGAAGTATTTTCATTCATTCATCATGTTTTGGAAATGAACGGTATGATTATTAGACTGTGTATTTATACCTAATTTTCAGTTTTCACTTGTAATTTTATGGAAGGTATCCTGAAGCCACACTTCAATAGGCAGTTTCAATTTTTACATATATAAACTTGAAATCAATTTAAGAATATTTTGTGATCTTTACAGAATGATAAAGGCCTCATTTCTTGGTGTCCACATAACCTTGGCTTCTCATTGATTAAGGCAGTAAAGGAAAGTCCTAGCTGTCTCTATTAAACTGGAAATTGTTTTAAGTATGTGTTCAAAAATTGTTGTCTAAAATCCCAGCCTACATAAGTTTGAAGAGTCTCATTTCTAGAGTGGTGAATCAGTAATGAATTTTTCAGCTAAACCTCTTGAAGATCATCAAATAAGTTGAAGAGATATTGTAATCTGTTTCCACAAATGAATTATTCATACCAAGTAAATCAAAAATCTTTCTAGTCCTAAACAAACTAACCCTCTTCATCAAATACTAAAAATTTATCAGGATTTCTATCTTCTATGTATACTTCCATTGAAATATATTCATTATAATTGAATAAAAATTTCATAAGTGATTACTATTTTATTTGCATTTATTCCCTCTTCCCCAGATGAAATCACAAGAAAGTTCAAGAGTCTATGCTGGATATTAAAGACAAAACAATAAAAATTCAATAATTAGTATACCTAAAGGGTTATAAAATTGTGCATATCCTTTGATTCATCAGTGCCACTATTGGGTCTATATCCCAAAGAGATAATAAAAGAACCCACATATGCAAAAATATTTGTAGAAGCTCTTTTTATAGTGGCAAAGAATTGGAAAGTGAAGGGATGTCCATCAAATGGGGAAAAGCTGAATGAGTTATTATATATGAAAGTGATGGAATATTATTGTTCTATAAGAAATGATGAAAAGGCTAATTTCAGAAAAGCCTGGGAAGATTTAAATGAACTGATGATGAGTGAAGCAAGCAGAACCAGAAAAATACTGTACACAGCAACACCAAGATTATATAATCATCAACTATAATGGATTTTGGTCTTTTCAGCAATTCAAGATTCAAGACAATTCCAATATTTGGTTGGAAAATGCCATCTGCATCTAGAAAGAGTATTGAGACTGAATACAAATTGAGGCATATTATTTTCATCTTTTTTTTTTCTTCTGTTTTCTTTCCCATGGCTTTTCCCTTTTATTCTGCTTTTTCACTCTCAACAGGATTTATATGGAAATTGTAAAAAATAAATATATAAATATAACCTAAAAAATAAAATTAAAAAATAAGAAAAAATAAAAGTGTTGCTTTATTCAAGGAACATAAAAAGCCATGCCATACTCAAAGCATATCACATTTTTGTAGATAAGTAATAACCAAGTGACACAATGTAATTTAAAGAATTAGAGAGCACTAATAATCAGAGGAATCAAAATAGAACCTGAGTTGTGCTTTAGAAAACTCTAGAGATGCTAGGAGGCAGAATAGAGAAGTACATTCTAGATGCAATGGGAAATGTAAACCTGAATATGAAAAAACAAATAGTAAAGCAATGTTACTAGAACAATAAGTGCATGAAAGAGGAATATGAAATAATAATGGACTTGTAAATTGAAGCTAGATTATAGAAGGTTTTAAAAAACATGTTAATATCTGATCTTTCTTGAGCAGCAAGATAACTGTATAAATATGTATACGTATATTATATTTAACATATACTTTAATATATTTAACATGTAGGACTACCTGCCATCTAGGGGACGGGAAGGAGAGGAAAAGTTGGAACAGAAGGTTTTGCAAGGGTCAATGTTGAAAAAAATACCCATTTTTGTAAATAAAAAACTATAATAAAAAACCATGCTGATGTATAATTTTGAATA
Organism: Sminthopsis crassicaudata; assembly: GCF_048593235.1. Taxonomy (NCBI): domain Eukaryota; kingdom Metazoa; phylum Chordata; class Mammalia; order Dasyuromorphia; family Dasyuridae; genus Sminthopsis; species Sminthopsis crassicaudata. The sequence continues at coordinate 250,101,518 of NC_133621.1, forward strand.
GGACATTTTCTACCTTTCAAAAAAAAAAAAAAAAAGCAGGTAGTGTTTTATCCTTGTCTGCTAGTTTTCCACTGTGCCTACCTAATTAAATTCACTGCACATGTTAAACTGTGACACCAACTGTCCTACAATCACAGCAGCTGTCCCCCAACTCTCTATCTAAAAACTATTTATAATTCAGTGTCACATAATGATTTTTCTCCCTGCTGGATTACATTCAAGTAGTTGAAAATTTGAATGGAGTTCATCTAAGGTCACATCTTTAATCAGGATTTGTAATTGATATATGGGATCTTGTCATTCTCTCCTTCCGAGGAGGCAGCTGATAGTACTTTGTGCTATCTCATTAGAGTTGCCTGAATGTCAGGCTGGCATTGAATATCAGTTAGTTCTGGAGAGCCCTATAGAGCCCTCCTCATCCGCAAAGTTTCAGAGATTTCCCAGAATCAGAATGATCCTAAAAAGAAAAACCTTTTCAGAAAGCAAACTAAGAAAATTCGATTAGGAAGTAGCACAATTAACATGAGAAAGTGTTTTGGCAAGTTGTTCCAGAGCAGTGTGACATTCAAGTAGTTCTAATTCAAGTTCTAATAAAAACAATCATAAAATTAATGACTGAATGGTTGTCCCACCACTGGTTCCTCACATCAAATCTATAGGTAGCTCCCAGTTGAGACAAACATGTTACAATAAGAAATCTGAATCTATGACACAGGTTAATTTAGAGGTCAAAGTATCTCACAGATTTAGAACTGCTGTGCAGTCCAACCCCTTCATTTAACAAACTGAAGCCTAGAAGAGTGAAGTGACTAAAGTCACACGGGGACTAAGTGACAGCAATAAAATGTAGAGATTAAATTATTTTTAGATTTACCACAAAACCTATTCTGCAATGACTATGAAAAGCAGACCCTCTTAAGGATTTTATTTGATGATTTTATAGCTAACTGGTAATGCTTAAAAAAGATTTGAAAGACAATTTCTGGGTAATTTAATCATTTTACTAATAATTGCAGCATTTTAAATTGAAGGATGGTTATTTGGCCATCTCTCTCTTAGAACAGAGACAATCATGGTGGTAGTTTCATGACTGATGGGACCTTTTAGAAGAGGAATGTTCCTGAGAATGGCAATCAACTGTGATGGGTAAACAATTAACAAGATGTGGATTTTACCAAGAGAAGTGAGCTCACTTCAAAAAGGAGGTGACAGTAATATTATGTCACTCTTGAATAGAGATCATTAGCTCTATCAAGACCACATTCACCCTTGGACAATCCAGACAAACAATCTCTATGCCCTACACAAGCCTGAGTTAGTAGGGTGAAGTAGCAATATCCAGAATGCAGAGAATATTAATTCTATCACCCCTATCCTTGAGAAAATGGACAAGAAAATAAAACAGGGGAAAGAAACTTGGATCTCTCCAGTTTTAATAATTGGTTATTAGTACAAGGGGATAAATAATTATTTCTCTCAAACTTAAGTTGATTTTTAGAAATGTACAGAGTTGTCTCTTCTAGGAGATCCTTTTGTGTTGGGGACCAACAATTGTCTGGACACTGTCTGCTATTAGTCTCCTCAGGGTTGAAAACCTGCTCTTTTTCTGTATAGAAGCTATCAATCATCCTTTTAATTATTTTACTCAGTTTTTAAAGCCTGTAGGGTCTGCCTTCAGGGCCAGGAGGTTACCAGTTTCCTCTGCAGAACAGGGATAGGTGTATGGACGGCCTGTCAACCAACTACAAAGAGAGGCCAGGTACGAGAGTACTCTGGGAATAGTTCCCCAACAGAAGTGACTCAGGTCTGCATGGCCCAGGTGCGGGGGATGCTCTGCTAAGAACCCCGCTGTGCGGATTAATGACTGCCCTGAGGCAAGAGTCTGAGCAGTGAAAGTGTCACTACCCCAATCCAAAGCAGGCTGTGGGGCTGTGAATATTAGCAGCTGAGCAGCTGAATAGCCCTGCACAGACCAGAAGTGTCTCTGCCCCAGAAGCACAGCTGAGTTGTGAAAGTTCTGTTGCCCCAGGCTGAGCCATACACTGTGCAGATTAGAGGCTGCCCCAGGATGCACCCCACCCCCACCCCGCCCCTGCAGTGTAGATTTGCAGCTGCCCTGGCCATACTTCAATGTGCAGCTGCACAGTTGTGCTGGTCTATGCTGAGTCACTTCCACTTTGGGGAGGGGGTGGGTAATAGTTCTGGCGTTTTTAGAGTACTCTATATCTCTGGCTCAAATCTCTGTGCTGGTCCCCTGCTTTACAATCAAGGCAAAGCAGTCAGCCTATGGCAGGGTCGTTTCCACTGCTCTTCTAGCCACAGAGGCTATCCCCGTCCCTGGTCCACTCAGGATGCCAGACTTTCCTATCTCCCGGCCTGCTGCTGGTCTGTTCCTGCCCCTCAGGACAAACCTGCTCTGACGGTCTTCCAGATTATCTTCATCTGGTAAGTCGTTGCACCTTTAATCTTCATGAATTTCAGCAGTCAAGCACTATTTTTGAGGCTAAATTTAAAGATTAGTAGTGAGGGAATGAGAGGAGATTAAAGAGTATGTGCCTTTTCTACCACCTTGGCTCTACCCTCAAAAAAATCCTGGGGGTACGCGTTGCACCAGAGTTTAGTGGGGATATGCACTGCACTGTGCTTAGCTGTGCCTAATTCTACATTCTCATGAGTCAAATCAAGACAATCTTGTGAGGCGTGAGATGGTCCAGTGACACAGCATGAATATACTGCACTTTGCTACAGAGACAATCTTACTTCATTAATAGTTAGTGGCTTCTCCAGGCCTCTATTTTTAGCTTTTGTGCAATTTTTCTTATAGGAAAGGTTTGTTATGTACTTTAGTATGTCCCATTGATTTTGATTATTTTTACATAGAAGGATGAAATTGTTTGTGCTGAGGTAACAGATCGTCATAATTTGGTTCCCTGGTGTTAATTTTAACATGAGATGTAGCTCCACATCCTATATAGTCTGTTCCTTTTTTTCAATTTAATGTCTACAAATGCTGAAAAAGCAACTTCACATATATATGAAGTTGGAAAAGGCAAGATGTATTTCAGAACTTTTTCTGTTAAAGCAGGATAAACATGTTGCATTTGTAACCAGAATGATGTTAAAGTACACTCCTTATTTTTCAAGAATCCATCTGAAGCCAATTTCAACAATTGCTCTTCTTCCGCTTGTGACACCTTCTGGCATGGATTTATATTTTATTATGAATAATTTTATTTTTTATTTATTATTATTTTGTGTATGTACCAAAAAAATAAAAAAATAAAATATATTTTTATTGTTATTAAAATACATCCTTTTTTTGAAGAGGGGTAGAGTTACAAAAATTATAAAAGGGGTACACATATATCAAAAGTTTGGGAAACACTGCTCTAGGCAATTGAGTAGGAGATAGAAGTCCAGGGTGAAGAGTTCCCATAGTTTCCATCTGTTCATTTACTTTTCTTAAATAAGTCAACATCCTCCATTTTGCAGATGTCTTTCTTACAACAAATACAGGGGAATTCCAAGAACTTAGAGAAGGGTGTAAGTGTCCTTGGTCAAGTTGCTCCTGTACTATATCTAATAAGGCCTGAATTTTATCACTAGCTAAGGGCCACTGTTCTACTCACACTGGTGTATCAATTTTCCATTGAATAGGAACATGTGGTTGGCAGGCCTTCAAAAGCAGCCCTGCCAAAGAAGTTGAAGTACTTATTTGTTATCCTAACTGTTGTAAAATGTCTCTTCCCCACAGATTGATGGGAATTTTTTTTTCAATCATAAAAGGAGTAAAAACACCTGTTTCACTTTCAAATGTCCATCTCAAAGGGGTAGCACTAACTTCAGCTGTTATTGATCCTCCTACCCCAGACATATAGGTGTCTGCCTTGTCTACCTTAATCTTTGGCCAGTGACTGGGCCAGTTGGCACCTCTAATGACTGTATGTTGTTTACCTGTGTCTACCAATCCTTCTAATGGTAAGCCATTTATATAGATAGAGAGCATAGTTTGGTCAGCTGTAACAGCTGCTGTCAAAAATATTCATGGATTCTGCTGCTTGGAATCAGAATCTAGGCAACTATCACCAAGTTGCCTATTAGGAGTCTGATACCCTTTAGCAAGATATGGTGCCCTTCCTTATCTCTTTTAATTAGATCAATTTTTGCTTTTGCTTGATCTGAGATCAGGATGGCTACCCCTGCTTTTTTGACTTCACCTGAAGCATAGTAGATTCTGCCCCAACCTTTTGCCTTTACTCTGTAAGTATCACTTTGCTTTAGGTGTGATTCCTGTAAACAACATTTTGTATGATTCTGTCTTTTAATCCAGTCTGCTAATCACTTCCTCTTTATGGGGGAGTTTACCCCATTCACATGTATAGTTAAAATTACCAATTCTGTATTACTTGCCATCTTGTTTTTAGTTCTTTTTGTAAATGCCCAATTTCATTTTTAAATGAGTTATTTTGCTCTATTGAATTTTTTTCCATTTCCCTAATTCTTTTTTGAGAATTATTTTCTTTTTCCAATTCAGAAATCCTATTTTCTTGGGACTTTTTTATCTTCTCCAATTCAGAAATCCTATTTTCTTGAGACTTTTTTATCTTCTCCAATTCAGAAATCCTATTTTCTTGAGAATTTTTTATCTTCTCCAATTCAGAAATCCTATTTTCCTGTGATTTTTTTTACCTTTTCTAATTCACTAAATTTGTTTCCCTGCATCTCCTGTGAATTCTTTATTTTTTCCAACTCCATTTTCATAGCTTCTCTTTCCTTCCCCCATTTTTCTTCAAACTCTCTTAACTTTTTAATAGTCTCTTCAAGGAGAGAGTTATGTGATGGGGGGCAGGAATCATTCCCCTTTAGGTTTTTATCTGCTGACTCTCTGCTGTTAACTTCCTTTGGGTTGGATACCCGCTCTTTCTCTGTGTAGAAGGAATCTATGGTTTTTTTGGGCTTCTTGCTCATACTTAAAAAATCTTTTGGGGTCTGTCCCTGGGGTAGGAAATTATTTATTTATTTCTTTACCAGATTCCTCCCAGACAGGATGGATGCAGCGGACCCTGCGCCTGAGCTAAGAGAGAGCTCTGGGAGAGAGTTCCCCACCCCTTCCCTGGAAGTGCCTCAGAGGTGACTAGCACTGCTGTGCCCCGAGGGCGCTGTGTTTTAGCGGCTTCCCTGAGGTTGAGACCGAACAGTAAAGGCGACTCAAAGCCTAGCCTATGCTTCCCGGTGGGACGTGGATGTCTGCAGCAGGTGACATGAAAAGCCCCTGCGCTCAAACTGAGAAGTGTCTGCCAGAAACCGCGGTCCCTAGTTCAAAGGTTCCGCTTCTCTGGGACTTCCGTTCCACAGCCTCCAGCTGAGCTAAGCACTATGAGTTACCGCCCCGCCCACTCTTCAATCTCTTAACTACCCCGAGGCAAAAGCCTGGATTGCCTATGTCCTGGTGCCGAGATCTGCTGAGTCACCCCTGGGATCCGGGAAGATCCAATCTAGTTTTAAATTTTATAGTGGCTTATATTTCTCTTCTGAACTGCTGTTTTATAAGCAGAGAAGAGCTAACAGCCTGTGACAGATTCTTTTATGTCAGTGGATTCTCTGATCCCAGAGCCCTCCCCAGTGCAACTGGCGCAGTGTGCCACTACCCCACCGTCTGTGCTGGCCACTCTTCTTCCTCCCCTGGGAGCTGACCTTTCCTGCTGAAACTCCAGATTCTCTTCAGCTGGTAAGTCGTGCTTCCAGTCCTTGTGGATTCTATCAATCCAACGCTATTTCTGAGGCTGATTAAATCTAGTTGGTTGTGAGGGAAGAAAGGAGCTTACACAGTGGCGTATATCTTCTCCGCCATCTTGGCTCCGCCCCCACTTGCCATCTTGTTAACCCCTACTTATGCTTTTGTCCTTTCCTTCCCTTTTATCCCCCACCCCAATATTAGACTTGTGAGCACCACTTGCTTCTCATAGCCCTCCCTTTTTAATATCCCTCCCTCCACCTTAGAATTCCTTCCCCTACCTGTTCTTAACTCTTTTCCTCACAATTTCTGTGTTCCCTTCCATTTAACTTGCTCCTTCCCTTTTCACTTTTTCCCCTCCCACTTTTCAATGAAGTGGGAGAAGTTTCACCATAAATCAAATGTTTCTAATATTTTTCTCTTTAAGACAATTCTGATGGCAGTACAATACACACTGTGTTCATTCCCCTCCATTTTTTCTCTCATATATAATAGGTTTCATTTGCCTCTTTGTGAGATGTATTACCCTCATTTTACCCTTTTCTAGGTACAGTTTCCTTTCTACCTCTAGATTCTAGAACAATGTATACATGTGTTCTTTAATATATTTTTCTAGTAGAAATAGTTTCCAAGATTTCTTTTTCCCTTTTTAGATTTCTCTTGAGTTCTATATTTGTAGATCAAACTTTTTGTTTAGATCTTGTTTTTTCATCAAGAATAGAGGAAATTCACTTATTTTGTTGAATGTCCAGCTTCTTCCCTGGAAAAAGATGCTCATTTTTGCTGGGTAAGTTATTTTTGGCTGTATACCAAGTTCCCTAGCCTTTTGGAATATCATATTCCAGGCCCTTCCATCCTTTAATGTGGATGCTGCTAGATCTTGGGTAATCCTTATTGTGGCTCCTCCATATATGAATTGATTTTTTTTTTCTAGCAGCTTGCAGTATTTTTTCCTTCCTCTGATGGTTCTGGAATTTGGACACTATATTTCTTAGCGTTTTGATTTTAGGGTCCCTTTCAGTAGGTGATCGATGAATTCTTTTAATTACTGTTTTACCCTTTGTTTCTACAACATCTGGGCAGTTCTCTTTGATAATTTCCTGGAAAATAGTGTCCAGGCTCTTTTTTTCATCATATTTTTCAGGGAGACCAATAATTCTCAGATTATCTCTCCTGGATCTATTTTCTAGGTCTGTTGTTTTCCCAAGAAGTTATTTGACTTTTTTTTTCCCATTGTTTAATTTTTTTGGTTTTGCTTGCCTGATTCTTGGTGTCTCCTCAAGTCATTCAATTCTATTTGTTCGATTCTGATTTTCAATGAAGTATTTTCTTTCTTTTTTTTTTAATAATTTTTTATTATATATTTTTTTATAATATTATCCCTTGTATTCATTTTTCCAAATTATCCCCCCCCTCCCTCTACTCCCTCCCCCTGATGACAGGCAATCCCATACATTTTACATGTGTTACAATATAACCTAGATACAATACATGTGTGTAAATACCATTTTCTTGTTGCACAATAAGCATTAGATTCCGAAGGTACATGTAACCTGGGCAGACAGATATTAGTGCTAACAATTTACATTCACTTCCCAGTGTTTCTTCTCTGGGTGTAGCTACCTCTGTCCATCATTGATCAACTGGAAGTGAGTTGGCTCTTCTTTATTTTGAAGATTTCCACTACCATCAGAATATATCCTCATACAGTATTGTTGTTGAAGTGTACAGTGATCTTCTGGTTCTGCTCATTTCACTCAACATCAGTTGATGTAAGTCTCTCCAGGCCTCTCTGTATTCCTCCTGCTGGTCATTTCTTACCGAGCAATAATATTCCTCAATGAAGTATTTTCTTCACTCACTTTTTTTTTTTATATCTTTTTCTAATTATCCAACTGAGTTTTTAAGTGAGTTGTTTTATTCTATGGAATTTTTTTTTCCATTTTGCCAGTTTTATTCTTTAATGAGCTGTTTTCTTTTTCCAACTCACTAATTCTGCTTTTTAGGGATTTTTTCCCCCACTCTATCTTTAAATGAGTGGGATGACTTATCCAAACTCTCTTGCCAAGCTTCCCTTTCCTTTTCCCATTTTTCTTTTAGCTCTCTTGTGAGAGCCTTTTTAATTTCTTCTATGAGAATCTTGTATGCTGAGGACCAGATGATTTCCTCATCTCAGGATTTAAAGTCTACTCTCTATCCATATAGAAGCTATCAATAGTTAGAGTGCACTTTAATTTTTTGCTCATTTTCTCAAAGAAGAGTCAAAGAAAACAAACTGATAAGAAAAAGAAATGGTCTGCTTTTTGGGGGGGTTGAAGCTTGATGGTATTACCAAGTTTCCTCTATAGATTGTAGAGGGCAGCAGTGAGGCACTAGCAGGACAGCAATGGCTGCACTGCTTCTAGGCTCTGAGACTCTGAGAACATGCTGAGTCACTGTGGGTGGCTGTGGCCAGGTCCGGAGAAATGCTAGCTTTTCAGAGTTATAGTCTTCACCCCCTGTGTTTTTAGCTTCTTTGCTTGTCTACTGGCTTGCAGCCAGAGCAAAGTAGCCAAAGCTGTGTTAAAGCTCTCTCCACAGAAATGGCTGAGATCACACCCTTTCCCCCTTGGGTCTTCTCAGCTGTTAGCTGCCTGCCTTACTCTGCTGTGCTGCTGCTGCTGCTACTTGCCCTCAGTTTGTTCCTGATCTAAAACTGTCCCCACCCATGAGCAAAAACAGATCTTTTCTGGTGACTTTCAAGGATATCTTCTACATTCTGAGGCCTAGTGGAAGCCCTTGTGGCATTTTGGACATGGGGTTTTTAGGTCTTCTCTCACCCTGTCTTCTCACTCTATTTCCATATCTACATTGAGTTCTAAGATGTTCTATTTTTCCACACTGAAAACATCAATGAGTTTCTCTAGAAGTCCTTTGCCAAGAGGGACCCTGTCTTTCCATGTTCATCATAGTCTGGGTGTAAAAAACATTTGTGTCCACTGTAGCAGTGTTTTATTATCTCCTCTAAAGGAATACCTTTGTATAGTCCCCATATAATTTTTCTGCAAACCTCATTGCCATTTTCTATAGCCAGATGTCTGGACTATTTCTAGGACTTATGGATAGGTATAATTCCTCATTTGTTATGTTACTGTGTGCTTGTGTAATTATGTGTAATACCTCCCATATTGATAGATTTATGTATACCTGTTTCAACCCCTTCAGAAATACATTATTCTGATTTGATGTTTTCATCTCTCTGAGAAGTCTGGGAGGGTGTGACCACCTCCTTTTTGTGATGTTTTCACTTCTTTTTTGAGCAGTCAGGGAAGAAATGATCACCTTCTTTTTTGGGGTTTTCATCTCCTTGAGAAGTCAGGGAGATCATTCTAAATCAAAAGAAAGGGGGAGATGTTAGAATTCTTACAAGGTACTTGTTAGGTTCTTACTAAGTGCTAATGAGATAATGAGATATTAGGTTTTTACTAAGTGATAAGTCAGTACTTAACAATTCTCTAGTTCCAGCCTTTACTGGGAGTTTTACTTGTGAATTCCTGAGGAAGAGCTTGCATGGTTAGGAGGAGCAAGTTTATTGGTTGAAGTAATTTTTCCCAGAAGCCCTTGCATTATCCCACACCCATCCTCTGGGAGGACAAAAGAAGGCAGCTCTGGAGGAAAGAGGGAGTTTTGTCTGGATGAGACTTGAGGCTGCTCTCTGCAGGAAGGGAAGTTGGCTCTCTACAGGAAGAAGAATCTGTCCGAGAGATTTGAGTTGACACAGCAGCTCTCCTCCCAGAGATCGATTGGCAGCTTCTGGAGACAACAGCACATTACAGGTACTAATTTAACATGGTTCAGTATGATTGATCTGATCCTACAAGGAGATATTATGGGCCAGAACTTGAGTCAAGATAATGTACTTAGTTCACACTTTTAAAGGAGTTCATACCTTCACACATTAGACTTCACACCCTTAGAGAGCATATATAAGGAGGAAAGGAAAAGCCTGACGATGAACTTTGGGAGATTCACAACTAGGATTGACTTCTAGGAGATACACAAGTCAGAAACCCACAACCCCACTCTCTGGGAGGAGTCAAGAGTCATTCCAACTTCCACCTTTGTGTTGGCTGAAGACTTTCAGACAACAGCTCTCGGGAACCAAGGAGAGAGATAGGCCGCTATTAAAGCTAACTGGGCCCAAGGAAGGAAACAACACTTGGAAAGAGAAAATAAAGAATTTGGACTTTAACTTCTGGCTGGATTTGAGGTGATTATTGAAACTGAAATAAAGCAAAGGCTGCCTCCAAGAAACCTGCTCACAGAGATTGTATTTTACAGAAGAAAACATTACATACTAGGATTAAGTCAATAATGACTTCTTGCAAAAGGTAGGAATTTAGCTAGGATTTTAAAGGGAAGTCAGGAAACTGAAGTGCGGGGACAAAAAAATTTCAAGCCTGGAAGACAGTGGTAAGATGTAGTTCTGTGTATGAGGAACATCATGGAGACTGGTGTCATCAGAATGTAGAATATATGTAAAGAATAAGGTAAAAGAAGATTGGGCTGTTGTCTTTGATGTTAATCCCTTTTCCCTTTGATTCCTGAATAAATGGAATAAAAATTCCTATATAAAAATTTATCACTCACAATGAAAAATCATTATTTTAGGGCTTCTGTCCTGGTAGCTAGATTCAAGTATTCCTTCTTAGACATAACCGAGCTATGTGTTCAGATTGATAAGAGCTCTGAATTAAATGATCCTATAATTTACCAAAAAGTTCAAGGTAAACCTTAAAATTCTATTTTAAAAGTTAGCAATTTTTATTCTTATCATATCAGGGTCTTGATAAAAGGTAAGATTTAATAAATGTGTTCATGCTAATGTGGTAATAGTTGATAAGACCCCCATCAAAGATACTGTTCTTTCCCTGAGAGTTATTTATACTCTAAAAGTATAAATTAAACACATGGTGCCTAAACCAAAGGATAGATTTTTAATTAAGAGTTATCACATCCCTTAAATCATAAGATGGATGTGACTGCCTCCTTATCAATGCATAAAGGTAGCCCTAGCGCATTCACAAATATGAATTTGAACATGCTAATCTAGGACACATCTAACATAGATTTAGAATATCATTGACAAGAAGTTGTATTCCTTTGAAAGAGAGAGACAGGATACCAAATGGAGTCTTCTAATTCCAAGTTTAATGTTCTTTTCACCCAGATACCTCTAAAGAATATGTGAAAAATTGAGGATTGTGAATGTAAAGATTGATCCAGAATTTGAGTTTATACTCTGGTACCCTTGCAGCCCAAGAGGAACATTAGAATACCGACAATACAAAGACAGAGTAGGGAGAACTAAAATAAGCAATAGGAAAGCATGAAATGTCATCTACTTTACAATACAGCAACACTTCTTAGACATGAACAGAAACTTTATTCTACCTTCTCTAATCACAGTAATTCACTGAAGACAAGCCTTCCTACTTTCCTAAAAGTCAATCTTGGCCACCAATTAAAATCAATTAAATTAAGACTAATTTGGTCATATGTCTATTTAACTGAACCCTAAGTAAAAGAAAAGGTTGAATTATCTCTAGATCTAAACTTCTAACAAGTGTTCCATTTCCCAACTGTTCCCAGCTTAATGAGTTTGTTTTTCCATCTATTTCTGGCTGCTGATAAGTTTTAGGCAAAAAAAAAAAAAAAAAAAAAAAACTCAAACTAAATTTTTAGAAACCATGTTATCTGTTCATTTAGCAACTGCTTCCAAGTGTAAGTTAATAACTTTCATTTTGAATCATGCTTGCACAACAATGACCCAGAATCTTAGGATAACAAAGGGGGTAAAGAGCAAAGTTGAATGGGAAAAATAATTTACAGGAGAGAATAGGGAAAATCAATGCAGTTCTTCTCTTTACACACTGTCCCTCCTTAGTAATGTTTTGTTCTTGACCCACCCTATCCTCAATTTCCCTTCTATCCACCTTCCTCTTTTTATCCAGCACCTCTCTTTTCTTTCCTCTTTCTCCTACTTCTTTATAGGCTTAGATAAATTGCTATAGCCAATTGAATGATTTATTCCCTCTTTGAGCCAAAACTGATGAGAATAAGCTTCAGACAATGCTCATCCCCCTCTCTTCTTTCTCATTATTATAATAGGTTTTTCATGTGTCTTCATGTGATCTAATTTATCTCATTTTATCTCCTTTTCTCTTCTCCCAGTGCAATCCTTTTTCTACCCCTTTGATGTCTGTTTCTTTGATATTCTCACATCAGAGTCAATTTATACTCACAACTTTTATTTATGTATACTCCTTCTAACTGCCCTAATAAAAGATATAGTTCTCAAAAGTTACAAGTATCATTTTTCTATCTAGAATTATAAATAGTTTAACCTTTAAATAATAAGCTTTTTTTTCCTTTTCTGTTTACCTTTCTATGCTTCTCTTGGGACTTGTGTTTAAAGATCAAATTTTCTATTAAATTCTGGGTTTTTTTGATAGAAATGATTGGAAGTCCCTACTTTATTGAAGATCTGAAAAATGATGCTCATTGAGTAGTTGATTCTTGGTTGTGATCCTAGGTCTTTTCCCTCCCAGAAGATGTCTTCCTCTGATCTTTTAAGGAATCGATTTCTTCAGGCTTTTTTTTTGTATGTGTTTGTTTTGTTTTGTTTTGTTTTTGCATTTGGTCAATTGTATTTTTTAAAGAATTGTTTTCTTCAGTCAATTTTTTTCCTTCCTTTTCCAAGCTATTGACTCTCTCTTACATATCTCTCATATCTTTTCGCAATTTTTCTTTTACCTTTCTATTTGACTTTTTAAGTCCTTTACAAATGCTTCCAAGAAGACTATTTGGGCTTGAGAATAATTCATATCACTCTTAGAGGTTTTGCATGTAGGATTTTTCTTCTCTTCTGAGTTGGTGTTAGTTGGTGTTTTGGTCTTCCCTGACACCATAGTAGCTTTCTACTTTTCTATTTCTTGCTCATTTTCTTTGTTTCTTCCTGTGACTTTTTTTTTATATTATTTTTTTTATTCATTTTTCCAAATTATCCCCTCCCTCCCTCCACTGTCTCCCCCCGATAGCAGGTAATCCCATACATTTTACATGTGTTACAATATAACCTAGATACAATATATGTGTGTAAATACCATTTTCTTGTTGCACATTAATTATTAGCTTCCGAAGGTATAAATAACCTGGGTAGATAGACAGTAGTGCTAACAATTTACATTCGCTTCCCAGTGTTCCTTCTCTGGGTATAGTTATTTCTGTCCATCATTGATCAACTGGAAGTGAGTTGGATCTTCTTTATGTTGAAGATTTCCACTTCCATCAGAATACATCCTCATACAGTATTGTTGTTGAAGTGTATAGTGATCTTCTGGTTCTGCTCATTTCACTCAGCAACAGTTGATTTAAGTCTCTCCAAGCCTTTCTGTATTCCTCCTGCTGGTCATTTCTTACAGAGCAATAATATTCCATGACCTTCATATACCACAATTTACCCAACCATTCTCCAATTGATGGACATCCATTCAACTTCCAGTTTCTAGCTACAACAAAAAGAGCTGCCACAAACATTTTGGCACATACAGGTCCCTTTCCCCTCTTTAGTATTTCTTTGGGATATAAGCCCAGTAGTAGCACTGCTGGGTCAAAGGGTCACAGTTTGACAACTTTTTGGGCATAGTTCCAAATTGCTCTCCAGAATGGCTGGATTCTTTCACAACTCCACCAACAATGTATCAGTGTCCCAGTTTTCCCACATCCCCTCCAACATTCATCATTATTTGTTCCTGTCATTTTAGCCAATCTGACAGGTGTGTAGTGGTATCTCAGAGTTGTCTTAATTTGCATTTCTCTGATCAGTATGGATTTGGAACACTTTTTCATATGAGTGGAAATAGTTTCAATTTCATCATCTGAGAATTGTCTGTTCATATCCCTTGACCATTTATCAATTGGAGAATGGTTTGGTTTCCTATAAATCAGGGTCAGTTCTCTATATATTTTGGAAATGAGACCTTTGTCAGAACCTTTCCTTTTAAAAATATTTTCCCAATTTGTTACTTCCCTTCTAATCTTATTTGCATTAGTATTGTTTGTACAGAAACTTTTTAGTTTGATGTAATCAAACTCTTCTATTTTGTGATCAATAATGATCTCTAATTCTCCTCTGGTCATAAATTCCTTCCTCCTCCACAGGTCTGAGAGGTAGACTATTCTCTGTTCCTCTAATCTATTTATTATCTCCCTCTTTATGCCTAAATCATGGACCCATTTTGATCTTATCTTGGTATATGGTGTTAAGTGTGGGTCCATATCTAATTTCTGCCATACTAATTTCCAGTTTTCCCAACAGTTTCTTCCGAATAATGAATTTTTGTCCCTAATGTCGGTATCTTTGGGTTTGTCAAAGATTAGATTGCTATAGATGTACCCTTTTTTGTCCTTTGTATATAATCTGTTCCACTGATCTACCGTTCTATTTCTTAGCCAGTACCAAATGGTTTTGGTGACTGCTGCTATATAATATAGCTTTAGATCAGGTACACTTAGACCACCTTCCTCTGACTTTTTTTTCATTAGTTCCCTTGCAATTCTCGACCTTTTATTCTTCCATATGAATTTTGTTGTTATTTTTTCTAGTCATTAAAATAGTTTCTTGGGAGTCTGATTGGTATAGCACTAAATAAATAGATTAGTTTGGGGAGTCATCTTTATTATATTCGCTCGGCCTATCCAAGAGCACTGAATGTTTTTCCAATTATTTAAATCTGACTTTATTTTTGTGGCAAGTGTTTTGTAATTTTTCTCATATAATTCCTGACTATTCTTTGGTAGATGGATTCCCAAATACTTTATACTCTCAACATTTGTTTGGAATGGAATTTCTCTTTGTATCTCTTGCTGTTGCATTTTGTTGGTGATATATAAGAATGCTGAGGATTTATGTGGATTTATTTTGTATCCTGCCACTTTGCTAAAATTCTGAATTATTTCTAATAGCTTTGTAGCAGAGTCTTTGGGGTTCTCTAAGTATACCATTATGTCATCTGCAAAGAGTGATAGTTTGATTTCCTCATTTCCTACTCTAATTCCTTGAATCTCTTTCTCAGCTCTTATTGCCGAGGCTAGCGTTTCTAGTACTATATTGAATAGTAATGGTGATAGTGGGCAACCTTGTTTCACTCCTGATCTTACTGGGAAAGGTTGCAGTTTATTTCTATTGCATATTATGCTTACTGAAGGTCTTAAATATATGCTCCTGATTATTCTAAGGAATAATCCATTTATTCCTATACTCTCAAGAGTTTTTAGTAGGAATGGATGTTGGATTTTGTCAAATGCTTTTTCTGCATCTATTGAGATGATTATATGGTGTTTATTAATTTGATTATTAATATGGTCAATTATACTAATAGTTTTCCTAATATTAAACCAGCCCTGCATTCCTGGTATGAATCCTACTTGATCATAGTGTATTATCCTGAGGATGATTTTCTGAAGTCTTTTTGCTAATATCTTATTTACGATTTTAGCATCAATATTCATTAAGGAAATTTGTCTATAATTTCCTTTCTCAGTTTTCACTCTACCTGGTTTAGGTATCAGTACCATGTCTGTGTCATAAAAGGAGTTTGGTAGGACTCCTTCATTCCCTATTTTTTCAAATAGTTTATATAGCATTGGGGCTAATTGTTCTTTAAATGTTTGGTAGAATTCACATGTAAATCCATCTGGTCCAGGGGATTTTTTCCTGGGGAGTTGATTAATAGCTTGTTCTATTTCTTTTTCTGACATGGGACTATTTAAGCAATTTATTTCCTCCTCTGTTAATCTAAGAAGCCTATATTTTTGGAGGAAGTCATCCATTTCACTTAAGTTATCAAATTTATTGGCATAAAGTTGGGCAAATTAACTCCTTATTATTTCTCTAATTTCCTCTTCATTGGTGGAAAGATCCCCCTTTTCATTTGTAAGACTAACAATTTGATTTTCCTCTTTCTTTTTTCTGATCAGATTTACCAAAGGTTTATCTATTTTATTGGCTTTTTCATGAAACCAACTCTTGGTTTTATTTATTAATTCAATAGTTTTTTACTTTCAATATTATTGATTTCTCCTTTTAATTTTTGTATTTCAAGTTTAATTTTTGGTTGGGGGTTTTTAATTTGGTCTTTTTCTAGCCTTTTAAGTTGCAAGCCCAATTCGTTAATCTTCTCTTTCTCTATTTTCTTCAAATAAGCCTCTAAAGATATAAAATTTCCCCTTATCACTGCTTTAGCTGCATCCCACAGATTTTGGTATGATGTCTCATCATTGTCATTATCTTGGGTGAAATTATCAATTGTTTCTATAATTTGCTGTTTCACCGAATCATTCTTTAAGATGAGATTATTCAGTTTCCAATTACTTTTTGGTCTATTTATCCCTAACTTTTTACTGAATGTAGCTTTTATTGCATTGTGGTCTGAGAAGAAGGCATTTATTATTTCTGCCTTCCTACATTTAATTTTGAGATCTTTATGTCCTAATATATGGTCAATTTCTGTATAGGAGCCATGAACTGCTGAGAAGAAAGTATATTCCTTTCTATTGCCATTCAGTTTTCTCCAAAGGTCTATCATACCTAGTTTTTCTAATGTTCTATTTACTTTTTAAATTTCTTTCTTGTTTGTTTTGTGGTTTGATTTGTCTAAATCTGAGAGTGCAAGGTTGAGATCTCCCACTATTATAGTTTTACTGTCTATTTCTTCTTGCAACTCTCTTAACTTTTCCTTTACAAAGTCAGATGCTATACCACTTGGTGCATATATGTTTAGTATCGATATGGTTTCATTATTTATGCTACCTTTCAGCAGGATATAGTTTCCTTCCTTATCTCTTTTAATTAGATCAACTTCTGCTTTTGCTTGATCTGAGATAAGGATAGCTACCCCTGCTTTTTTGGCTTTACCTGAAGCATAATAGATTCTGCTCCAACCTTTTACCTTTACTCTATATGTATCTCCATGCTTTAAGTGTGTTTCCTGTAAACAACATATTGTAGGGTTCTGATTTTTGATCCAGTCTGCTATCCGTCTCCGTTTGATGGGAGCGTTCATCCCATTCACATTTACAGTTAAAATTACTAATTCTGTATTTCCTGCCATCATATTATCCCCAGATTATGCTTTTTCCCTTGACCCCCCTGAACCCTTCCCCAATATTCAATTTATAGACCCCCCTTGTGACGCACAGCCCTTCCTTTTTTTTTAATATCCCTTCCCCCTCCCTCCATGTCCCTTCCCTTATTCTCCTTTTCCTTTTCCCTTTTCCTCTCCCCCCTTTTAATGAGGTGAGAGAGAATTCTCTGAAAAACAAATATGACAATTATTAACTCTTTGAGCCTCTTCTGATGAGAGTAAGATTTACACAATGATTCTCTCCCTCTCTAAATTCCCTCAGATATGGTGTATTTTCTATGCCTCTTCCTGGGATGTAGTTTCCCTCTTTTTATCACACCCTCCCCTTTTTCTGATACTACCCCCTTCCCATTACTACACCCCCTCCTTTTTTTTTCTTTTATATCAGTAAAATCAAATTATCCATGCGTACTTTCTATATACCCACAACAGAGTTACAGTTCTCAAGGGTTCTGTGTACCTTTTTCTGTTTCTCTTCAGTCTTGTGGATGTAGATCAAATTTTTTGTTTAAGTCTGGTTTTTTTCTGAGAAACATATGGAATTCCTCTATTTCATTTAATAACCATCTTCTTCCATGGAAAAAGATGCTAAACTTAGCTGGGTAGTTTATTCTTGGTTGCAATCCTTGATCTTTTGCCTTTCGGAATATCAGGTTCCAGGCCCTTCTATCTTTTAATGTGGAGGCAGCCAGATCTTGGGTGACCCTTATTGTGGCACCTTGGTATTTAAATTGTTTTTTTCTAGCTGCTTGCAGGATTTTCTCCTTTGTGTGGTAATTCGGCAGCTTAGCCACAATATTCCGTGGTGTTTTTTTTTTAGGGTCTATTTCAGAAGGGGTTCGATGAATTCTTTCAACATCTACTTTCCCCTCTGTTTCTATTAACTCTGGACAGTTCTCTTTGATAATTTCCTGTAAAATAGAATCTAGGCTCTTTTTTTGGTCATAGTTTTCTGGAAGTCCAATGATCCGCAGATTATCTCTCCTAGATCTATTTTCCAGGTCTATAGATTTTCCCAGTAAGTATTTGACATTGTTCTCCAACTTCTCATTTTTTTTGTTTTGTTTGATTGATTCTTGGGTTCTCTGTGAATCATTCATTTCTATTTGTTCCATCCTGACTTTTAAGGAGTTATTTTCTTCATTCCCAGTTTTTTGTTCTTTTTGTAAATGCCCAATTTCGTTTTTAAATGAATTATTTTGCTCTATTGAATTTTTTTCCATTTCCCTAATTTTTTTTTTGAGAATTATTTTCTTTTTCCAATTCAGAAATCTTATTTTCTTGGAACTTTTTTATCTTCTCCAATTCAGAAATCCTATTTTCCTGTGATTTTTTTACCTTTTCTAATTCACTAATTTTGTTTCCCTGCATCTCCTGTGAATTCTTTATTTTTTCCAACTCCAATTTCAGGATGTTGTTATTCTCTATCATAGCTTCCCTTTCCTTTCCCCATTTTTCTTCAAACTCTCTTAACTTTTTAATAATCTCTTCATGGAGAGAGTTATGTGATGGGGGGCAGGAATCGTTCCCCTTTAGGTTGTTATCTGCTGACTGTCTGCTGTTAACTTCCTTTGGGTTGGATACCCGCTCTTTCTCTGTGTAGAAGGAATCTATGGTTTTTTTGGGCTTCTTGCTCATACTTAAAACATCTTTTGGGGTCTGTCCCTGGGGTAGGAAATTATTTATTTATTTCTTTATCAGCTTCCTCCCAGACAGGATGGATTCAGCGGCCCCTGCGCTTGAGCTAAGAGAGAGCTCTGGGAAAGAGTTCCCCATCCCCTCCCTGGAAATGCCTCAGAGATGACCAGCACTGCTGTGCCCTGAGGGCGCTGTGTTTTAGCGGCTTCCCTGAGGTTGAGACTGAACAGCAAAGGCGACTCAAAGCCTAGCCTATGTGTCCCGGTGGGACGTGGATGTCTGCAGCAGGTGACATGAAAAGCCCCTGCGCTCAAACTGAGAAGTGTCTGCCAGAAACCGCGGTCCCTAGTTCAAAGGTTCCGCTTCTCTGGGACTTCCGTTCCACAGCCTCCAGCTGAGCTAAGCACTATGAGTTACCGCCCCGCCCACTCTTCAATCTCTTAACTACCCCGAGGCAAAAGCCTGGATTGCCTATGTCCTGGTGCCGAGATCTGCTGAGTCACCCCTGGGATCCGGGAAGATCCAATCTAGTTTTAAATTTTAAAGTGGCTTATATTTCTCTTCTGATCTGCTGTTTTATAAGCAGAGAAGAGCTAACAGCCTGTGACAGATTCTTTTATGTCACTGGATTCTCTGATCCCAGAGCCCTCCCCAGTGTGACCGGCGCAGTGTGCCACTACCCCACCGTCTGCGCTGGCCTCTCTTCTTCCTCCCCTGGGAGCTGACCTTTCCTGCTGAAACTCCAGATTCTCTTCAGCTGGTAAGTCGTGCTTCCAGTCCTTGTGGATTCTATCAGTCCAGCGCTATTTCTGAGGTTGATTAAATCTAGTTGGTTGTGAGGGAAGAAAGGCGTGTATCTTCTCCCCCATCTTGGCTCCGCCCCTCTTCCTGTGACTTTTAAGGTTGAATTCTGCTCCTAGGGCACAGGGGGCTCTGTTTCAAACTCTTTGTGACATTATGAACTTTGGCTTTGAGCACAGAGGCGTCTGTGTTTGATTCTTGCTCACAGCAAGTGGGTAGTCCTACCTCCTCCCCAGGTTATTAATTTGTCTTCTGAGCTGAGACTGGAGGCTGCCCTATTGGTCTGCACTGCTACTGAGCCAAAACCAAGGGTCTCAGTTGCTAATATTCTAATTAAGATCCTCTCTTTGGCTTTCCTGGACACTGTCTGAGCGAGGCTGAACACTCCTTTCACCTCAGTGAGACTGACTTTTTTTGAAATCCTTCCAATCTATCTTGAGATGAAGAGTGAAATTGAACAGCTTCCTTGTTTTCACTCTGCCATCTTGGCTCTGCCCCTAGAACTAAGAGTGTAATGCATGATTGTTTCCTTCTCTTTCTTGTAGACTTAGGTAACTTAGATAACCTAGAGAGTGACCTGGATCACTCAGTGATTAAGTGAATTGTCTAGGCTTACATAGCCAGTGTGACTCATTGTCTGGGGAACTTGCTCTGAAACTTGTTTTCTATCTCCTCTGTCATAGCTGCTTCCCATACAAAGCAATTTCCTGTGGAAGGAATACTAACAACTTGGGTGATCTCATACCTTGCAACCACCCTCACTTAGAAAAATCTCTCCTACTCACTAATTTATTTAGACTGGACAATAGACCTTACTCTTTCACCATCACCTATTCTGACTCTCTTCTTTCACTAATATTACATAAGCACATTCTTGTTCATCTCATTGCAGCTGCTAATGCAATCTTTCTCTGATGACATTCTCACAAGTCTGGGACCAATCTTTTAAACCATTAGTTTAGATATTGGAATACAAACCCAAAAGTTACTTCACTTGAAGACAGTCATCATATTCTCCTTGAGTCTTCTCTTCTCCAGGATAAACATTCTCAGCCCAAAAGAAAAAAAAAAAAAAGAAAGGAAAGAAAAGAAAAATATTATTCAATCTTAGAATTCACTAGGAAAGGCAGAGGTCAGAAGCAAGGAGGCAATATCTTCTACTTACT
The DNA here is from genome assembly GCF_048593235.1 of Sminthopsis crassicaudata. Taxonomy (NCBI): domain Eukaryota; kingdom Metazoa; phylum Chordata; class Mammalia; order Dasyuromorphia; family Dasyuridae; genus Sminthopsis; species Sminthopsis crassicaudata. The sequence goes on from NC_133621.1 coordinate 250,122,043, forward strand.
CTGTACATATCCATATCCTATTTCTTTAATACCAGTTTAAGCTGGAAAGTGTTCAAAGGAGGAAGGCGACCTTTAAGACAAGTGCTTGAATCTATATTATAAGAAGAGCATAGATTTAGAAGTGGGAGGATCTTAGATGTTAGTACAAACCGAACTCCACCATGTTACAAATAAGGAAACAGAATAAAAAAGACTTAATGACTTGTCCAAGGCCACATATTTAGTAATTATCTGAGGAAGAATTTGGAACCTAAGATTTTCTGACTCTAAGTACAGAACTTGATACATTATAGCATACTAGCTTTCAAAGATCTTTAGCAAAAGATAGTTGAAAAAAACTGATTGCCTCTTCCTGCAGCCATCACTACCATGACATGAAACTAGAAAGTATCCTTGTCCATGACTCTGTATTTTGCTTTCAGTAATCTAAGCTTGCAATAGCGTTTTGGTTGTTTTCTTTCTTAAAAAAATCTAGGAAAGACATTGTTTGATTTCTGTTTACAGCAACATCTAATCTCCACTGAACCAAATACTACTTTCCTTGCTAAATGAAAATAGTTAGGGGCCAATAATTTGGGGGCCAAAATGCCAGCATACAGATATCCTTAAGTGAATTCATATACAAACACATGACTTCTTACTTCTATCTCTGTGGTTCTGGATAAATCAATCAACTTCTCCATGATTAGTTTCCTTGTTTGTAAAATGAGAATACTTGACTATCTGGCCTTTGAGGTCCCTTCAATCTACATTCAAATCTTACATTTGGGGAAGGGAAAGGGAAGATTAGTTTCTGTAAAGAATTCGTTGGGATGGAAGTAGAGAAAATCCTAGTGTTAAGGTTCAAATGAAGACCCCAAAATCTTGGGATTGCAGATGTCTCAAAAAAAATTGCACACTTGAACCTATCTCCAAGGCAAGAGGCAAAGTTTATTATAATTGTAACACCAATTGAAGTGGACTAAGTTCCATAATAATTTAGCAAAGAACCAGGAGCAAGAAGGAAAGGACAAAAAGATCTGGTTCTTCAGGTTCTTCATGTCACTGATATGCTATTTTATGGTATATAGGTGGGATTGAGGAGTACTCTGATATGCACCTCATCATTTGTCTGAGAAACCCTGTTATCACTAACCAACAGATTGTTATCTAATAATCAGCAATGTTTGTGGGACTATAACTTTAAGATCATTGGCAAAAGACTGTTAGAACAATAGCACTCCTAAGGTCTGGGGGCCTCAGGATTATATTTTTCCTAGAAGCTGCATCCTTTCACTAGGAAGTTATTGGAAATGTTGGTGTCTAAGCTAGAATTTGCACTATGAAATGCATAGATTAATTTATTTTATATTACTCTTCATTCTAAAAGGCTACAGTAGAGAACTATAGGGTAGTACTAGCCACCTTCAAAAATCCTTATCTCAAAGGCCATCTCTATGAAACTTCCCCTGGCCCTCCTACAGGTACTCTTTGTTCTGAATTTCCAGAGTGCTTTGTATCATTTTTAGGACATTTTACCAGTCCTCTTAATCTTTATCTTGCCACTAAATCCATTTGGTTCTGGAGGGAAAAGTGAGGCCAGTAACCTTGCACTCACTTAATCCAATTTATTTGCATGTCATGTAATCATCTCCTTGATGTTATGGTTCTCTGTGAGAATGGAGGACACACAACAACAATTTTATTATGGCTATTTGTGCATCTTTACCGAATTATACAAAGGATTCAATGACTACGTAACAATACCCATATCCCAAAAAGAATCCTTATTATGACACATGTTAGATTTTTAACCAATTATACTTATAATTGCCTCCTTAGAGACAGAGATCTATGCTTTTTTGGGGGTCTGCCTCTCACAGAACCTAATATAATACGTTGCATAGAAGAGAGGGCTCAATAAGTATTTGTTGATTTCTTTAAGAAATTAAATAAACAATACTTTTTAACCATTCTTTCCTTCTAGTTTTATTGGATTGACTAAAGGCCCTCAAGGATTTCTGTTGCTAACCCACCTCACTGCTACTTCTTGCCTCCCACTAGAGGGCTTCCATAGGGCCACTCCCTACCTAATTTTTCCTTAGTCTAGTGAGTTTTCTAGGGTTTCACAGAGAAAATATCACCATCTTATATGAGGTTAGATCCCAAAAGAGTATTAATAATTTAACAACTTACTTCCCTCAATAGTCCTATCTTCAACCTGTTGGAATGATTATTTAACAGCATGCTATCTTAATGCCCTTCCTAGCCCAGTGATTCTGAATACCTGGCTACTCATGTACAAATTCCATTTTTCATTCTAACTGACTATTCTCATACTTCCATTCAACTCAATCCTACCCCTCCTCCATATCATGCTCCAGAAATACCCATTATTTTTACCATGCCTTCAGGAATTTCTATTCAATAATCAACAAATTTCTTTTCATTCTAAGCCTTTTTTTCTTCCCTTCCATCTTCTGTTTTAAAATCTGAATCCTTCCTAATGATGCAACATCTTTGTTTTGTGCTAATATTAATTTTACTCATATCTCCAACTCACTTTGTATGAGCACACCTAGGCTTGGTTTTCTATTTCCTAGATGAATTACAATGAACAAATCATTGCACATCCTGGATCTATTTTTATATTATTCTTATTTTATAGTTAATGAAATTGAGATCCAGAGATGTTAAATGATCTTCCTTTTGTTATTTATTTATCAAGCAGAAGGATAGGGACTGGAACTCAGGTTTGTTTACACCAAGAACAATACATCTGTAGCATTTCACTGATTTTTTTATAATTTGAAATGATGGTTATTTACTTGGCTGCTGGCCAAGATGGTGGAGAGGAGGCACACAGCTGCTTGAGCTCCACGTTTTCTCTCAGAATTTATTTCATGACAAGCCTTGGAATTAATGCTTGACCAGGAAAAAAACCCACAAATAATTACCAACAGAAGACATCCTTGAAATTCACCAAAAAAAGGTCTGTTTTTGCTCAGGGGAGGAACGAACAGACTGGGCACATCTGAGGGCAAGTAGAGAGAGCAAGGCAGCTCACACTGTGAAGACCGGAGAGGGGAGGGGTGCAATCTCAGCCATTTCTGCAGAATGGCTTTTACCCCAGTATGGATATTCTATCTTTGCAGCAAACCAGGATCAGCAGAGAAGCTGTAAAAACCAGAGATAAAGACTAAAACCCTGAAAAGCTAACTTCTCTAGGGACCAGGCCAGCCCCACCCAGGTTGACTCAGCACATTCTTAGAGCCTCAAAGCCTCAGAGCTCAGATGCAGTCCAGCCATTACTGTCCTGCTAGTCCTTTGTTGCTGTCTCCCGCAGTTTGTAGAGGAAGCCTGGTAACACCATTCCCCACCCCCCCCTCCAAAAGCAGATCAATTGTTTTTCTTGTCAGTTTGTTTTCTTTGATTCTGCTCTGACAAAATGAACAAAACATTTAAAAACCATTGATAGCGTTTATATAGATAGAGAGCAGATTTCAAACCCTGAGGAGACTAAAAACAGACTGTCTCCAGAGGAATCACCAAAGAGGGATATGATCTGCTCCTCAATACATAAAACTCTCATAGAGGAAATCAAAAAAGGCTCTTACAAGAGATCTAGAAGAGAAATTGGAAAAGGGAAGGGAAGCTTGGCAAGAGAGTCTGGAGAAATCATCCCACGCATTTAAAAACAGAGTGGATAAAGAAATCAAATCATTGAGAAACAAAATTAGTGAATTGGAAAAGGTAAACAACTCCAAGGAAAACAGGGTTAATGAGTTGGAAAAAGAAAATAACTCTCTAAAAAAATAAAATTGATGAAATGGAAAAAAATTCCATAGAACAAAAAAACTCACTTAAAAACTCAATTGGACAATTACTAAAAGATATTTTTAAAAAAACTGAGTGAAGAATATATATCATTGAAAATCAGAATCGAAAAAAATGGAAGTGAATGACTAGAGGAGAAATCAAGAATCAGTCAAGCAAAACCAGAAAAATGAAGCAATGGAAAAGAATGTCAAGTGCCTTCTTGGGAAGACAACAGACCTAGAAAATAGATACAGGAGAGACAATCTGAGAATAATTGGACTCCCTGAAAAATATGAGGAAAAAAAGAACCTGGACACTATTTTTCCAGGAAATTATCAAAGAGAACTGCCCAGAAGTTTTAGAAACAGAGGGTAAAATAGACTTTAAAAAAAATTCATCCATCACTTACTGAAAGGGACCCTAAAATCAAAATGCCAAGAAGTATAGTGGCCAAGTTTAAGAACCATCAGACAAAGGAAAAAATATTGCAAGCTGCTAGAAAAAAATCAATTCAGATATGGAGGAGCCACAATAAGTATAACCCAGAATCTAGCAGCATCTACATTAAAGGATCAAAAGGCCTGGAATATGATATTCCGAAAGGCTAAGGAACTTGGTATGCAGCCAAGAATAACTTACCCAGCAAAAATGAGCATCATTTTCCAGGGAAGAAGATGGACATTTAATGAAATAAATGAATTCCATCTACTCTTGATAAAAAAAAATTGGATCTACACAAAAAGTTTGATCTCCAAATACAGAACTCAAGAGATTTCTAAAAAGGTTAAAAGAAATCTTGAGAACAATATTTCTGCCATAAAGATATGTAAAGAACACATGTATAATTTGTTCTAGAAACTAGAGGTGGAAAGGAGATTATATTATAAAAAGGATAAAGTGGTGGTACTACATCTCATGAGGAGGCAAAGGTAACCTATTATATCTGAGAGAAAGAAAGGAAGGGGATGAACATAGTGTGAATCAATAGACATATTCGATTTGTGGTGAAACTCCTTTCACTTCATTGAAAAGTGGGAGAGGAAAAGTGAAAAGGGAAGGAGTAAGCTAAGGGGAAGGGAATATAGAAATTGTGAGCAAAAGGGGTAAAATAGGGGGAGGAACTTTAAGTTGCGGGAGGTATACTAAAAAGGGAGGGCTGTGAAAAGCAAGTGGTGCTTACAAGTTTAATACTGGGGAGGGGGGTAAGGGGAAAGGAAAGCAGAAAAGCATAAACAGAGGTTAAGAGGATGGCAAGCAATATAGAATTAATCATTTTAACCATAAATGTGAATGGGGTAAACTCCCCCATAAAGAGGAAGCAGTTAGCAGACTGGATTAAAAGCCAGAATCCTACAATATGTTGTTTACAGGAAACACACCTGAAACAGGATGATATATACAGAATAAAGATAAAAGGCTGGAGCAGAATCTACTATGCTTCAGGTGAAGCCAAAAAAGCAGGGGTAGCCATCCTCATCTCAGATCAAGCAAAAACAAAAATTGATCTAATTAAAAGAGAGGCATTATATCTTGCTAAAGGATAGCACAGATAATGAAGCAGTATCAATATTAAACGTATATGCACCAAGTGGTGCAGCATCTAAATTCTTAAAAGAGAAATTAAGAGAACTGCAAAAAGAAATAGACAGCAAAACCATAATAGTGGGGATCTCAACCTTGCACTTTCAGAATTAGATAAACCAAGCCACAAAATAAATAAGAAAGAAGTCAAAGAAGTAAATAGAATACTAGAAAAGTTTGATATGATAGATCTTTGGCGAAAGCTAAATGGAGACAGAAAGGAGTACACTTTCTTCTCAGCAGTTCATGGAACCTATACAAAAACTGACCATATATTAGGACATAAAAGCCTCAAAATTAAATGCAGTAGGGCAGAAATATTAAATGCATCCTTTTCACCCAAGAAAATGACAATAATGAGATATCGTGCCAAAATGAGTGGGATACAGCCAAAAAAGTAATAAGGTGAAATTTTATATCTCTAGAGGCCTAGTTGCATAAAATAGAGAAAGAGAAGGTCAATGTATTGGGCTTACAACTAAAAATTCTAGAAAAGGAACAAATTTAAAACCCCCAGTCAAACACTAAACTTGAAATTCTAAAAATAAAAGGAGAGATTAATAAAATTGAAAGTAAAAAAACTATTGAATTAATTAATAAAACTAAGAGTTGGTCTATGAAAAAACCAACAAAATAGACAAACCCTTAGTAAATCTGATTAAAAAAAGGAAAGAGGAAAAGCAAATTGTTAGTCTTAAAAAGGAAAAGGGAGTACTCGCCACTAATGAAGAGGAAATTAGAACAATAATTAGGAGTTACTTTGCCCTACTTTATGCCAATAAATTCAATAACGTAAATGAAATGGAAGAATACCTTCAAAAATATAGTTTGCCCAGATTAACAGAGGAAGAAGTAAATAGTCTAAATAGTGCCATTTCAGAAAAAGAAATTGAACAAGCTATTAACCAACTCTCTAAGAAAAAAATTCTCAGTACCAGATGGAATTACATGTGAATTCTACCAAACATGTAAAGAACAGTTAACTCCAAAGCTATATAAACTATTTGAAAAAATAGGGGATGAAGGAGTCCTATCAAATTCCTTTTATATTTAAAATTCCTTTTAAACATGGTACTGATACCTAAACCAAGTAGGTTGAAAACAGAGAAAGAAAATTATAGACCAATCTCCCTAATGAATATTGATGCTAAAATCTTAAATAAGATATTAGCAAAAAGACTACAGATAATCATCCCCAGGATAATACACTATGACCAAGTGGGATTTATACCAGGAATGCAGGGATGGTTCAATATTAGGAAAACTATTAGCATAATCGACAATATCAATAACCAAATTAACAAAAACCAAATGATCATCTCAATAGATGCAGAAAAAGCATTTGACAAAATCCAACATCCATTCCTACTAAAAACACTTGAGAATATAGGAATAAATGGATTATTCCTTAAAGTTATCAGAAGCATATATTTAAAACCATCAGTAAACATCATATGTAATGGGTTGCTCAGTTGTACTTGGACCTCTCTTTGCAAGGACCAAATAATCTGTTTGAGTTACATGGGTCCCAAGGAAGAGATGAGTTTACTGATAATTTACAATTTTGTTAAATAGGAACAATTTCTAATGATTGGCTTTTATACCAGGAATGTTGAGCTTAAGGCCACCTCATTAGATATCAAGACAAGTTGTAAACTTCATATGATACATCTTTTACTATTACAATTATATGAGACATCCACTATTACATGGTATGTGCTGGAATTGTGAGTTTGTTTATTTTAAGTACAAATTTATGTGTAAATATTGAAACGTTGCTACTGGAAATTTAAATCTATATTTGATTTGATTTTGAGTTTTAAAAGATAGATTATTGTAACAAAGTTCTGGTAACTTACCTTAAGAGGTTACATGTTTGTATCCCCTAAATAGATGAAATATGTTGCTTTCTGAAATATATTGTAACTATTTCTATTCATATGAAAGGTTGTTCCAAATCTGTATTGATCAGAGAAATGCAAATTAAGACAACAATTTCATCATCTGAAAATTGTCTGTGCATATCCTTTGATCTTTTATCAACTGGAGAATAGTTTCATTTCTTATAAATTAGAGTCAATTCTCTATATATTTTGGAGATGAGGCCTTTATCAGAACCTTTAACTGTAAAAATGTTTTCCCAGCTTATTACTTCCCTTCTAATCTTGTCTGCATTAGTTTTGTTTGTACAAAACTTTTTTAACTTGATATAACCAAAATTTCTATTTTGTGATCAATAATAATCTCTAGTTCTTCTTTGGTCACAAATTCCTTTCTCCTCCACAAGTCTGAGAGGTTATATTCCTATAATTTGAGAAACCATTACACACCTGTCAAGTTGGCTAAGACGACAGGAAAAGATAATGACGAATGTTGGAGGGGATGTGAGAAAATTGGGACACTGATGTATTGTTGTGGAATTGTGAATGGATTCAACAATTTGGAACTATGCTCAAAAAGTTATCAAACTGTATATACCCTTTGATCCAGCATTATTACTACTGGGCTTATATCTCAAAGAGATATCAAAGAAGGGAAAGGGACCTGTATGTGCCAAAATGTTTGTGGCAGCCCTTTTTGTGGTGGCTAGAAACTGGAAAATGAATGAATGCCCATCAATTGGAGAATGGTTGGGTAAATTATATGAATGTTATGGAATATTATTGTTCTGTAAGAAATGACCAGCAGGATGAATACAGAGAGGCTTGGAGAGACTTACATCAACTGATGCTAAGTGAAACGAGCAGAACCAGAAGATCATTATACACTTCAACAATGCTACCCTTTAGCAAGATATAGTGCCCTTCCTTATCTTTTATCTAAAAATTAGATCAATTTTTAATTTTGCTTGGTCTGAGATGAGGATGACTACTCCTGCTTTTTTGGCTTCACCTGAAGCATAATAGATTCTGCTCCAACCTTTTACCTTTATTCTGTATGTATCACCCTGTTTCAGGTATGTTTCCTGTAACCAACATATTGTAGGATTCTGGCTTTTAATCCAGTCTGCTATCTTCCTCCGTTTTATGGGGGAGTTTACACCATTCACATTTATGGTTAAAATTACTAATTCTGTATTTCCTGTCATCTTGTTAACCTCAGCTTATACTTTTCTTCTTTCTTCCTCTCTTAACCCCTCCCCAGTATTAAACTTGTGAGCATCACTTGCCTCACACAGTCCTCCCTTTTTAGGATCCTTCCCCTTATCTGTTCTTAACCCTTTTCCTCACAATTTCTGAATTCCCTTCCACTTAGCTTGCTCCTTCCCTTTTTACTTTTCCCCTCCCATTTTCAATGAGGTAGGAGAAGTTTCTCTGTAAATAGAATATATCTAATATATATTTTTTTTCTTTAAGCCAGTTCTGATGAGAGTTTGATACACACAATGATGGCAGAAACTAGGCATGGACCCACATTTAACACCACATACTAAGATAAGATCAAGATTTAGGCATAAAGAACAAGATCATAAATAAATTAGAGGAACATAGGATAGTTTACCTCTCACACTTGTGGAGGAGGAAGGAATTTGTGACCAAAGGAGAACTAGAGATCATTATTGATCACAAAATAGAAAATTTTGATTATATCAAATTAAAAAGTTTTTGCACAAACAAAACTAATGCATATAAGAATAGAAGGGAAGTAACAAATTGGGAAAACATTTGTACAGTTAAAGGTTCTGATAAAGGCCTCATCTCCAAAATATACAGAGAATTGACTTTAATTTTTAAGAAATCAAGCCATTCTCCAATTGAGAAATGGTCAAAGGATATGAACAGTTTTCAGATGATGAAAATAAAACTATTTCCACTCACTATTTCCAAATCACTATTGATCAGAGAAATGCAAATTAAGAAAACTCTGAGATACCACTACACACCTGTCAGATTGGCTAAGATGACAGGAACAAATAATGATGAATGTTGGAGGGGCTGTGGGAAAACTGGGACAGTGATGCATTGTTGGTGGAGTTGTGAAAGAATCCAACCATTTTGGAGAGCAATCTGGAATTATGCCCAAAAAGTTATCAAACTGTGCCTACCCTTTGATCCAGCAGTGCTACTACTGAGCTTATATCCCAAGGAAATACTAAAGAAAGGAAAGGGACCTGTATGTGCCACAATGTTTGTGGCAGCCCTTTTTGTAGTGGCTAGAAACTGGAAAATGAACGGAATGCCCATCAATTGGAGAATGGTTGGGTAAATTATGGGATATGAATGTTATGGAATATTATTGTTCTGTAAGAAATGACCAACAGGAGGAATACAGAGAGGCTTGGAGAGACTTACATCAACTGATGCTAAGTGAAATGAGCAGAACTAGGAGATCATTATACACTTCAACAATGATACTGTATGAGAATGTATTCTGATGGAAGTGGATATCTTCAACTTAGAGAAGAGCTAATCCAATTCCAATTGATCAATGATGGACAGAATCAGCTACGCCCAGAAAAGGAACACTGGGAAATGAGTGTAAACTGTGAGCATTTTTGTTTGTTTGTTTGTTGTTATTTTGTTGTTGTTGTTTGTTTTTCTTCCGAGATTATTTTTACCTTCCGAATACAATTCGTCCTTTGCAACAACAACAAAATTCGGTTCTACACATATGTATTGTACCAAGCACATACTATAAGATATTTAATATGTATGGGAATGCCTGCCATCTAGGGGAGGGAGTGGAGGGAAGGAGGGGAAAAATTCGGAACAGAAGGGAGTACAAGGGATAATGTTGTAAAAAAAAAAAAAATTTACTATGCATATGTACTGTCCAAAAAAATGTTATAATTATAAAATTAATTTAAAAAAATCCTCCCCCCCAAAAAATGTTCATTTTTGCTGGGTACATTATTCTTGGCTGCATATCAAATTCCTTAGTCTTTTGGAATATCAGACTCCAGGCTCTTCGATCCTTTAATATGGATGCTGCTAGATCCTGAGCAATCTTTATTCTGGTTCTTCTGTATTTGATGTACTTTTTTTTTTCTTGCTGCTTGTAGTAGTTTTCCCTTGATCTGGAATTTAGCCACAATATTTCTTGGTAGTTTTGATTTTGGGATCTCTTTCAATAGATGACCGATGAATTCTTTCAATGTCTATTTTACCCTCTGTTTTTAATAACATCTGGACAGTTCTCTTTGATGATTTCCTGAAAAATACTGTCTAGCCTCTTTTTTTTCATCATACTTTTTCAGGACATCCAATAATTCTCAGAATGTCTCTCCTAGATCTATTTTCCAGGTCTGTTGTTTTCCCAAGTAGGTATTTAACTTTTTTTTTTTCAATTTTTTTTTCATTTTTTTTTTTTTTTGGTTTTGCTTGAGTGATTCTTGGTGTGCCCTCTAGTCATTCATTTCCATTTGTTCAAGTTTGATTTTTAATCAATTATTTTCTTCATTTACTTTTTTTTGTTTCTTTTTGTAATTGTCCAATTGAGTTTTTAAATGAGTTGTTTTGTTCTGTGGAAATTTTTTCCCATTTCTACAATTTTATTTTTTAGAGAGCTATTTTCTTTTTCCATTTCACTATTTCTGTTTTCCTTGGAATCGTTTACCTTCTCCAATTCACTAATTCTGTTTTTCAGGGATTTTATTACTTTAGCCACTCTATCTTTTAATGAGTGGGGTCACTTATCCAGACCTTCTTGCCAAGCTTCCCTTTCTTTTCCCCATTTTTCTTCTAGCTCTCTTATATGAGCCTTTTTAATTTCTTCTAGGAGAGCCTTGTGTGGTGGGGAAACATCTTATCCCCCTTTGGGGTTTCATCATCTGTTTTTAGTCTCCTCAGGGTTTGAAGTCTGCTCTCTATCAGTATAGAAGCTATCTATATCACTTTAACTTTTTACTCATTTTGACAAAAAAGAAACAAGGAAAACAAACCAAAAAAAAAAAAAAAAAAAAAAAGGAAATGCAATTTGCTTTTGGGGCAGTATGGAATTACCAAACTTCCTCTAAAGACAACAGAAAGTACAAGTAAAGTAACAGCAGAACAACAATGGCTGTGCTGCCTGAACAGAGGTTTTGCTCTGAGACTCTGAGACCATACTGAGTCACTCTGGGTGCTGGGTGGGTGGGGCTAGGTCCCAAGAGACTATAAAGAGTCTTTACCCCCTTGTCTTTACAGCTTGTCTACTGATCTACTGACTTGCTGCCAGGGTAAAGTAGCTCACACTTTGGTAAAGTTCTCCTCACAAATTTTCTGCCTGCTGAGACCACACCCCACCCTACTGTGGCCTGCTCAGTGTTAGCTGCCTTCTGTGCTCTTGCTGCCTGCCTGAGGTCTTGCCTGGTCTAACTAGCCCACCTGTGAGCAAAAACAGATCTTTTCTGGTGAATTTTGAGGATATCTTCTGTTAGTAATGTGTTATATTCCCAATATTCATGGTTTTTTTTCAGTCAAGCACTAATTCAGAGGCTGTTTCATGAAAGAAGTAGTCTGAAGGCAAGGAAGAGCTTAGATAGATGTATGTGTCCTCTCCGCCATCTTGGCTCTGCCCCCCAAAGTTATTTAGATATTAGCTATATTGTGAATCCTAAAGTTTAAAAAAAAGGTGGTTTTAAAAATAAGGAACAAGAAATATTGATTTGCAAAAGTAATTGATAGTTTGAATGGACTAATTTGTCAGGAGAAGGGGAAAAACTCCATGAGGTTGTGGCATGTCCTTAGCTGGCAGGATAAATCCTGAAAGGGATTTAATACCCTAAAAGAGTTAGCTATAAAGAGAAGTAAAGTTGAGAAGCATAGTGGAGTTAGGAGAGATAACAATTGGCATGGGGGGAGGGGAAAGACACTACAAGGCAGAGTACCTTGGAGGGCTGTCCCAGTGGAGAGCAACAGCCATGGGGTGGCCCATCGGTAATTTTTGTGGGGAGGATTTGGCCCTAAAGACATGATTGGGATTTCTGGTTGGACTGGCAGGGGAAGTAGACTTCAGCTCCTTCTTTGTGAACTTGCTGGCTTTGGGAAAAAGCTTGGCTGTGGATATAAAGTTCCAGTCTCTTCACCTTTAGGTTTCTGGGATTCAAAATCTGGGATTCAATACTGTATAATAATTATTTTCACAAAGGCAGGTCATTTTTGAAGCTATATCAAAGACCCTACTACTTAGAAATGCAAGAAACTTTTTAAAATGTTAGAACTGTAAGTTCTCTGAAAATGATTATTTCTACCAAGGTCTCCATCTTGATCCCACAGGGAGTAGACAGCATTGCTGACTATTTTTTAATTCAACCAGTGAGCCCAAGTCTTTTCCTATATAATTCACTTCCTATTTTTGGCTCAGGGCTACACACATCATACTGGGTTGTTCAGCTGGTGTGCTTAGACCTCTCCTTGTAAGGACCAAATAAATGCTTTCTTTTTATATCTGAAGGTGCCTATGAGTAATCAATTTGAGAAAAGAAATCTAACACCCTGAATCACACAGACATATAATAATTGGATTGTCTGAGTTAAAAATTGGATCCCATGGGCCCACTGACAGATGATTGGGAGACCAAAACTTCAACAGGATGATTCAATAATCTGGTGGCTTGGTCAGGGTTGGAAACTATAGGCACAAAATCATTAACTCTGGAGTTTGGTAGAATTGTGCTCTCATTGTGTTCAGTGATGATGGATCAATATGAAAGCCTGGACTGAGTAATTTGAAAGATTCAAGTGAAGAGGGGCTAAAGTGAGATTTTCCCTCATTTTCTTATGCCTATTCCAAATCTGTTTCAGATTGTTTGACTTTGCAGAGTCAGTCATTTACCAAAATTGGGCCCCAAACAATTAGTGATATGATATTTATGGACACAGAGATGTGTCTTTTTGGCAACAAACATCTAGATATTTTGGCATTGTGTACAGAGTCTAAATATATTTTATGTTAGACTTCTTTGGTGTTGTTTTACTACTTCTAGGCCTCTAGGACGTATAAGTACAAAGCTTATATTGCCAGTTTAAACAAACAAATAAAAAAAAGCTGAAGAATTGCTACAGGATTGTGCAACTTAAGTAAGTTTTGAAAATGCTTAATACCTTGCAGGCTTTTTATTAACACTCAAAATTCTTGCTTTGGAGAAGCGCATCATTTTGAGCTCATTGGGCTATTGTAACAAAGTGATCATAATAAAGGTAAAACAGTCCAAAAGAAGAAAGGCTGTCCAGAAATTTAATCTGGTGAAGAGTTTTGGGCCCAAAATATGTATATACTATTGCTAATCCCCTTTCCTGTTGGGCTTGTGCCAAACTAGGCATATGTTTAATGTAAAAGCAGCTGTTTTATCCTCAAGTTCAGTTATTCAGCAGCGGAGTGTTAGGCTATGATTTCTTTCTCATTATTCAAATTGCTGCCACTAAATAAATGCATTTTGTTTATCAACCAAACCTGAACATTATCTTTTTCATCCATCTTCTCAGCCATTTTGCAAATGTACTATTTATTGTACATATATTTCTGCTTAAATAATGTTCAATCATCTTCCTACAAATTCAAATGAGGGATGTTCCCAGGGATACTTAACAACCTATAATACCTTGTCATTGTATAGAATGGTACTCGTGATAAATGGCCCGCAGAGCCTCTCATAAGGCTTATAATTTCTACAGATGAATTTTTCTGACAGGGTTGAAAAATGAGCACCCCTGTTTCCAAAGCCAGTATGTCTAATGCATTATCAATAGTCATTCTAAAAAGATGCTCTTGTTCAAATTTTATGGAAGTTTGATATATCAATTGCACAAAATTGTTAAATTTCTAGAAGGAAGTGCAACAGCATAAATCTGAACAGGATATGAAATGTATCACCCCTAAGCAATAGTTCCACCCAGAAAATGTTTTCATATTTCTCAGTTTGAAAGCTAGGAATATAAGCAGCTACTATATATGATCAGATGCTAATTATTATTCTCCTGAAGCAAGTCCTCTTTCCAAACTCAGACCACAGCCCAAAATATGATATTATAGTTTCCAAATCTTATAAATTCTGCCCCTCAGAAATCTCTATAATTCATTTTCTTCTCCCTGCTCATACAACCAATGCCCTTGTTCAGGCCAGATAATTATCTAACAATTAGTCTTCCTATGTCCAGTCTGTCCCCTGCCCCAAAGGTCTTTCTTATTGCTGCTAGCATTGATGTTGCTAACACTTAGATCATGCCACATCACTCTTATTCCCCTCCCCTTTCAGTTAGCTTCAAGCATATCCTCTTGCCTCCAAGAAAAAAATTTTTTTTTAAATAATTAGTTTGCCTGGCTTTTAAAACCCTTTGCAATATGCTTCTGTTCAATTGTTCAAGATTAATTTTACATTCTCTTTCCCATGCACCCTATATTTCAGCTATAATAATAGGAACCATTTCTGAACCTAAGATTCAGAATTCAACAAGATCCCTTTACAGATATGAATTTATGAATTCACAAACCAGGTTCAGTTCTACGGAATTCTGGCATCTTAAGAGAAGGACTAGACTTAAATTTACTGGGTCTTTGCTGCAAGAGACTTAAGAAAAATTACTCCAAGGTGTGACTCATATCTAGAGAATTTCCTAAAGGTAGATTAGAAAGATTTTCAGTATAGAGAATAAATCAGGTATAAGACATTTATTTCCTCAACACAAAAGAAATACTTAAGACAAAGGTATCATCAGCAAGCGTTAAGAAGCAGCCCAGAAATAATTGGCAGTGACTGTTCTGCTTTTCTAGGAGACATAGAGGTATGAAGCAATTGGGAGGACCACTAAATTAACACTTTATACTTCATTTTGGCTCGATATTACCCAGATAATTCCCTGAAGCTCCATACTTTTTGGTAAGCCAGAATAAGAGTAGAGTTCCTCATCCCATTGGTGATCATCTCTAATATAGACATTCCTCTAGACACTGGTCAGCACCAACTGTTGTTAGACTAAGAATCTTTGGCCCTTTTGAGCTCACAAGGTTGTCTTGGAGTCTAGAAATGCATGTCTCAGAATGTTTTGCTTAGCCAGCCATGTTCAGACCAAATAAGTCAAATAAGAAGAAATAGCCAGAGCCTAAGGCCCAGTCCCAAGTTTAGGTTTCCCTGAATTAATACATCAACTTAGCTATCATTCATTAGTAATTTGCCATCTATGCTTAAGAAGAGGAGTGGCTGTCATTCTCCTATCTCTCATGGAAAGGCCATGTTGATTCAAAAGAAGAGAGACTGAAGGAAGAGATGCACAATTTTAAAAGTCCATTGAGTCATTAGTTAGCAGCTCCAAGTTAGCAACTCCAAACTGAATTCCTTCACTTGGAAAACTCAGTATCTCCATTGTTCACATGTTTATAAAAGCTGTAAAAATCCAGCACGTGATCTGTTGAATGATCTCTATAAAGACATCTATCCCTGTGGGTGCTCCATTGAGTACAACTCTCTGCAATTACTTTCACCACCACCATTTCTGTTACATAACCAAGCTGGTATATTTGATGTTACATTCATGCTTCCATAGCTAGGGAATAATGGGCTAAGCAAGTGCTAAGCCCTAGGGCAGGATTTTTCAAACTGTCATACTAATGACAAGGGAAAAAACAGAGAAATTGGAATTTAAGAAGCAAGGTTAATGATCAACAGTCAATTGTTGTGGCCATCTTAAGAGCTCAAAGCATATGAACCCTTTGATCTCAGAGGTGAGATTAATGAGGCAGGAGACTCATAGCGTTTGAAAAGAGCTCCAGTTTGTTATGACATACAACCTTGTTGATATGTATTTTTGGCAAGTGTGATCAACAAGTGAACAGTAGGCATGGACTTTGCATATGCATGGCATCTGCCAATGTGAGGAGAGGAATCTAGCAATTCAGCAACTTGCTCACAGGCAAGAGGCCTTGTCAAGGCATCCTTAGTGTCCATGCTAGCACTCTGGTGGGCCTTGGGATCAACCCAAGACTTTATGCTTAGTGGGGGAGTGAAGTGAAGGAAGCAAGAGAGCAGACACATGGCTGGTCAAAGGTGGAGTCTGGAATCAGATGGTGCCTAAAATCTCTGGAGCAGAGACAGCCACAGCTGAGAGAACCCTCTGTCTCTGAGACTCTCTTAAAAACCCCAGGACGACTACATTACCACACCACACAGGTCATGGGCAGCAGTAGAACATCACATCACCACATTACCCTAAGTGTATGCCAACTAGATTAACCACATCATTACATTACATCAAGTATGTGCTTAGAGAACTACCATCTCACACTGAGTAGGTATTTAACTACAAGCACCTTGCTATCTTAGATTTAAATATGCCTTTTCAGAGTTTCCAGCCAGCTACAGCTCCTGCTTTCTTTTGTTTTGGAACACAGGTGATCACACCCTCCTTGATTTCTCAGGAAGAGAGATGAGAACCCCCAAAAGGAGTTGATCATGCCTTCCCTCATTTCTTAGGGAAGGAGGTGAAAACACTAAAAAGAAATTGGGAGTCAAACCAGATATTAGCTAGTTTCCTCTAGGCTGAAGGGTACTTGAAACAAGTATACATAACCTCATCAGCATGGGAGGCATTACACAAGCACATAGTAGTATAAATCAGGCTAGTAGTGATAGCTCTCTCCATAGCTGGCACAGGTTCAGTGTGGTGTAACAAACTCCAAATCACCTGGCGATTATCTAAAGATAATGGAGCTGCTTGCACTGGACACTACCTTCCAGTGGGTTATAAAACCTGTCTGCCAGAGCCAGTGCATCTTTATCAAAAAAATCAGAAAACTAATAGTGTAAAGAGCTAGATTTAAAGGTTCTCTAGGGTTACCTGTGGCTCCCCCTCTTTTTTGTTTTTGGAGGACTGTCTTGATGTCTCTGTTTCTCCTTTCTACCATTGCCTGTCCTTGAGGATTAAAAGGTGTGCCAGTGGTGTGTAAAATCTGATACTGTACACAAAAGTGTTCAAAATGGAAGTATATGTAGATACATTATCTGTTTTTATTGCTTGTGGCACACCCATAATTGCAAATGCTTGTATAAGGAATTCAGTAACCACTCAGGCTGTTTCTTTTGCTGCTGGTATTGCAAAAGTAAATCCTGAAAAGGTGTCTTCTGTAACATAGATAAATGACAGATGACAAAAATATTTCTATTGGGTCTCAAACATACATTTGCCAAATTTCATTGGGTCTCAAACCACAATAATTCTTCCATGGAGGGAGCATAGGAGCATGGAAAGAAGGCAAGCTGTATAGTCTTTTACTATGCTCCTAGCTTCCTCTCTTGTTATCCCACATTGTAAACATAAAGCTCGAGCAGCCTGATGATATTTAGAATGAGATATTTGGGCTGTCTGAAATAAAGGAGTATTGGATAGCATGGTTAGAAGGCAGCTACCTTTGAATTTCCATTAAAAAACAGGACCTGGAAGTCCACTATGAGAGAGGACATGCAAGATATAAATCTTACCTGGAGGCTTTCTCACTTGCTCTTAAAGTTCCTTAAGGAGTTGATATATATTAGAAGCTACAAATTTTATTTGGGCTGTGGCAATTCTTTGTACCACACCTACTGAATAGGCTGAATCAGATATTATATTTATATCTCCCAGATAATAAGTAAGAGCTAGAATGATTGCATACAATTCATTCTGCTGAGTGGATTGAAAAGGAATTCTAATTAACTACTCTCTTTACAATTAAGTCATGAGAGTATACAGCACAAATGTTATGTTTGGATGCATCTCTAAAATAATTGATCCTTTAGAGGAACCTTAGAAACAGTTTCTTCAAAAATATTGGAAGCTGCTAGAAAAAAGCAATTCAGATATGGAGGAGCCACAATAAGTATAACCCAGAATCTAGCAGCATCCACATGAAAGGAGTGAAGAACCTGGAATATGATATTCCAAAAGGCTAAGGAACTTGATATGCAGCCAAGAGTAACTTACCCAGCAAAAAATGAGCATCTTTTTCCAGGGAAGAAGATGGACATTTAATGAAATAAATGAATTCCATCTATTCTTGATGAAAAAATAGAACTCAAGAGATTTCTAAAAAGGTAAAAAGAAATCTGGAGAACTATATTTCTGTCATAAAGATATGTAAAGAACACATGTATAATATGTCTTAGAAACTAGAAGTGGAAAGGAAATTTTATCATAAAAAAGGGTAAAGTAGTACTACATCTTATGAAGAGGCAAAAGTAACCTATTATATCTGAGAGAAAGAAAGGAGGGGGATGAACATAGTGTGTATAAATAGACATATTAGATTTATGGTGAAACTCCTTCCACTTCATTGAAAAGTGGGAGGGAAGGAGTAAGCTAAGGGGAAGGGAATACAGAAATTGTGAGGAAAAGAGGTAAAATAGGGGGAAGAACTTTAAGGTGGGGGAGGGATACTAAAAAGGGAGGGATATGAAAAGCAAGTGGTGCTTACAAGTTTAATATTGGGGAGGGGGGTAAGAGGGAAGAAAAGGAGAAAAGCATAAGCAGGGGTTAACAGGATGGCAAGCAATATAGAATAAGTCATTGTAACCATAAATGTGAATGGGGTTAACTCCCCCATAAAGAGGAAGCAGTTAGCAGACTGGATTAAAAGCCAGAATCCTACAATATGTTGTTTACAGGAAACACACCTGAAACAGGGTGATACATTCAGAATAAAAGTAAAAGAGTGGAGCAGAATCTACTATGCTTCAGGTGAAGCCAAAAAAGCAGGGGTAGCCATCCTCATCTCAGATCAAGCAAAAACAAAAATTGATCTAATTAAAAGAGAGGCATTATATCTTGCTAAAGGATAGCATAGATAATGAAGCAGTATCAATATTAAACATATATGCACCAAGTGGTGCAGCATCTAAATTCTTAAAAGAGAAATTAAGAGAGCTGCAAGAAGAAATAGACAGCTAAAATATAATAGTGGGAGATCTCAACCTTGCACTCTCAGAATTAGATAAACCAAACCACAAAATAAATAAGAAAGAAGTCTAAGAGGTAAATGGAATACTGGAAAAGTTTGATATGATAGATCTTTGGCAAAAGCTAAATGGAGACAGAAAGGAGTATGTTCATGGAACCTATGCAAAAATTAATCATATATTAGCACATAAAAACCTCAAAATCAAATGCAGTAAGGCAGAAATAGTAAATGCATCCTTTTCAGACCACAATGCAATGAAAATTACATTCAATAAAAAGACTGGAGAAAATAGACCAAAAATAATTGGAAACTAAATAATCTCATACTAAAGAATGATTGGGTGAAACAGCAAATCATAGACATAATTAATAACTTCACCCAAGAAAATGACAATAATGAGACATTGTACCAAAATGTGTGGGATACAGCCAAAGCAGTAATAAGGGGAAATTTTTTATCTCTAGAGGCCTACTTGCATAAAATTAGAGAAAGAGAAGGTCAATGAATTGGGCTTACAACTAAAAATTCTAGAAAAGGAACAAATTTAAAACCCCCAGACAAACACAAAACTTGAAATTCTAAAAATAAAATGAGAGATTAATAAAATTGAAAATAAAAAACCTATTGAATTAATTAATAAAACTAAGAGTTGGTTCTATGAAAAAACCAACAAAATAGACAAACCCTTAGTAAATCTGATTAAAAAAAGGAAAGAGGAAAAGCAAATTGTTACTCTTTAAAATGAAAAGGGAGAACTCGCCACTAATGAAAAGGAAATTAGAACAATAATTAGGAGTTACTTTGCCCTACTTTATGCCAATAAATTCGATAACTTAAATGAAATGGAAAAATACCTTCAAAAATATAGCTTGCCTAGATTAACAGAGGAACAAGTAAATAGTCTAAATAGTCCCATTTCAGAAAAAGAAATAGAACAAGCTAGTCACCAACTCCCTAAGAAAAAATCCCCAGGACCAGATGGATTTACATGTGAATTCTATCAAACATTTAAAGAACAATTAGCGGGCAGAGCCAAGATGGTGGAGAAGCTAGACGGAAGTTTCTAAGCTCTCTAATTCCCTTTCTACCAAGTATTTAATTGGGCCTCAAAAACAGCGCTTGACAGGTAAAACCCACAAAGATTCAAAATACAACAATTTACCAGCAGAAGAGAATCTGGAATATCACCAGAAAAGGTTTGACCTGAGGTGGTGGGAGCAGACCAGCGCAGAGCAGGGAGAGAGGTGGGAGCAGGGCGGCATCTGCAGTTGGAAGGTTTACACAGAGCTCTCTGCTGTAGCCTGACTGCTTTGCTTTGGTGGCAGAGTAGGGGAACAGCAGAGAAGTTGGAGCCTGGGGTAGTGGGTACACTGAGGGATGCCAAAGCCAAAGGCTCTGGCTGTGCCCACCCAGGACTGGAAGTGACCTAGAGCAGACCATAAAACAGCTCTATGTGGCATTCAGAAGCGAGGGGCTCGTGGGGAGCAGTCACACACAGCAGGGGCACAACCCAGGGCAGCCTTTCATCTGTATAGTGAGGGGCTCCCTGGGGGTAGTGGAATTTTCCCCAGCCCCACTGCACTCCCCCAGGCAGGGACACTTCCAGTATGGTGAGGAACAGGAGGATCACAAATACTCAAAGTGAGCCTTTGTGGGGGGGCAGTGATACCTTTGCTCCTTAACCACTAGCTCCAAGGCGGTCACTAATCCTCACAGCAGGGCTCCTAGCAGGGCACTTACACAGCCTGGCCAGGGAAATCCACACATAATCGCTTCCCTGTAGAGCTCTTCCAAGAGCCCTCCCTCAGCTCAACCATTCCTAGCAGCCCATTGAGAGGGCAAATACTGCCCATAAATCTATCCTCACTCTGCAGAGGAAGCTGGTAATCTCCTTGCCTTGAAGGCAGACCCTGAAGGCTTAAAAAAAAAATGAGCAAAAAAATGAAGAAAAAGATTGAAAGCTTCTATGCAGAAAAAGAGCTGGTTTCCAAACCTGAGGAGGCTAATAGCAGACAACCTCCAGACAATTCCCAAAATAATGCTCTCCTAGAAGAAATTATTAAAAATCTGAAGAGAGAATTAGAAGAAAAATGGGGAAAGGAAAGAGAAGCTATGCTAGAGAATACCAATGTCCTGAAATGTGAACTGGAAAAGGTAAATAATTCACAGGAAGTGCAGGGAAACAGAATTAAGGAGTTGGAAAAGGTAAAGAAATCACAGGAAAGTAGGATCTGTGAATTGGAAAAGATAAAGAATTCTCAAGAAAGTAGGATCTATGAATTGGAAAAGATAAAGAATTCCCAAGAAAGTAGGATTTGTGAATTGGAAAAAGAAAATAACTCACCAAAAAACAAATTTAGTGAAATGAAAAAAAATTCCATGGAGCAAAACAACTCACTTAAAAACTCAATTGGACACATACAAAAAGAAGTTTAAAAAACTAATGAAGAAAATAATTTATTAAAAATCAGAACTGAAGAAATAGAAATGAATGGTTCACTGAGACACCAAGAATCAGTCAAACAAAGCCAAAAAAGTGAAAATCTGCAGAAAAATGTCAGCTATCTATTTGCCAAAACAACAGACCTGGAAAATAGATCTAGGAAAGATAATCTGAGGATTATTGAACTTCCCGAAAATTATGATGAAAAAAAGAGTCTAGATACTATTTTACAGGAAATCATCAAAGAAAACTGCCCAGAGATAATAGAACCAGAAGGTAAAATAGACATTGAAAGAATTCATTGAACACCTGAAAAAGACCCTAAAAAAAACTCCACCAAACAATGTGGCCAAATTTCAGAACTATCAGACTAAGGAAAAAATACTACAAGCAGCCAGGAAAAAACAATTCAAATACCAAGGTGCCACAATAAGGGTCACTCAATATCTGGCTGCCTCTACATTAAAGGATCGAAGGGCCTGGAATCTGATATTCCGAAAAGCAAAAGAACTTGGAATGTTGCCAAGAATAAACTACCCAGCTAAGTTGAGCATTTCTTTCAATGGAAGAAGATAGACATTTAATGAAACAGATGAATTCCATATGTTTCTAAGTAAAACATCAGATCTAAAGAAAAAAATTGATCTCGAATCATAGAACTCAAGAGAAGCAGAAAAAGGTAAAAGGCACTCTTGAGAACTGTATTTCTGTTGTGGACATGCATTAAGACTACATGTATAATTTGATTTTAAGGATATAACAAAAAAAAAAAAAAGGAAGTAGAAATGCAAAGGGGATAGTGTAAGAAAAAAGGGAAAGGGGAGATAAAAAGAGGGAAAGCGTATCCCACAAAGAGGCATATCTGAAGGAAGTTGGAGAGAAGCATTGTGTGAACCTTACTCCCATCAGAATTGGTTCAAAGAGAAAATAATTAACATATTAGTTTTACAGAAAATTATTTCTCACCTCATTAAAAAGAGGGAAAGGAAAAGGAAAAAGGAAAAGAGCAATAAGGAAAGGGAATAAGAAAGGGAAAGGGATTTTAAGGGGGGAGGAATATTAAAGAGGGAGGGCTCCATGATGAAACTGGGGCTCATAAGTTCAATACTGGGGAAGGGGTTCGGTGGGAGTAAAGGAAAAAAGCATAATCAGGGGATATTATGATGGCAGGAAATACAGAATTGGTAATTTTAACCGTAAATGTAAATGGGATGAATTCTGCCATTAAGTGGAGGCAGATAGCAAACTGGATCAAAAGTCAGAACCCCACAATATGTTGTTTACAGGAAACACATTTAAAGCAGGTAGATACTTACAGAGTAAAGATAAAAGGCTGGAGCAGAATCTATTATGCTTCAAGTGAAATCAAAAAAGCAGGAGTAGCCATCCTTATCTCAGATCAACCAAAAGCAAAAACTGATCTAATCAAAAGAGATAAGGAAGGAAACTATATCTTGCTAAAGGGTAGCATAGACAATGAAGCCATTTCAATTCTAAACATATATGCACCAAGTGGTATAGCATCTAACTTCCTAAAGGATAAGTTAAGAGAGTTGCAAGAAGAAATAGACAGCAAAACAATAATAGTGGGAGATTTCAACCTCGCACTCTCAGAATTAGATAAACCAAACCACAAAACAAATAAGAAAGAAATTAAAGAGGTAAATCAAATATTAGGAAAATTAGGTATGATAGATCTTTGGAAAAAACTGAATGGTGACAGAAAGGAGTATACTTTCTTCTCAGCAGTTCATGGAACCTATACAAAAATTTACCATATATTAGGACATCAAGATTTCAAAATTAAATTCAAGAAGGCAGAAATAGTAAAGGCTTTCTTTTCAGATTAAAATGAAATAAAAACTACATTCACCAAAAAGTTAGGGGTAAATAGACCAAAAAGTAATTGGAAACTAAATAATCTCATCTTAAAGAATGATTCGGTGAAACAGCAAATTTTAGACACAATAATTTCATTCAAGATAATGACAATGATGAGACATCATACCAAAATTTGTGGGATGCAGCTAAAGCAGTAATAAGGGAAAACTTTATATCTTTGCAGGCTTACTTGAAGAAAATAGAAAAAGAGAAGATCAATGAATTGACCTTGCAACTTAAAAAGATAGAAAAAGACCAAATTAAACACCCCCAAATGCTAAACTTGAAATTCGAAAATTAAAAGGAAAAATTAATAATATTGAAAGTAAAAATACTATTAAACTAATAAGTAAAAGTAAGAATTGGTCTTATGAAAAAAAAAACACAATAAAATAGATAAACCTTTGGTAAATCTGATTAGAAAAAGGAGAGAGGAAAATCAAATTGTTAGTCTTGAAAATTCAAAGGGAGAACTGTCCACTAATGAGGAGAGATAATAAGGAGTTACTTTGCCCAACTTTATGCCAATAAATTTGATAACCTAAGTGAAATGGAGGACTACCTCCAAAAATATAGGCTTTCCAGATTAACAGAGGAGGAAGTAAATTGCTTAAATAGTTCCATTTCAGAAAAAGAAATAGAGCAAGCTATTAATCAACTTCCTAAGAAAAAATCTCCAGGACCAGATGGATTCACAGGTGAATTCTACCAAACATTCAAATAACAATTAGCTCCAATGTTATATAAACTATTTGAAAAAATAGGGAATGAAGGAGTCCTACCAAATTTCTTTTATGACACAGACATGGCACTGATACCCAAACCAGGTAGATTGAAAACGGAGAAAGAAAATTATAGACCAATCTCCCTAATAAATATTGATGCTAAAATCTTAAATAAAATATTAGCAAAAAGACTACAGAAAATCATCCCCAGGATAATACACTATGACCAAGTGGGATTTATACCAGGAAAGCAGGGCTGGTTCAATATTAGGAAAACTATTAGCATAATCAACTATATAAATAACCAAATTAACAAAAACCACGTGATCATCTCAATAGATGCAGAAAAAGCATTTGATAAAATACAACATCCATTCCTACTAAAAACACTTGAGAGTATAGGAATAAATGGACTATTCCTTAAAATAACCAGGAGCATATATTTAAAACTGTCAGTAAACATCATATGTAATGGCGATAAATTGGAACCTTTCCCAGTAAGATCAGGAGTGAAACAAGGCTGCCCACTATTACCATTACTATTCAATATTGTACTAGAAATGCTAACTTTGGCAATAAGAGCCAAAGAAAGAGATTAAAGGAATTAGAGTAGGTAATGAGGAAATCAAACTATCACTCTTTGCAGATGACATGGTGGTATACTTAGAGAACCCCAAAGACTCTGCTAAAAAGCTATTAGAAATAATTCAGAACTTTAGCAAAGTTGCAGGACACAAAATAAATCCACATAAATCTTCAGCATTTTTATACATTACTAACACAATCCAACAGCAAGAGATACAAAGAGAAATCCCATTCAAAATAACTGTCAGTAGTATAAAATATTTGGGACTATAGCTACCAAAGGAAAATCAGGAATTATATGGGCAAAATTGCAAAACACTTGCCACATAAATTAAGTCATATTTAAATAGTTCAAAAGACATTAAGTGCTCTTGGATAGGCCAAGCAAATATAATCAAGATGACAATGCTCCCTAAATTAATCTATTTACTTAGTGCTATAACAATCAGACTCCCAAGAATCTATTTTAATGACCTAGAAAAAAATAACAACAAAATTCACATGAAAGAACAAAACCTCGAGAATTTCAAGGGAATTAATGAAAAAAAATCAAATGATGGTGGCCTCGCTGTACCTGACCTAGAACTATATTATAAAGCAGCAGTCACCAAAACCATTTGGTATTGGCTAAGAAATAGAGTAGTTGATCAGGTTAGATTCACAGGACAAAAGATTCCAACTTTAGGGATAAGAATTCATTATTTGACAAAAACTGCTGGGAAAACTGGAAATTAGTATGGCAGGAACTAGGCATGGACTCACACATGACACCACATAATAAGATAAGATCAAAATGGGTCCATGATTTAGGCATAAAGAACAAGATCATAAATAAATTAGAGGAACATAGGATAGTTTACCTCTCAGACTTGTGGAGGAGGAAGGAATTTGTGGCCAAAGGAGAACTAGAGATCATTATTGATCACAAAATAGAAAATTTTGATTATATCAAATTTAAAAGCTTTTGTACAAACAAAATTAATGCAAACGAGATTAGAAGGGAAGTAACAAATTGGGAAAACATTTTTGCAATTAAAGGTTCTGATAAAGGCCTCATCTAAAAATATACAGAGAAATGACTCTAATTTATAAGAAATCAAGCCATTCTCCAATTGATAAATGATCAAAGATATGCACAGACAATTTTCAGATGATGAAATTGAAACTATTTCCACTCACTATTTCCAAATCACTATTGATCAGAGAAATGCAAATTAAGAAAACTCTGAGATACCACTACACACCTGTCAGATTGGCTAAGATGACAGGAACAAATAATGATCAATGTTGGAGGAGATGTGGAAAAACTGGGACAGTGATGCATTGTTGGTGGAGTTGTGAAAGAATCCAACCATTTTGGAGAGCAATCTGGAATTATGCCCAAAAAGTTATCAAACTGTGCCTACCCTTTGATCCAGCAGTGCTACTACTGAGCTTATATCCCAAGGAAATACTAAAGAAAGGAAAGGGACCTGTATGTGCCACAATGTTTGTGGCAGCCCTTTTTGTAGTGGCTAGAAACTGGAAAATGAATGGATCCATCAATTGGAGAATGGTTGGGTAAATTATATGAATGTTATGGAATATTATTGTTCTGTAAGAAATGACCAGCAGGATGAATACAGAGAGGCTTGGAGAGACTTACATCACCTGATGCTGAGTGAAATGAGCAGAACCAGAAGATCATTATACACTTCAACAACAATACTGTATGAGGATGTATTCTGATGGAAATGGATATCTTCAACATAGAGAAGAGCTAAACCAATTCCAATTGATCAATGATGGACAGAATCACTACACCCAGAGAAGGAACACTGGGAAATGAATGTAAACTGTTTGCATTTTTTGTTTTTCTTCCCAGGTTATTTTTACCTTCCGAATCCAATTCTTCCTTTGCAACAACAACAACAACAACAAAATTCGGTTCTGCATATATATATTGTGTCTAGGATATACTATAACATATTTAATATGTATAGGAATGCCTGCCATCTAGGGGAGGGGGTGGAGGGAAGGAGGGGAAAATTCAGAACAGAAGGGAGTACAAGGGACAATGTTGTAAAAAAAATGCATATGTACTTTCAAAAATGTTATAATTATAGAATTAATTAAAAAAAAACCCTAAATAAGACATGCATGCCCATAGGTAAAGTTGGAATGGAATGTCATGACTTTTTATGAAAAGAAAACAATAGTCTCAATAGAGAAAGACTTAATAAATACCATGCTTTATATCTTAGATCTAAGTTTAGGGACACAAGATGCCTTTCTTTTTACTTTCAGAACAATTTGCATGACTCAACATTAGCTATTCCTTTAGTTTAAGGTTCTACTCATATGTTCTGATTGATGAAAAAAAGAGAACAACTGGGGATCCTTTGATACATGCCAACTCTTTCGGTCATTAGTATGCAATATTCAAGGTCTTTTAAGTTATTTCTTCTTAGAATGGGGTCAAGACATGAGGCATCAAGGTCCTAATGTAAGAAAATCAATTATGGTGGTAAGTCACTGGGTCTGAAATCAGAAGAACTAGGTGCATAAAGCATTTAGAAATTTTCTAATTTCATTCCTTTCATTTGACAGAGAACTGGAAATCAAAAATATGAAAAGAGCTTTAGAATGAAAAGGCTGGAATGACATGGTCCTTGTCCATATAGATGAAATGTAATATAGTGAATAAAGTATTGAACTTAGAATTAGAAAGACCTATATTCAAATTCCAGCTCAGACATTTGCTACTGTGACACTCTAAGGTGAATCATTTCTTTCTGTCTCATTTTCCATATTTATAAAATAGAGTTAATAACAGTATTCAACTTGCAAGAATAAAATGCAAATTCTAAGGCAATATATAAATATGGCATGTTGCTGTTCTTGTTATCAGTAGCATTATTGTTGTGACAGTCTTTAAATTGCCTCATAAGATTTAGATTTTCCAACTGATTTTTTTTGACCATTTCACCACTTTGAGAAAAGATCTTTTTTTATATCCTACATTTCTTTCATGAAACAGCAGTACCTGCCCTCCTTTTACAGATGAAGGAAAAAACTGTGATTTGGATGATCTATTCATCACCAAAAATAAAGAAAAAATAAATCCTTCCATCACACAACACCCTCCTCCCACAGACACACATATACAGAGGAAGTGTCATGATAGCTGAGCTTTAGCCTTGGAAACGCAGCCATTTTTCAGATGAAGCTTGCCCAAATCAAAATCAGGAAATCACAGAAATGAGAATTTTAGAAAGTGCAGACGAAACTATATCTTGGGAGCTGACATAGATGTGTATATATATGTGCACACATATATTCATTTTTTTAGTTGAAATGAGGAATATTTGGTGTATAGGAGGATCAGCAAGTATTGTTCTAGTTGGAATACAGCTTGTAAAATCATGCTTTTGTTGCTGACAAATAATGCACAATAAATGTATAACTTATACAAATAATAAACATTTAAATAAAAGAGACAGGCAACTGGTATTAAAAGTAAATAGATAAATGTATAAATAAAAAAGGTCAAAGTCCTGGCCTCACCTAGAGGTTGTTTGTTTATATGTTTGTTTTTTCTTGTACATAGCTTTACTTGAAAGTCAATTGAAATGGCTCTTGGAAGAAAAGGTAACTACGCTCCTGAGAAGGTTTGAGAGCTAATAATAAAAAGCATTTGTTTTCTAATCCTAAATCAGATAGTTATCAGAGAGCAAAAACTTTTAATCAACACCAGGTAAAAAGAGTAAAAGACATATTTAATCTTATACTAAAGCATTATTAAAATCTTAGAATCACAGCCTATAGAATTATAAAGTCATAAACCTCGAGCTAAAAAGGATTTTATTTCACTCCTAAGGGTCCATTTCCCCACTTGCAAAATAGGGATAATAAGAACATATACATCATTGTGAGGATCAAAAAGATTCTCTTTCTTTCCCCCTCCCATCTGTCTATCACTGTCTCTCTGTTTTGTTTTGTTTTTATGTGTGTGTCTCTGTCTCTGTCTCTCTCTTTCTGTCTCTGTCTCTGTCTCTCTCTGTCTCTGTCTCTGTCTCTGTCTGTCTGTCTCTCTCTCTGCAAACATGTAAGTATACAAAATGCTTGCAAGCCTAAAAGAGTTATATAAATACTATTATAACTACTGGATGATAATAGAAAAAGACTTATCAATACAATATCAGTGAAGATGAAAACAAGCCTGTACACAGAAAAGAACAAAAAAGGAGCTCAATAATGCCTCCCAGCACCTTTGTAGCTTCAGAATTATGAGCTTCCCTTCCTATGAATGCACCATGGACATATATGTCTCCACATGGATATTCACACATGTAGATTGATCAAACATATTTTTTCTGAGTCTGTACTCTCCCAGTGGTAATATAGTAATCTGTGGGAAAGTACATCCCTTGTGTTCATGAGGACATCTTTTTTCATGATTTTATTTATTTTTCTATTTGAATAAAATGTGCAGGTCATTTCATTAAACCTTCTCATTTCACAGATAAAGGAAACTTAACACCCAAAAATAAAATTTACTGATTTTGTGACCTTGACTAAACAAATTGCAATGTCTCTTAGTTTTCCCATCTATAAAATGATAGGGTTGGACGGAGACATTATTAGAAATTTTTAAATATCAGTCATTTTTGGTACTTTTGGCAGCTTGGAATAAACTCTGTGCATGACAAAATTCTTCACGAAGAATTTAAGATAAAAAGCCTTACAGTCAGCCACTTGAAAAATAACAGAGACTAGCAAACATCACTAGCAAATAATGCATCTTAAATCCTACTTTCCTTATTCAAATGAAATCATTCTTTATTTTTCCATATAGAAGACAGTATTTCTGTTAAACAAAAGGTCACAAAAGACTCGTAGGAGCCCAAGGGGAGACAAATACATATATACATATATGCACACACACATCACACAAATAATGAATGAACAAATGGATGCATGGATATACAAACACAAATTGTATATGTACAAATATACATACATAAAATACTCAAAATATTTCCTTTCAGAAAGAGCCAAACATGGTTTGGCCTGGAAGATAAGACTATGATGTTTTGGTGAATCTCAAAATTTTTCCATAGCTTGTTCCTTCCAAAGTCAAAGTAAGCATCTGGTTTCTTTCTTTCTTTCTTTTTTTTTCCCTAAAGCTTTTTATTTTCAAAATATATGCATGGGTAATTTGATAACATTGACCCTTGCATAGCCTTATATTGCAGATTTTCTCATCCTTCCTCCCACCCCCTCCCCTGGGGGCAAGCAATCCAATATATGTTAAACATGGTAAAATATACGTTAAATGCAATATGTATAAACATGTTTAGACAATTCTCTTACCGCACAAGAAAAATCAGATCAAAAAAAGAAAGTAAATGAGTAAGAAAACAAAATGGAAGTGAACAACATCAAAAAGAGTGAGAATGTTATGTTGTGATCCACATTCAGTTCCTAAAGTTTTCTTTCTGGGTGTCACAAGATCATTGGAACTGGCATCAATCATCTCATTATTGGAAAGATGTGTTTCAGAATTTAATCATATAATATTGATGTTGTCATATACAATGATTTCCTGGTTCTACTCATTTCACTTAGCATCAGTTTATGTAAGTCTTTCCAGGTCTTTCTAAAATCAGCCTTCTGATCATTTCTTATAAGAAGAATAATATTCCATAACATTCATATACCATAACTTATTTTGCCATTCTCCAAGTGATGAGCATCCACTCAATTTCCAGTTTCTTGCCACTATGAAAAGGGCTGCCACAAACATTTTTGCACATGTGGGTCCCTTTCCTTCTTTTAAGATCTCTTTGGGCTATAGGCCCAATAGAAACACTGCTGGGTCAAAGGGTATGCACAGTTTAATAACTTTTTGAACATAGTTCCAAATTGCTCTCCAGAATCCGTTCACAGCTCCACCAACAATATATTAATGTCCCAGTTTTCCCACATCTCCTCCAACATTTGCTTTGTCTTTTCCTGTCATCTTAGCCAATCTGACAGGTGTGTAGTAGTATCTCAGAATTATCTTAATTTTCTTTTCTCTGATCAATAATGATTTAGAGCACCTTCTCATGTATAGTTTTAATTTCTTCATCTGAAAATTACCTGCTCATGTCCTTTGGTTAAAGGATTTATCAATTTATCATTTGGAGGATAGATTGGATTCTTATAAATTTCAGTCAATTCTCTATATATTTTAGAAATGAGACCTTTATTGGAATCCTTCTATGTAAAAATGATTTCCCAATTTGTTGCTTCCCTTCTGATCTTGTCCACATTAGGTTTGTTTGTACAAAAACTTTATAACTCAAAATAATCAAAAATATCTATCTGGTGTTCAATTATAAGTTCTAATTCTTCTTTGGACACAAATTCCTTACTTCTCCACAGATCTGAGAGGTAAACTATCCTATGTTCCTCTAATTTGCTTATAATATCACTCTTTATTGTCTAAATCATGAACCCATTTAGATCTTATCTTGGTATGTGGTGTTAGATGCTGGTCAAGCCTTAATTTCTTCCATACTAGTTTCCAATTTTCCCAGCAATTTTTGTAAAATAGTAAGTTCTTATCCCCAAAACTGGGGCCTTTGGGTTTGTCAAACACTAGATTGCCTATTTTGTCCTGTGAGCTCAACCTATTCCAATGATCAACTGCTCTATTTCTTAGCCAATACCAAATGGTTTTGGTAACTGCTGTTTTTTAATATAATTTTAGGTCTGGTATGGCTAGGCCACCTTCATTTGATTTTTTTTTTCATTAGTTCCCTTGAAATTCCTGACTTTTTGTTTTTCCATATGAACTTTGTTGTTATTTTTTCTAGGTCATTAAAAGGAGTCTGATTGGTATTGCACTAAATAAATAGATTAGTTTAGGTAGTATTGTCATCTTTATTATATTTGCTCACCCATCCAAGAGCATTTAATATGTTTCCAATTGGTTAGATCTGATTTTATTTGTGTGGAAAGTGTTTTGTAGTTTTGCTCATATAGTTCCTGATTTTCCCTTGGCAGATAGATTTCTAAATATTTTATCTATCAGTAATTACTTTAAATGGAATTTCTCTTTGTACCTCTAACTGTTGGATTTTGTTAGTGATATATAAGAACGCTGATGACTTATGTGGGTTTATTTTATATCCTGCAACTTTTCTAAAGGTGTGGATTATTTCTAATAGCTTATTAGTAGAATCTCTGGGGTTCTATAAGTATACCATCATATCATCAAGAAAGAGTGATAATTTGGTTTCCTCATTAACTATTCTAATTCCTTTAATATCTTTCTTAATTCTTGCCAAAGCCACTATTTCTAATGCAATATTGAATAGTAATGGTGATAGTGAACAACCTTGTTTCACTGCTGATCTTATTGGAAATGGTTACAGTTTATCCCCATTACATACTGATGATTTTAAATAGATGCTTCTGATTATTTTAAGGAAAAGTCCATTTATTCCTATATTCTCAAGTGTTTTTAATAGAAAGACATGTTCTATTTTATAAAAAAAAAAGCATCTATTAAGAAGATCATATGGTTTTTGCTAACTGGGTTATTGGATATGGTCAATTATACTAATAATTTTCCTAATATTGAACCAGCCCTGCATTCCTGGTATAAATCCCACTTGGTCATAGTGTATTATCCTGGGGATGATTTTCTGTAGTCTTTTTGCTAATATCTTATTTAAGATTTTAGCATCAATATTCATTAGGGAGATTGGTCTATAATTTTCTTTCTCTGTTTTCAACCTACCTGGTTTAGGTATCAGTACCATGTCTGTGTCATAAAAGGAATTTGGTATAACTCCTTCATTCCCTCTTTTTCCAAATAATTTATGCAGCATTGTATTTTTCTTTAAATGTTTGGTAGAATTCACATGTAAATCCATCTGGTCCTGGGGATTTTTTCTTAGGGAATTGATTAATAGCTTGTTCTATTGCTTTTTCTGAAATGGGACTATTTAAGCAATTTACTTCCTTCTCTGTTAATCTGGGAAGCCTATATTTTTGGAGTTAATCATCCATTTCACTTAGGTTATCAAATTTACTAGCATAAAGTTGGGCAAAGTAACTCATTATTGCTCTAATTTTCTCTTTGTTGGGGAAAGTTCTCCCTTTTCATTTTTAAGACTAACAATTTGATTTTCCTCTTTCTTTTTTCTACTCAGATTTACCAAAGGTTTATCTATTTTATTGGGTCTTTTTTCATAAAATCAACTCTTAATTTTATCTATTAATTCAATAATTTTTTTTTACTTTCAATATTATTAATTTCTCCTTTTAATTTTAGAATTTCAAGTTTAGTATTTGATTGGGGATTTTTAATTTGGTCTTTTTCTAGCTTTTTTAAGTTGCAAGACCAGTTCATTGATCTTCTCTTTCTCTATTTTATTCAAGTAAACTTCTAAAGATATAAAATTTCCCCTTATTAAAACTTTGGCTGCATCCCACAAATTTTGGTATGTCTCATCGTTGTCATAATTTTGAGTGAAATTATTAATTGTGTCTATAATTTGCTGTTTCACCCAATCATTCTTTAAGATGAGATTATTTAATTTCCAAATACTTTTTGATCTATTTACTCCTAACTTTTTGTTGAATGCAGTTTTTATTGCATTTATTGTGATCTGAAAAGAAAGCATTTACTATTTCTGCCTTCCTGAATTTAATTTTGAGGTCTTTATGTCCTAATATATGGTCAGTTTTTGTATAGGTTCCATGAACTGCTGAGAAGAAAGTATACTCCTTTCTGTCACCATTTAGTTTTCTCCAGATGACATGATGGTATACTTAGAGAACCCCAAAGACTCTGCTAAAAAGCTATTAGAAATAATTCAGAATTTTAGCAAAGTCGCAGGATACAAAATAAATCCACATAAATCCTCAGCATTTTTATACATTAACAACACAATCCAACAGCAAGAGATACAAAGAGAAATTCCATTCAAAATAACAGTCGATAGTATCAAATATTTGGGAATATATCTACCAAAGGAGAGTCAGGAATTATATGAGCAAAATTACAAAACACTTGCCACAAAAATAAAGTCAGATTTAAATAATTGGAAAGACATTCAATGTTCTTGGATAGGCCGAGTGAATATAATAAAGATGACAATACTCCCCAAACTAATCTATTTATTTAGTGCTATACCAATCAGACTCCCAAGAAACTATTTTAATGACCTAGAAAAAATAACAACAAAATTCATATGGAAGAATAAAAGGTCGAGAATTGCAAGGGAACTAATGAAAAAAAAGTCAGAGGAAGGTGGTCTAAGTGTACCTGATTTAAAGCTATATTATAAAGCAACAGTCACCAAAACCATTTGGTATTGGCTAAGAAATAGACTAGTTGATCAGTGGCATAGGTTAGGTTCACAGGACAAGATAGTGAATAAAAATAGCAATCTAATCTTTGACAAACCCAAAGATCCCAAATTTTGGGATAAGAATTCATTATTTGACAAAAACTGCTGGGAAAACTGGAAATTAGTATGGCAGAAACTAGGCATGGACCCACATTTAACACCACATACTAAGATTAGATCAAAATGGGTCCAAGATTTAGGCATAAAGAACGAAATCATAAATAAATTGGAGGAACAGGGGATGGTTTACCTCTCAGACTTGTGGAGGAGGAAGGAGTTTGTGTCCAAGGGAGAACTAGAGACCATTATTGATCACAAAATAGAACATTTTGATTACACCAAATTAAAAAGTTTCTGCACAAACAAAACTAATGCAAACAAGATTAGAAGGGAAGTAACAAAATGGGAAAAAATTTTTACAGTTAAAGGTTCTGATAAAGGCCTCATCTCCAAAATATACAGAGAATTGACTTTAATTTATAAGAAATCAAGCCATTCTCCAATTGATAAATGGTCAAAGGATATGGACAGACAATTTTCAGATGATGAAATTAAAACTATTTCCACTCATATGAAAGAGTGTTCCAAATCACTATTGATCAGAGAAATGCAAATTAAGACAACTCTGAGGTATCATTACACACCTGTCAGATTGGCTAAGATGACAGGAACAAATAACGATGAATGTTGGAGGGGCTGTGGGAAAACTGGGACACTGATGCATTGTTGGTGGAGTTGTGAAAGAATCCAACCATTCTGGAGAGCAATCTGGAATTATGCCCAAAA
Source organism: Sminthopsis crassicaudata (assembly GCF_048593235.1). NCBI lineage: Eukaryota > Metazoa > Chordata > Mammalia > Dasyuromorphia > Dasyuridae > Sminthopsis > Sminthopsis crassicaudata. Next base: position 250,157,079 of record NC_133621.1, read on the forward strand.
AGTTATCAAAATGTGCATACCCTTTGACCCAGCCATACTACTACTGGGCTTATACCCCAAGGAACTACTAGAGAAGGGAAAGGGTCCTGTATGTGCCAAAATGTTTGTGGCAGCCCTTTTCATAGTGGCTAGAAGCTGGAAGATGAATGGATGTCCATCAATTGGAGAATGGTTGGGTAAACTATGGTATATGAATGTTATGGAATATTATTGTTCTATAAGAAATGACCAACAGGAGAAATACAGAGAGGCTTGGAGAGACTTACATCAACTGATGCTGAGTGAAACGAGCAGAACCAGAAGATCACTATACACTTCAACAATGATACTGTACGAGGATGTATGCTGATGGAAGTGGATTTCTTCAACATAGAGAAGAGCTAATCCAATTCCAATTGATTAATGATGGACAGAACCAGCTACATCCAGAAAAGGCACACTGGGAAATGAATGTAAACTGTTATTTTTACCTTCTGAATCCAATTCTTCCTGTGCAACAAAAAATTCGGTTCTACACACATATATTGTATCTAAATTATACTGTAATATATTTAACATATATAAGACTGCTTGCCATCTGGGGGAGGGGGTTGGGGGAGGAAGGGAAAAAATCTGAATAGAAGTAAGTGCAAGGGATAATGTTGTAAAAAATTACCCATGCATATGTACTATCAAAAAATGTTATAATTATAAAATAAAATAAAAAATTAAAAAAAAAAAAAAACCATTTAGTTTTCTCCAAAGATCTATCATACCTAATTTTTTCTAATATTCTATTACCTCTTTAATTTCTTTCTTATTTGTTTTGTGGTTTGATTTATCTAATTCTGAGAATGCAAGGCTGAGCTCTCCCACTATTATAGTTTTGCTGCCTATTTTTTCTTACAACTCTATTAATGTCTGCCATACCACTTGGTACATATATGTTTAGTATTGATATGGCTTCATTGTCTATGCTACCCTTTAGCAAGATATTGTTTCTTCCTTATCTTTTTAAATTAGATCAATTTTTGCTTTTGTTTGATCTGAGATAAGATGGCTACTCCTGCTTGTTTTACTTCACCTGAAGCATAATAGATTCTGCTCCAGCCTTTTACCTTTACTCTGAATGTATCTCCCTGCTTTAATGTGTTTCCTGTAAAAAATATATTGTAGGGTTCTGACTTTTGATCCAGTCTGCTCTCCGCCTCTGTTTTATGAGAGAGTTCATCCCATTCACATTAACAGTTAAAATTACTAATTCTGTATTTCCTGCCATCTTATTATCCCCAGATTAGGCTTTTCTTTTTCTTGCCCCTCCTTATCCCCTTTTCCAATATTAAACTTATGGGCACCACTTGTGTCACTCAGCTCTCTCTCTTTAGGATCCCTCCCACCTCCTTTGAATCCCTTCCCCTTTCTTGTACCCTTCCCTTATTACTTTCTTTCCTTTTCCCTTTTCCTCTCCCACTTTTTAATGAAATGAGAGAAGTTTCTCTGTAACCCAAATATGTCAGTTATTTTTTTCTTTGAGCCAATTCTGATGAGAGTAAGATTCACACAATGTTCCTCCCCCTCTCTAAATTCCCTCATATATGAGAGGTTTTCTTTGCCTCTTTGTTGGATGTAGTTTCCCTGTTTTTATCTCCCCTTTTCCCTTTTTCTGACACTCCCCTTTCCATTTCTACTTCCCTTTTTTATGTTATATCAGTAAAATCAAATTATACATGTACTCTTTATGTAACAGAAATACAGTTCTCAAGAGTTCTTTTTACCTTTTTTTGCTTCTCTGAGTCCTATGTTTGGAGATCAGATTTTTTTTTTTTTTTTTATTTCTGGGTTTTTCCTTAGAAATGAATGAAATCATCTGTTTCATTAAATATCCATCTTCTTCCCTGGAAGAAAATGCTCAGCTTAGCTGGGTAGTTTATTTTTGGCTGCATTCCAAGTTATTTTGCCTTTTGGAAAATCAGATTCCAGGCCCTTTGTTCTTTTAATGTGGAAGCAGCTAGATCTTGAGTGATCCTTATTGTGGCTCCTCAGAATTTGAATTGGTTTATTCTGGCTGCTTGTAATATTTTTTCCTTAGTCTGATAGTTCTGAAATTTAGCCACAATATTCCTTGGAGTTTTTATTTTAGGGTCTTTTTCAGAAGGTATTGGATGAATTCTTTCAATGACTTTTTTGCCTTCTGATTCTATTATATCTGGGCAGTTCTCTTTGATGATTTCCTGTAAAATAGTATTTAGGCTCATTTTCTCATCATAATTTTCAGGATGTCCAATAATCTTCAGATTATCTCCCCTAATCTATTTTCCCAAGTAGATATTTGACATTTTTTTTCTATTTTTTCTTTTTTGGTTTTGCTTGACTGATTCTTGATATATCAATGAATCATTTATTTCTATTTGTTCAGTTCTGATTTTAATGAGTTATTTTCTTAATTAGCTTTTTTACTTCTTTTTGTAGATGTCCAATTGAGTTTTTAAATGAGTTGTTTTGCTCTATGGAATTTTTTTCCATTTAACTTTTTTTTTTTTTTTAACTGACTTATTTTCTTTTTCCAATTCACAAATCCTACTTTCTTGGGAGTTCTTTATCTTTTCCAATTCACAAATCCTACTTTCATGGGAATTCTTTAGCTTGGGAATTCTTTATTTTTTCCAATTCACAAATCCTACTTTTCTGGGAATAATTTACCTTTTCCAATTCGAAAATTCTGTTTCCATGCACTTCCTGGGAGTTCTTTACCTTTTCCAACTGATATTTCAGGAAGTTTTTACTCTCTTGCATAGCTACTCTTTCCTTTCCCCATTTTTCTTCTAGCTCTCTTTTAAGATTTTTTATAGTTTCTTCTAGGAGAGCCTTGTGTGATGGGGATAAGGTTACATCCTCCTTTGGGGTTTTGTCTGAAGACTGTCTGCTATTAGTCTCCTTGGGGTTGAAAACCTGCTCTCTTTCTGTATAGAAGCTATTGATGGTTCTTTTGATTTTTTTTACTATTTTTAAAGTCTTTAGTGTCTGCCTTCAAGGCAAGGAATTTACCAGCTTCCTTTGCAGAGAAGGGGTAGGTATATGGACAGTAGCTATCCTGCCAATGGATTGCAAAGAGCTGGCGAGCTGCAGAAATGCTCTGGGAAGAGCTCCACACTGGAAGTGACTTAGGCTTGGATAGCACAGGCCAATCTGTGGAAGTGCCCTGGGAAGAACCCTGATGTGCAGATTAGTGACTGCCCTGGGCCTAGAGGCTGAGCAGCAAAGGTGTCACTGTCCAGGCAAAAGCCTTCTGTGGGTATTTGCAGTTGCCCTGCTCCACACAGCACCAGAAGTGTCTCTGCCCTGGAGAGCATAGTGAGCTATGGAAGTTCTGTTGCCCCAGGCCAAGCCTTCAACTGTGCAGATTAGAGGCTGCCCCAGGCTGAGCCCCACTGCTCTGCAGATTTGTGACTGCCCCAAGCAAGAGCCCTGTGCTGCAGAATGGGGCTGCTGAGTGCTGTGTGGTTTTGAGTGTGTATAGCCAGATCCTGTTAGGTTCTGGTGTTTTTAAGAGTACCCTCTACCTTTGGCTTTAATTTCTCTGCTGGCCTCCTGCTTTGCAACCAAAGCAGAGCAGCCAATCTGTGATAGAGTCCTTCCGTAAATTTTCCAGCCATGGAGACTACCCCAGCCCTCCTCCTCTCTATATGCTAGCCTCTGTTCTATCCCCAGCTTGCGCTGGTCTGCTCCCACCACTCAGGACAAACCTTTTCTGGCAATCTTCCAGATTATCTTCCAAACTTCGTGAATTTAACCAGTGAAGCGCTATTTTTGAGGCTGAATTTAATAATTAGTAGTGAGAGTATGAGAGAAGCTTAGAAAGTTGAATGTGCCTTCTCCACTATCTTGGCTCCGCCCCCCTAAACATTATATTCATTAAAGAGGCAGGGCAGGATAGACTAAAAACCAGTTGGAAATTAAATAATCTAATTCTCAAAAATGAGTGGGTCAAACAACAAATCACAGAAACAATCCATAATTTCATCCAAGAGAATGATAATTATGAAACAACATACCCAAACCTATGTGACATAGCCAAAGCAGTTCTTAGGGGAAATTATATATCTCTAAATAGCTACATGAATGAAATAGAGAAAGAGGAGATCAATGAATAGTGAATACAACTAAAAAAGCTAGAAAAAGAACAAATTAAAACCCCCCAATTAAATACTAAATTAGAAAAAGAAATTAAAGCAGAGTATCCTGTTGACCTTTTACATAGCTGTTCTTGATTTTGTACTGATATACCAGAGCTAAGATTTGACTTGAGGTCTTTCCAATTTTTGTAGCTTGCAAGGATTTGTAACCTTTCCCCTAACCCATCTAGTCAAGAGTATTAACTGGCTTGCTTTATGTCCATTGATAGAAACTCATACAGTCTTCATTGGCACAGCTTACTTCTATTTCTACTTATTCAAGTGTTTTTTTTTTTTTTTTATCATTGATCTCTCTGGAATAATTTTACATATATATACTGGGATTTATATGGCAGAACTAGATTTCTCTGTAATCTTTCAAATTTCCTTCTTGGCCAAAACCTCTATAGCTAACATTTCAATTTAAACACAGATATATAAAATAAACACAGGATAATTTTTGACTAAAGGTTCTAGCAACTGGGAAGTTAGGAAAAACCAAATATGGCAGGTAGCATTTGACCTAAACTTTTTGAAAATTTCAATACACAGAAGAAAATAAGCATTTCTATAGCAGTGCAATTTTTTTTAAAAAAAGATGATTGCATATCACGTTTCATGGAGATGAGTTTATTTGAAGAGAAGAGAAAACATCCACTGGAAAATACTTATAGAAATTCAAGTCAGCAACTACAGAGATGAATAAAATGAGATAACAGTCATTTTTTGCTTCTCCCCAAGAAGGCAGCAAAATAAGGTTTAAAAGGAAAGGCATATCCCAGAAGGGAGTGAATTGCTATGTAAGCAAATGCCTCCTCCCCACCCCTGCAAAAGAAAAAAAAGAAAGAGGGTTCAAGTAGCTCAGGACATCATCCTTAGTCTAGGCACAATGGTCAGAAGTGCTGTTTCCCTTCCTTACCAGCATCACATGGTGATTGTAAAAACAGACAAAATATGATTGAGAATACACTAATAAATTTGGAGAGGGATCAGGAAATATATCAGGGAAGTCTTTATGTGGATGTGGTGCCTGACCTGAGCTTTGAAGGGAGTAGTGATTCTAAGAGACAGAAGACCTAAAAAGAGTGTGAAGGAATGTAAAAATACAGATGATAGTATTCCGGATGGAGTCCAGTATTAAGATTCTAAGGCACTTCCACCCACACTGAATCTCCTAGCTGATAAAGCAGAACATGCAGGCAGTTACTCATGGAAAATGCAGCTTTAATTAAGATCATTTGTATACTATTAATTTTTTTAATGAGATTGATTCTTGCCTGTTCCTTGCCTCCCTCAGTCTGATTAATCATCTGTGTGTAGAAGGAGCTAGATAATATAAATTATCTTATGGTGCTGGACCAATTGCCCTTTAGATTGACTTACATTTTTTTTTATTCTAAACTTAAGAAATAAAGCAAGCATTCCATAATGAAGTAAAATGGGGGTGGAAAGAGATGATTGCACATGAAATTGCAAATCTGTTACATATAATTTGCTTTTCATTTTAAATATACAATAAAGTTATAATATAATTTTCTTTTTTTTCCTTCTCTACCCCCACCTTAGAAATGGCTATGATTAATCATTGTTCTATGCATGTTTCTACTTATTTTCTTTCTCTGGATATAAACAGCATCTTCTTTCAAAGGTCCTTTTATAATTTATTTGAGTATTTATTAAAATCAAAACAACTTAGTCACTCAAAGTTGTACTTAAAATATTTCTATTACTGTTTAAAACATTCTTTTGTTTCTGCTCATTATATTCTTAGCAAGTATTTGGAACATCAGCACATTGGAAAATCATTCCATTGGGCTCTAAATAGTTTGATGAATAGTCAAAGTTTTTCTCTGCTTTAGATGATATTCTGTCCAGGTGGTTTCAGCTAGAAATTTCAAAGATTCATGACTGGAATATTTTCATAATTAGTGAAGTGAAACACATAATCTATTTCTATATAAAATACCAGTTTAAGCCAAAGTCTTCCTTCCTTGTGTGAGAGAGATTAAGATTTAAATTGTCACCATTTCTGTCTCCAATGTACATCCATATATATCTCCAACACTTCTCTTATACTTGAAGCAGGTCCCTATTGGACGATGATATAAATGGGAGTTAAAATGTTTGGGAAAAGAAAGCTACCTCTGACATACTTTTACTTGCTGTCCTTGTACATGTACATGCATTTGTTCATTCATGCTAATGATGGGAGAGCATATTTTCTAGAATTTGAAGTCTTCAGTTGTATACACTAAACTTCTAATTATGATTGACTTGTTATGTCCCTGGTTAAATATGACTTATCTTTCTAAGGAGCACGTTAAAAATAACCAAAAGCTTCAAAGATGCCAAGGATTTTTTTTTGCATTAATGTTTTCAGGATGTAGAAAATGGATAAATAATGTTCTAACTGAATTTTAAAATACATAAAATTAAAAACAGTGAATTGCCTTTTCTAATCCATCCTTGTTTTACTATAATCAATTTTGTTTTAAATCTTTTAAGAAAGCACATAAAAAAACTGTGGTATGGGGTGAAATGGGTGATGAAGAAAGCTTTAGCTCAAAAGTCAAGAAGTCTATGTTTCAGAAATCATTTAACTACTATGAGATTCAATGTCTTCATCTATAAAATTGAGAGCAGAGCCATAAGTATGAATCTTTGCAACTGGGATAAACTCAGTGGCAGGTAGATTTGAGAGTTTGGATGAGGAGCTTAGGGGAAGTATAGAAAATAGTTTTTCAATCAAACCCTGGGTACACTGCCATGCTTTCAAAGGAGGAAACTCATTCCCAACCAGTCACCCAAAGGATTCAGTCACCTCAGGACTGTGAGACTATGGGGATGTCAGCCTCAGGTTAGTTGCATTTTACAACAGCAAGGAAAAGGAAAAAACACTGAATATGGAAAAAGAACACCATCCTTCCTGGACACTGGTTTGTGATCTCATTTGGGGTTTTCTTGCCAAAGAAAGTGGAGAAGTTTGACATTTCCTTCTCCAGCTTATTTTATAGATAAGGAAACTGAGAAAAACAGGATTAAAGACTTTTCTAGTGAATAGGACCAGGTAAAGATTTCTCAAAAAGTCTATGAGAAGGATTAGGTCAGGTCCTAGGCCTAAATTTCAGGAAGTCACATGATCCCTATTCCCAGAAGTCTCTAGAGCAGGAAAGGTCAGACCCGAGGTCTAAGCTCCAGGAATTTATGTGACCCACAGGAGATAGACAACATTGTTGACCTTTGGTCAATGGTTACTTCCTTTTCAATCATTTAACCAAATTCACTATTTCCAGTTGTTAAACCAGGCACAATGCTAGGAGATAGAAGCTGAGAGGCTCTGGATCTACTCAACTGGAATGTTTGAGCCTCTCCTTGCAAGAACCAAATAAATGCTTCCTCTTTGTATCTGAAGAAGATCTGAAAATGCCTCTTTGTATCTGAGTAGTCAATTTGGGTAAACAAATTTGGGTAAAGGGGTCTAACATCAGTCCTACACACTAGGGTCACACAGCTACTAAGTGTCTAAGTCTAGATTTGAACCCAGCTCTTCCTAAATGATGTGATACTTTATAGCAAAATCCATTTGCCTCTTACTAATTATACCCATACTTGAGAACTACTGCCTTTTTTTTTTTAGATAGAAGATTGAAGAAAACAATTTTCTCATTTGTAAAAACGAGCTGGAGAAGGAAATGGCAAACAAGTCCAGTATCTTTGCCAAATTGGGGTCACAGAGTCAACCTGAAACACCAACTAATTTAATAAGCTTTGTCTTTGGGACTTCAGAGATAATGCTTCAACTAAAGCTTCAAACTTCGGGGCCCAATGAATTAAAAATTATTCTGGAAGTCCCATACATTTGTGAGTAAGGGTAATCTTTCACTAACAAAACATCCCTTTAAAAAATGCAATGAGAACTGCATTATTCAGCCCATTAAACTACTAGCCAGGGTGCCAGTTTGGAATGTCTGCTTACCCAGCTCATTCTTCATATCCAGTGATAACAGGTACCAAGGTGGAGTCTGCAAGATATGATCAGGCATTACTGACAAAGACTATCTCAAAGACCATATTCCATATTTATTCCTGAAAAGTGTACCAAAAGGAGGCAGCTTGGCAGCCTTAAATAAGTTTTATTCAAATTATTGGTTTTAAACAAATCTTTATAAATTTAGCCAATTGGTGGCATTGCTAGTTTTAGCAGAAGCTTTTTTGATACCCAACTTGGCCCTTTAAAAAAAAGATACGAGAATGTACCCCACTCTCTTCGTTGCAGAGGTAGAGAATTCTAGCTGTGGAATACTGCATATACTATATTATCTATAATTCTGCAGATTTTTTGGATAAGATGAATAGTTTCAATGGAACTTTTTTGGCTTTCCTTTTCATCCTTTCTATTCCTCCCTACGAAGGAGAAGGAAAATTACAAATTGGAAAATGTAAATACAAAAAAGATCAATAAAAATGTTTAATAGTGACCAGAGGGATGCACTTAGAGTGAGGAAGTTCTGAGCTCAGTTTCTATTTCTGACACTAGTTAAGTGTTTCTGTACAAGTCTCTTAACCTCTTTCAGCCTCAGTTTCCTAATCTGTAAAATGGGGAATAATAAATTGAAAGCACTACACATACACTACACATACAAGATTCCTTAAAATAAACAACAGACAAGATTTTTTCCAGCAATACTCTCATTATTAATATTTACTGAGGCACAAAACAGGGAAACACATACATTCTTATCATATATATCAGGGAGGATGTTGATCCCAGAATAATAATAGTTAATATGTATATAGGGTTTTGAGGTTTGCAAAATGTTTTATACTTGTTGTCTCATTTGATCCTCTTAACAATGCTGTGAGGTAGGTGCTACTATTATCCCCATCTTGTCATCATTATCAATATCATCATTATTATCATCTCTTATTAGATTATAAGCTCCTTGAGGATAAGGAATGTCTTTTGTCCCTTTTTGTATCCCCAGTAAGTATTTAATAAATCTTTATTGAATTTTTTTTTCACATCAGGAAAGTGATATGCAGAAAAGTTCAATGATTTCTCCAGGACCACACCAAGTTAGTAAGTGTCTGAGGAAGAATTCAGATTCACATGATCCTGATTCCAAATCTTACTTATTGCATGTTATCACATTGCTTCCTGTCCAAGTCAAAAGAATTTTCTTGGGGGCAGAGCCAAGATGGCAGAGAAGAAACACACGACTCTGTGAACGTCCTCACTCCCTCACAACCAATTGGACAAATTAAGTCTCAAAATAAGCCCAGGACTGATAGATACCACAAGGACTGGAAGCACGACTTACCAGCTGAAGAGAATCTGGAGTTTCAACAGAGAAGGTCAGTCCCCAGGGGAGGAAGAAGAGAGGCCAGCACAGACGGTGGGGTAGTGGCACACTGCGCTGGTTGCGCTGGGGAGGGCTCTGGGATCAGAGAAGCCACTGAGGTAAAGGAATCTGTCACAGGCTGTTAGCTCTTCTCTGCTAATTATTTAGCAGTTCAGAAGAGAAAGCCAAAATATTTTAAAACTCAGATTAGATTTTCCCCGGATCCTGGAGGTGACTCAGCAGATCTCGGCACCAGGGGGTGTGGCCTCAGCTACCACCTGAGAATAGTTAAGAGATTGACAAGTGGGTGGATACGGCCCAAGGCAACACACGATGCCTAGCTTAGCTGGAGGGAGTGGAACTCAGCTCCAGGAAGTCCCAGAGAAGCGGAACCTTTGAACTAGAGACCAGACACTTCCAGTTTGAGCACAGGGGCTTTTCGCCCCACCCGGACACATAGGCTAGGTGCTGTCTTTACTGTTCAGTCTCAAATCTCAGGGAAGCCGCTAAAACACAGCGCCCTCGGCACAGCAGTGCTAATCACCTCTGAGGCACTTCCAGGGAAGGGGTGGGGAACTCTCTCCCAGAGCTCTATCTTAGCTCAGGCTCAGGAGCCGCTGCATCCATCCGGTCTGGGAGGAAGCTGGTAAAGAAGTAAATAAATAATTTCCTACCCCAGGGACAGACCCCAAAAGATTTTTTGATCATGAGCAAAAAAGCCAGAAAAACTATAGATTCCTTCTATACAGAGAAAGAGCGGGTATCCAACCCCGAGGAAGTTAACAGCAGAGAGACAGCAGATAACAACCTAAAAGGGAATGATTCCTGCCCCCCATCACATAACTCTCTCCTAGAAGAAACTCTTAAAAAATTAAGGGAGATTGAAGAAAAATGGGGAAAGGAAAGGAAAGCTATGATAGAGAATAACAACGTCCTGAAATTGGAGTTGGAAAAAATAAAGAATTCAGGAGATGCAGGGAAACAAAATTTATGAATTAGAAAAGGTTAAAAAAACACAGGAAAGTAGGATTTCTGAATTGGAAAAGATAAAAAAGTCTCAAGAAAATAGAATTTCTGAATTGGAAAAAGAAAATAATTCTCAAAAAAAAAATTAGGGAAATGGAAAAAAATTCAATAGAGCAAAATAATTCATTTAAAATTGAAATTGGGCATTTACAAAAAGAACTAAAAACTGTGAAAGAAGAAAATAACTCCTTAAAAGTCAGGATGGAACAAATAGAAATGAATGATTCACAGAGAACCCAAGAATCAGTCAAACAAAACAAAAAAAAAAATGAGAAACTGGAGAACAACGTCAAATACTTACTGGGAAAATCTATAGACCTGGAAAATAGATCTAGGAGAGATAATCTGCGGATTATTGGACTTCCAGAAAACTATGACCAAAAAAAGAGCCTAGATTCTATTTTACAGGAAATTATCAAGGAGAACTGTCCAGAGATAATAGAAACAGAAGGGAAAGTAGATGTGGAAAGAATTCATCGAACTCCTTCTGAAATAGACCCTAAAAAAAGAACACCACGGAATATTGTGGCTAAGCTGCAGAATTACCACACAAAGGAGAAAATCCTGCAAGCAGCTAGAAAAAAACAATTTAAATACCAAGGTGCCACAATAAGGGTCACCCAAGATCTGGCTGCCTCCACATTAAAAGATAGAAGGGCCTGGAACCTGATATTCCGTAAGGCAAAAGATCAAGGACTGCAACCAAGAATGAACTACCCAGCTAAGTTTAGCATCTTTTTCCATGGAAGAAGATGGTCATTCAATGAAACAGAGGAATTCTATATGTTTCTAAGAAAAAAAAACAGACTTAAACAAAAAATTTGATCTACATCCACAAGACTGAAGAGAAACAGAAAAAGGTACACAGAACCCTTGAGAACTGTAACTCTATTGTGGGTATATAAAAAGTAGTCAAGGATAATTTGATTTTACTGATATAAAAGAAAAAAAGGGGGGTGTAGTAAAGGGAAGGAGGTCGGTTCAGAAAAAGGGGAAGGAATGATAAAAAGAGGGAAACTACATCCCAGGAAGAGGCATAGAAAATACACCATATCTGAGGGAACTTAGTGAGGGGGAGAATCATTGTGTGAATCTTACTCTCATCAGGAGAGGCTCAAAGAGTAAATAATTAACATATTTGTTTTTCAGAGAATTTTCTCTCACTTCATTAAAAGGGGGGAGAGGAAAAGGGAAAAGGAAAAGGAGAATAAGTGAAGGGACTTGGAGGGAGGGGGGAGGGATCCTAAAAAAAAAAAAAAAAAAAAGAGGGAGGGTTGCGCGTCACAAGGGGGGTCTGTAAATTAAATATCGGGGAGGGGGATCAGGGGGATCAAGGGAAAAAAGCATAATCTGGGGATAATACGATGGCAGGAAATACAGAATAAGTAATTTTAACAGTAAATGTAAATGGGATGAACGATCCCATCAAACGGAGACGGATAGCAGATTGGATCAAAAAACAGAACCCTACAATATGTTGTCTACAGGAAACACACTTAAAGCAGGGAGATACATACAGGGTAAAGGTAAAAAGTTGGAGCAGAGCCTATTATGCTTCAGGTAAAGCCAAAAAAGCAGGGGTAGCTATCCTTATCTCAGATCAAGCAAAAGCAGAAGTAGATCTCGTTAAAAAAGATAAGGAAGGAAACTATATCCTGCTGAAAGGTAGCATAAATAATGAAGCCATATCAATACTAAACATATATGCACCAAGTGGTATAGCATCTAACTTTCTAAAGGAAAAGTTAAGAGAACTGCAAGAAGAAATAGACAGTAAAACTATAATAGTGGGAGATCTCAACCTTGCACTCTCAGATTTAGACAAATCAAACCACAAAACAAACAAGAAAGAAATTTAAAAAGTAAATAGAACATTAGAAAAACTAGGTATGATAGACCTTTGGAGAAAACTGAATGGCAATAGAAAGGAATATACTTTCTTCTCAGCAGTTCATGGATCCTATACAAAAATAGACCATATATTAGGACATAAAGATCTCAAAATTAAATGTAGGAAGGCAGAAATAATAAATGCCTTCTTCTCAGATCACAATGCAATAAAAGCTACATTCAGTAAAAAGTTAGGGGTAAATAGACCAAAAAGTAATTGGAAACTGAATAATCTCATCTTAAAGAATGACTGGGTGAAAGAGCAAATTATAGAAACAATTAACAATTTCACCCAAGATAATGACAATGATGAGACATCATATCAAAATCTTTGGGATGCAGCTAAAGCAGTAATAAGGGGAAATTTTATATCTTTAGAGGCTTATTTGAAGAAAATAGAGAAAGAGAAGATTAACGAATTGGGCTTACAACTTAAAAGGCTAGAAAAAGACCAAATTATAAACCCCCAACCAAAAATTAAACTTGAAATACAAAAATTAAAAGGAGAAATCAATAATATTGAAAGTAAAAAAACTATTGAATTAATAAATAAAACCAAGAGTTGGTTTTATGAAAAAGGCAATAAAATAGATAAACCTTTGGTAAATTTGATCAAAAAAAAGAAAGAGGAAAATCAAATTGTTAGTCTTACAAATGAAAAGGGGGATCTTTCCACCAATGAAGAGGAAATTAGAGAAATAATAAGGAGTGACTTTGCCCAACTTTATGCCAATAAATTTGATAACTTAAGTGAAATGGATGACTTCCTCCAAAAATATAGGCTCCCTAGATTAACAGAGGAGGAGATAAATTGCTTAAATAGTCCCATTTCAGAAAAAGAAATAGAACAAGCTATTAATCAACTCCCCAGGAAAAAATCCCCAGGGCCAGATGGATTTACATGTGAATTCTACCAAACATTTAAAGAACAATTATCCCCAGTGTTATATAAACTATTGGAAAAAATAGGGGATGAAGGAATCCTACCAAACTCCTTTTATGACACAGACATGGTACTGATACCTAAACCACGTAGATCGAAAACTGATAAAGAAAACTATAGACCAATTTCCTTAATGAATATTGATGCTAAAATCTTAAATAGGATATTAGCAAAAAGAAGTCAGAAAATCATCCCCAGGATAATACTCTATGATCAAGTAGGATTTATACCAGGAATGCAGGGCTGGTTCAATATTAGGAAAACTATTAGTATAATTGACCATATTAATAATCAATTTAATAAAAACCATCATCTCAATAGATGCAGAAAAAGCATTTGATAAAATCCAACATTCATTCCTACTAAAAATGCTTGAGAGTATAGGAATAAATAATAGAATAATAGAATAATCAGGAGCATATATTTAAGACCTTCAGTAAGCATAATATGCAATAGAAATAAACTGCAACCTTTCCCAGTAAGATCAGGAGTGAAACAAGGTTGCCCACTATCACCATTACTATTCAATATAGTACTAGAAACACTAGCCTCGGCAATAAGAGCCGAGAAAGAGATTCAAGGAATTAGAGTAGGAAATGAGGAAATTAAAGTATCACTTTTTGCAGATGACATGATGGTATACTTAGAGAACCCCAAAGACTCTGCTAAAAAGCTACTAGAAATAATTCAAAATTTCAGCAAAGTGGCAGGATACAAAATAAATCCACATAAATCCTCGGCATTTTTATATATCACTAACAAAATGCAACAGCAAGAGATACAAAGAGAAATTCCATTCCAAACAAATGTTGAGAGTATAAAGTATTTGGGAATCCATCTACCAAAGAAAAGTCAGGAATTATATGAGAAAAATTACAAAACACTTGCCACAAAAATAAAATCAGTTTTAAATAATTGGAAAGACATTCAGTGCTCTTGGATAGGCCGAGCGAATATAATAAAGATGACAATACTCCCCAAACTAATCTATTTATTTAGTGCTATACCAATCAGACTCCCAAGAAACTATTTCAATGACCTAGAAAAAATAACAACAAAATTCATATGGAAGAATAAAAGGTCAAGAATTGCAAGGGAACTAATGAAAAAAAACTAAGAGGAAGGTGGTCTAAGTGTACCTGATCTAAAGCTATATTATATAGCAGCAGTCAACAAAACCATTTGGTATTGGCTAAGAAATAGACCGGTAGATCAGTGGAACAGATTAGATACAAAGGACAAAAAAGGATACATATATAGCAACCTAATCTTTGACAAACCCAAAGATACCAACATTAGGGATAAAAATTCATTATTCGGAAAAAACTCTTGGGAAAACTGGAAATTAGTATGGCAGAAATTAGATATGGATCCACACTTAACACCATATACCAAGATAAGATCAAAATGGGTCCATGATTTAGGCATAAAGAGGGAGATAATAAATAGATTAGAGGAACAGAGGATAATCTACCTCTCAGACTTGTGGAGGAGGAAGGAATTTATGACCAGAGGAGAACTAGAGATCATTATTGATCACAAAATAGAAGATTTTGATTACATCAAACTAAAAAGTTTCTGTACAAATAATACTAATGCAAACAAGATTAGAAGGGAAGTAACAAATTGGGAGAATATTTTTAAAAACAAAGGTTCTGACAAAGGTCTCATTTCCAAAATATATAGAGAACTGACCCTAATTTATAAGAAACCAAACCATTCTCCAATTGATAAATGGTCAAAGGATATGAACAGACAATTCTCAGAGGAAGAAATTGAAACTATATCCACTCACATGAAAGAGCGTTCCAAATCACTACTGATCAGAGAAATGCAAATTAAGACCACTCTGAGATACCACTACACACCTGTCAGATTGGCTAAGATGACAGGAACAAATAACGATGAATGTTGGAGGGGCTGTGGGAAAACTGGGACACTGATACATTGCTGGTGGAGTTGCGAAAGAATCCAGCCATTCTGGAGAGCAATCTGGAATTATGCCCAAAAAGTTATCAAACTGTGCATACCCTTTGACCCAGCAGCGCTACTACTGGGATTATATCCCAAAGAAATACTAAAGAGCGGAAAGAGACATATATGTGCCAAAATGTTTGTGGCAGCTCTTTTTGTTGTAGCTAGAAACTGGAAGATGAATGGATGTCCATCAGTTGGAGAATGGTTGGGTAAATTGTGGTATATGAAGGTTATGGAATATTATTGCTCTGTAAGAAATGACCAGCAGGAGGAATACAGAGAGGCTTGGAGAGACTTACATCAACTGATGCTGAGTGAAATGAATAGAACCAGAAGATCGCTGTACACTTCAATGTTGTATGAAGATATATTCTGATGGAAGTGGATATCTTCAACATAAAGAAGATCCAACTCACTTCCAGTTGATCAATGATGGACAGAAATAACTACACCCAGAGAAGGAACACTGGGAAGTGAATGTAAATTGTTAGCACTAATATCTGTCTGCCCAGGTTACATGTACCTTCGGAATCTAAAGTTTATTGTGCAACAAGAAAATGGTATTTACACACATGTATTGTACCTAGACTATATTGTAACACATGTAAAATGTATGGGATTGCCTGTCATGGGGGGAGGGAATAGAGGGAGGGGGGGATAATTTGGAAAAATGAATACAAGGGATAATATTATAAAAAATAAAAAAATTTTAAAAAAAAAGAATTTTCTTATTGATGAGATCTTTCTCTCTCTGTTTTTCTCTGTCTCTCTCTCTCTTCTCTTTCTTACCATCACTCTGCTGAAAATGTTCTTTCAAACGGGAGTAAAAATAGGGACTCAGAAAGCAAAGTCCTTCTCTTCCTCAACACCTACCCCAATACCCAATTTCCACTGGAAAATCTATAGGCACCAAAGAGCAGCCTTAATTATGCCTTTTCTCTAACCTTGCTGCTAATGATCCTCCCATCTGGAAGCTGACTCTCCTTCACCATTCCCCTAGAAGAGAACTTAGGGTTATGCCCTCTAGATCCCTAGACTTTGACATCTAACCTTCTGAAACAATCCAGAACTATCCTATATAAAATATTTTCCCCAATCATAATGTGAGTATTTAAATTTTTATTGCTAAGTATTTAGCTCCACATTTGACATATGACTGCCAAATAAATGATTTTTATCCATTTAAAGGTCATCAATAGTTTTTTTTTTTTTAATTGCAAAATATGATTGCCTTTTCTCTGTCCTCCTCAATTTTTGCTGTTGGCACTGTTGACCATCCCCATTTATTGGGTACCTTTTCCCATATAGTTAAGGTTTCTAACACTATTTTCCTATCTGTCTAGTTTTCCTATTTATCCTTACCAGAAGAATATAATAAGGTCTTAAGGTCTTAGACTGGTTTGGTTTGGTTTGGTTGTCTTTGTATCCCAGTATCTTGCACATGATAAGTTCTTTAAAATGTTTATTTGATTGAATTTTTTTTAAGTTATTCAGAATTTAGACATGCATAAAACTTGAGTTCCTCTATGGCAAAGAAACATATTGTATATGTCCTTGTTCATGTCAACATATGTGGAGCACTTAATAAATGTTAAATAAATACTTTTTAAAGCTTTAAAAGTGGCATTATAATAAAAACTCTGCTTATTGGAAAACTAGAAAATGACAACTGCTTTTCCCTAGGTTGTAAATGAAAAATTTACAATGAAAAATTGCAGATGTTCTTAAAGGCTTATCAGAGGTACTATCTAGAATGTGCTTCTTAATGGATAATATTGACCTGCTCTCTTGCTGCTTCCCTGCGCAGTAAAATTTGAGGGGAATGATTATTTTCCAGAAATAAAAATTACCTTATCCCCTAAATGTGAACCTGTTAGTGCTGGGGAGTGGGAAATTCCTATATTCCCCTGACAAGATTTCAGGAAAAATTTTTTGATACCTCTAAGTTATTTATTATTAAGAGTGATATATTCATAAAAATGAACATCTACCTAACTGGATTCTTTCATAGACTCATTGATCTTAGAAAGTAGAAAGAACCATATGAAATTGAGAGGTCAAGTACTGTGCTTTTTTGTCAGATTTGCAAAAACAACTATGGTCAGGAAGACCTGAGTTCAAATACTGTCTCTAGACACCCACTAGCTATAGATATGACTTGATCTCTGTCAGTTTCTTATAAGATGCTGTGAGCTTTCCATACACCAATAAAATTACAAATCTAGACAAAAATTAATAATGACAATATCTCTGAAACCTATATAACTGGGTTTCTATGAAAATCTGTGTAAACTATTTTGCAAACTTTAAACCACAGTATAAACATCATTTATTATCATAATCATCACAAGAGGCAATGAAGGCGCAGAAAAATAAATAATGTATTTATAGATTAATAAGTAGAAAAAGGATGAGACTCCAATTTTTTTTGTTTTCTAGAATAAAGAACTCAGTATAATATCTAGGTTAGAAATTGTAGCAGAATGGAAAGACCAACTTCCTTCCAGTTTTCAATCAACACAGCATATCAGTCTTTAATTTTTGGAGAAGGTAGATATTATAGTGGACCAGAAACTGAATTAGGAATCAGATGACAAGATTTATAATTTTCACTCTTTCATATACCAACTCTGAACCCTTAGGGAAAATATTCCGTTTCACAGGATCCTAGATCTAAAATTGGAAGGAATCTCTAGCTTCTCTTGTTATACTTCAAGAGACATACATAAAGGGAGATTGTGATGTAGAAGTAAGCACAAGAGATGGGATTCCAACCCAGTTCTGACTCTAGAATTAGTGTTCTTTCTACTGTACAACATTGGTTTCCTACTTTTGTGAGCATCAGATTCTTTCCTTATTGTAAAATAGAGATAATCAATGTTGTCTACTTAAAGAGTTATTTTCAAAACTAAATGGAATAATCTATAAGTTATTTGGAGGCATTCTTTTCATTCATAAACTATGAGTGAAATGAAACAGCTTTTTGTTGCTATATTTACTCAAAGGTACCTGAAAAACACATCCCTAACTTCACCACATCTTAAAGAAACCCACCTCAAAAAGTCTAGACTTGTCCCAACTTCTGAGACAGAGAAGAAAGAGTATTTTGAGGAAAATTGTATGAGTTAGAATCAGTATTAATTAGAGCTGTCCAAGAGCAGAATGAACTAGAAAAATACTAATGAGTTTACCCTCTCCAGATGTCTTCAAGTAGAGTTGTCTGGGATGTTGAGGGGGGAATTCCTTTCCTATTCACCCTAAGATTCTATGATTTTTCTTTGAAGAAGTAAATCAAAATGATCTGTGTTTTTGCTGATTTTCCCATCTTCATCCCCCGTAAGATAGTTTATTGAAAGGTGGATTGCTATTATTATTATTATTATTATTATTATTTGTTGTTGTTGTTGTTGAATCATTTAAGTCATGTTCATCTCTTTATGACCCAGTTGGGGTATTGTGGCAAAAATACTGGAGTCATTTGTCATTTCTTTCTCCAGTTCACTTTACAGATGAGGAAAACAGACAAACAGAGTTAAGCAACTTGCCCAGAGTCACACAACTAGTAAGTCTCTGAAGTCAGATTTGAATTCAGGAAGAAGAGTCTTCCTAACTCCATGACTGGTACACTATCCACCACACCACTAGCTACCAATGGATTATTAGTTATTTATTTAGAGTTTAGACGATTTCTTCTTCCTATATAAATCTTTTTTAAAAGCAGGGAAAATTATGCCCAATCATACATAATGTGATAGAAGAAACCTCAGTGGAGATTTGGGCCAACTCATACACAAGAAAATTCCCATTTTTACAATATACCTGATAAGTGGCCAGATTATCAATAACATTAAACTTAATTCACAAAATTTCCCTCACAATACTCTTTTATCTCTTCAGCTTTCACTTGAAGCCCTTCAACAAAGAAGACTCATTAGCTCTGAACATCTTTCACCAAAATTTCTGAAGTGTGACAATTCTTGATTTTTGCCAACTCTTCTTTCTTCCCTTCCTTTCTTTTTACTTCCTTTTTTCTTTATTTCCATTTTTTATTCATTCAATTCTTCTTTTCTCCCTTTCTTCCTTCTCTCTATTTCTTCCTCCTTCCTTTTTTCTTTTTCTCTCTCCCTCCTTCCAACCATCCCTCATTCCTGCTTTTCTTTTTTTCATTTTTTCTTTCTTTCATTTTCTCCCTTACTCCTTCCTTCTTTCCCTCCTTCTTCCTTTCTTTCTTTCAACTTTGCTTTAATCCTCTTTTATTCCTTCATTCTGTCCCATCTTCCTTCTGTCATTTCTTCTTTGCTTTCTTCCATTTTCTTTCCTTCTTTCCTTAATACCTTCTGGTAATATAAGGAGATGTAGGTAATATGCTATATAGTTATGCTATATGAATGTAATGGAATATTATTGTTCTATAAGAAATGACAAGCAGGCTGATTTCAGAAAAGCCTGGAAAGACTTATATGAACTGATGTTAAATGAAATGAGTAGAACCAAGAGAATATTGTACACAGCAAGAAGATTATGTGATCAACTGTGATGAACTTGATTTTTTTCAAAAATGAGGTGATTCAAAGTAACTTTAATAGACTTGTGATGAGAAGAGCCATCTTCATTCAGAGAGAGAACTATGGAGATAATGTGGATCAAAACATAGCATTTTCACCTTTTGTTGTTGTTTTTGTTTATTTTTTCCTTTTGTTGTGCCACAGTTCCCTTTTATTATCCTGCCTTGGTTTCCCTAATTGTCCTGCCAGTTCCCTAATTGTCCTGCCTCAATTTCCCTAAATTGTTCTGCCTCAGTTTCCCTAAATTATTCTGCCTCAATCCCCCTGGTTGCAACCCCCCACAGCCATTCAGACGGATATAACTTAGAGCTGGTTGCACTAAGGTTATAAACTGTAAAAGTGTAATCTCAAGATAAGGAGAAGTTCAGACATTCTGGCTCTTAAGTCTTCCTAAGTTATCTAGAATTTATGGTCCTCACCCTCCACCCTGTCAGAACCAGATTGGTAGTCCCTTCTTGGAAATTCCCGCCATTTACCAATGCTCAGACTCTACCCCTGCTTTTGTCTACTCTGACTTATGGAAACATATATGTTTCATTGGAACCTCACATTCGATACTAAGGCTGATACTAAGGTTGAAGCTGCTGCTGCTGCTGAATGCTTTGAGACATCAGCCCTGTTAAGTTAAAAAAAATTTGTTGTACAAATAAAATTAATGCAGACAATATTAGAAGGGAAGTAATAAACTAGGAAAACATTTTTATATCCAAAGGTTCTAATAAAGGCATCATTTCTTAAATATATAGAGAATTGACTCAAATTTCTAAGAAATTAAGCCATTTTCCAATTGATAAATGGTCAAAGGATATGAACAGACAATTTTCAGATGAAGAAATTGGAATGATTTGTAGTCACATGAAAAGGTGTTTCAAATCACTATTGATCAGAGAAATATAAAGTAAGACAACTCTGAGATACCACTACACACCTATCAGATTGGCTAAGAGGACAGGAAAGGATAATGCTGAATGTTGGAGGGGATATGGAAAAACTGGGATACTGATAGATACATTTTTGGCAGAACTGTGAATGGATGCACCCATTCTGGAGAGCAATTTGGAACTATGCTCAAAAACTTATCAAACTGTGCATACCCTTTGATCCAGCAGTTTTTCTACTAGGATTATATCCCAAAAATATTGTAAAAGAGGGAAATAGACCCATATGTGCAAAAATGTTTGTGGCAACTCTCTTTGTAGTAGCACGAAACTGGAAATTGAGTGGATGCTTATCAATTAGAGAATGGCTTAATAAATTATGGTATATGAATGCTATGCAATACTATTGTTCTGAAAGAAATGACCAGCAGGATGATTTCAGAGGCTTAGAGAGGTGTAAATCAATTTATGCTAAGTGAAATGAACAGAACCAGGAGATCATTATACATGGCAACAAGAAGACTATATGACAATCAATTCTGATGAATGTGGCTCTCTTCAACAATGAGAGGATTCAAACCAGTTCCACTTGCTCAGTGATGAAGAGAGTCATCTATACCCAGAGAGAGAACTCTAGGAATAGAGTGTGGAACACAACATAGCATTTTCACTCTCTCTGTTGTTATTTGTTTGCATTTTATTTTCTTTCTCAGTTTTTTTTCCCTTCCTTCTTGATTTGATTTTTCTTGTGCAGTGAGGTAACTGTATAAATATGTATACATATATTGGATTTATCATGTATTTCAACATATTTAACATATATTGGACTACTTGCCAATGAGGGTAGGGGATAAAGGGAGAGAGGGGAAAATTTGGAATGAAAAGTTTTGCAAGGGTTAATGTTGGAAAATTACCCATGCATATGCTTTGTAAATAAAAAAAAAACTAAAAAAAAAACTAGTCCTTCAATTCTTTGACCTGAAAACATATACAGGAAAAAGCATCCTTAACACAGTTTTACTTCGGATAACTGTCCTAATTTTAACAATTCCACTTTAAGCCAGAGTCAGAAATAATCAAGTGGGTTTTCATTCAAAGAACACTACTGGGAAAGAATCAGAAGGATCCTACCTTCAGTAAAGGCCAAGATTGTCCTCCCAATTCATTCCCAGATATCAACTTCTACCTGTAACAATTTCTCCTAAGCAGCTTGTGGCATATTCCTTTCAAATGGTGGATCACTGGCTTGATGATCAGACAGTTATACCTGAATTTAAAACTCCAAATAAATATCAGCTGCAGTCGCAGAGATTTTCTTTTTTTTTTTTTTTTCTTTTTTTTTTTTTTTGAGGCTGGGGTTAAGTGACTTGCCCAGGGTCACACAGCTAGGAAGTGTTAAGTATCTGAGACCAGATTTGAATTCAGGTTCTCCTGAATTCAAGGCTGGTGCTCTATCCACTGCACCACCTAGCTGCCCCGAGATTTTATTTCCAATAGTAATTCTCATTAATCAAAACTTCAGATGAATCTAGCTCAAGGATCACAGTAAGAAATTCAAGGCTTATTTTTCATAACTAAGTAGATGGCTAAGTTCAACATTACACAAATCACTTTGTTTTTAAAATGTCCAATACATTTAAAAACTCTAAATTGCATATTGTCCATAACAGAAACATGTCATGTTCAGAGGGACAAAGGCAAAAACTATTATTTCCAGAGTCCCCTTAAATAATGGATACAACTTTAATTAATTAATATAATTAATTAAAATGATACAGAATATAGAATATCTTAATTTACATAAAGGACCCTTATTGGAATTAACAATTTTTTTATTCTTAAAAAAATGTTGTCATCTTCCTTCAATTGAGGAGTTCCTAAAACTTTTTTGGAAATAGCCCTGTCAGCTTATCAAATCAGATTAAAATTCTGCTCTAGATATTTCAAGAAAGCTTGTTGTCATATTCCTTAAACAGGGAGACCATTATGCACTTAATATTTTTATTATTATTGTTAATTATATTTGTGTATATATTATAATAACTAATATTAATATTAAATAATTTGCTGAAGACAGATTTAGTAGAAATAAATCACTTTCAGAAAACTTACAGTTCCAACAAACCTCTTAGAGTAGCTATAGATTTGACAAATAAAAATCAAACATTCAGTTATTAATACCATGTAAATGTAGGCTGTTCCTTCAAACAATACAAGCAATTAATGTTTCAACCAGCAAAGGGGGTGCTCCAAAGAGCTTCAGTTTGTTTAAAAAAAAAAAAAAAAAAAAAAAGCAGCTGCACTTAGTGCGGGAGGGGAAAGTCAGGTTGTCACCTGATAACCTAACCTGACAAGGTCTTCTTATCACTTCCTTCACTCCACATGGCAGCCCTTCCCCCCATTCCACATGGCATTTCTCCCAACTCTACCATGTTTCATGACCCTCATTTCTCACAGGTAATCTTTTTAAGGTGCCAAGTCCCCCAGGATCCAATCTGCCAGCCAAAGACAGTCCCCAACCTCTTGGTGTGTCTCCTTTCCCTGGGCAAATGGAAAGTTCTACTAGGAGCTTGTGCCTTTCTGTTCAACCCAACTCTTAATCCTTCTAACTAAATGCTCCATTTAAACTATTAATTGCTTTTGCAAATCAATCTTTCATGTCTCTTGTCTTTAAATCATTTTTTACCTTAAACTTTAAGATTCACAATTAAATTACTTTGAACCAAATTTCATAAAACTTTATTTATTTTTTATAGCTTTTTATTTACAAGATAAATGCATGGGTAATTTTTCAGCATTGATAATTGCAAAATCTTTTGTTCCAATTCTTCCCCTTCTTCCCCCCACTCCTCCCCCAGATGGCAGGTTGACCAATGCATGTTAAATATGTTAAATATATTTTATAAAACTTATACATATATCCAGTAGAACTGACAAAATTTTAAGGCATAACTCATAATTTTACAAATTATCCAATATACTTCTAGATACAATATCCAATATACTATCTAACATACCATCTAATTAGGAGGATACAAATGTGACCTCCCCTAAGGTAAAATATGGAAACTTTGTTTTAATAATCTATATTTTAACTTATAATCACAAATACAGTTTTAAATTTCCAATAATATAAAACTGCTTTTGCTACTGTATCTCAAATAACGAATTTCACTAAACTGATTAAACATAGTTTCCTTCTCTCGCTCTGGCCCCACATGTCCCTGCTGCAGTCACATAATGCAGAAGAAGAAGAAAGAGATTATCCTCACTCTCACAAGAGGCCTCAAATTAATTGAATTGCTTTGGAATCTTGAAATGACCAATTGCCAAATTCCTCAATCATTACTCTGAATGGACTTTCCTGCAATTCCAACTTTGGCCAGAGTTGGAGCCTACAGGAAAGTCAGGCTTTTCTCTGTCTCTCTCTTTTTAACAAATTCTGTCTCACAGAACAGACATGATAAAGACATTCTGCATAAAGACACAAACACAGACAAAAATTCCTCACACACAACAGAAATATTCAAATGCACTTTTTTTTCCTTTCTTTTTACTCTGAAGATTTGAGTTGGACTGCCCCCTCTCAGAGCATTCAGTCTCACAGCTTGATCTCCTGCAAATAGAATAAAATAGAAATGGCAAAATAGTGATGAACTTTGTTTTTTCAAGAGCTCTAGTAAGAAGGGCAGGTCTCTGAACAAAGAATAGGTAAACAGACAAATAAACAAATGTATATATGAATAAAATAGAGGAAATATAGAAACAGAAAGAGAGAGAGAGAGAGAGACAGAGAGACAGAGAGAGACAGAGAGACAGAAAGAAGAGAGCAATTAACTATTTCCTATTTCCTATGTATGCATCAGATCAGAGCTAAGCACTGAGAATACAAATACAAACAAAAAGAAAGTCTCTCTCTCCCTCCAGAAACTTACATTTTAATGAGAGGAAGTTCAAGGGTGAGCAAAGGAAGAAAGAAAAGAAGGTGGAGATTCAAGAGCTACTTTGAGTTTGAAATAGGCAAGACATCCTGGGTGTTTCCTCAGGTTATGGTTTCTGAAAGGAACTCATCAATTGGAATAAACAAGGGCAGCTTGGATCTTTTGCTCACAGAAAGTTCCAACTCTTATAACATCATTTATGCTCTCACCCTAGGAAAAGTATTGACATTTGGTTTATTGCTAGCTAGAACTCTGAGAAAAACAAAGCTCTTACAAAACAAAGATTCATTCCATCTGAAAATGTAAAATAGAGAGTACCATCTCTCCATATGGGTTGTTGTTTTTAAATCTGTACTTGTGGCTTTATCAGTATTATAGACTAGAGAACTGCTCTACAAGGAAAACATCTTCTACCAGTGCAGAATATCTTTTCTTAAAATTGTAGTTATAGGTAATAGACTTGTGTTTTCACTGGAATAGAATCCCAGTGTGGAATCTCCCTCTATCAATTGAAGTCAACACATTCTCTACAATATAAAGTCTTAGAGTCCCAGGCTCCTGGATGGTTTCTGCCAGGATTAGCATTGAATAGAATTCAATGGGTTTTTAGATAAGGAAGAAGCTGTTTGTGGGGTTTGGGGAAACCTGATAGTGGGGGACTGGGAAAGCCCAAGTTAGCTCAGATCCTGTGGGGACTGGGAAAGCCCAAGTTCATTGGAATTCAAAAGAGTGCTTTTGACCAGGATTTGTGAATCAAAGATCCTAGCTTCTTCAGCCATGGTGGGGTTAGGAATCAAAAAGGAATCTTAAAGGGACCTCAACCCACATCAATACTAGAGTAGTTTGCCATTTCCTTCTCCAACTCATTTTATAAATGAGGAATTGAGGCAAACAGGTTAAATGACTTGCCTAGGGACATACAGCTAATAAGTGTTTGAGAATACATTTGAGTTCCAGATTTGAACTGACAAAGATTAGTCTTCTTAATGTCAGGCCCAGCTTGTACCATCTAACTTACTCAGTCATACTATATATAGTAGAAGTTTACCTTACAACTACCTCTTCTCATTCTCTTAAAACTCTTTAAATCCCTTTTAACTGTCTATACTAGAAGACTTTACAGCTGTTTTGCCTCCCAGGAAATACTAAAATACTTAATATTAAGACTTTTTTTTTTCAGATGAAAAAGTACCATTCATACCAGGGCTTATAGGATTTGAAATAGTCCAGAGTCCATCCAAACTATCTATAGAATTAAGTGATGTGGGTCAATTTCTTAGCTACATTCTAGATCTAACATTTATTATTCTATAATTTTTCTTTCAGGCTGCATATTCTCGAAATGTTCTTCTCCCTTCTCTTACAACTGAAAGCCAAATCCAAATCTAAACTAATTTTCTCCCTCCTATTTTCAGTCTTTAAAAACATGTTACTTCACAAATTTCAAATGAATCCATCTAAATAACTCCATTTTAGATATTGGGTGGATGATTGGGTGGATGGACTTTGGACTATTTTAAATCCCAAAAGCCATGTTTGTCAGAAAAAAATTGTCTCAGGATTACAGTTCCCAAAAGGCCACATATAAACTCCTAAAGTAGTCTTCTATCACAGAAAGTTAAAAGATAGTTGAATAATCTTAAAAGACTAAAGAGAGGCCATATAGGAATAGGCAGTAGAGTCACTATATATGGGGGACATAAAGAAATGATAGAATGGATATAATTATGACAAGGCAGAATCAACATATAAGAAATAGAATGTCCTGAATTTCAACCTTCAATTTTGATGAAGCAAAAAGACTGATGATTTTAGAGACTAGAAAATCAGGATTCCAATCCTGTCTTTAACACTTAAATAGCTATTTGACCATTGGCCAATCAATAACCTAACCTCTCTGAGTCTCAGTTTCCTCATCTGTAAAGTGGGAATAATAATACCTCAAAGGATTGATTTTTATATGTAACACTATGCAATCATTCAGGTGGTAGATAAATCTTTTATCATTAATACAAACATCATACTGATCCATCAAATGCTAATAAAATCCCCAAAACTTTAAAAATTAAAAAGGCAATACTTCATTGCCAAATACTAAATCTTGTAGATGTTTTATCTGTCACCATTTAATTAGTTCCAGAAATTTCCCAAGGTTAAATAAAGCATGAAGAAGATATGAGATGAAATGACTTTGACCTCCAGCTATATGCTCCCTCCTTACCTTCACAGAATAAAGATAGGGCAGATTATTTTTATCATTTTCCAAAGCAGCAACATTTATTTCCTTTGCTTCAGTGAGCTGTGCAGATGTAAGATGTAAATGGAATATTTAGTTATTTCCATGGCAACTATTAGTCATATGAAGTTACAGCAAGAGTGTGCTGGCTCTTTTTAATCTTTTCCTTACAGCTGCAAAAAGAAAGCCATCCTAAGATCAAAGTTCTGATCTAAAAGCTTTAATTCAGGATGGAGTGACTTCTTGGGTAATTTAAATTGATCTATAGATTTAATTCAGATCAAAAAGATATTTAGCAGAGAATATTTCAAAGAACTATAGAATTTAAAGTCTATGAGGGAATTTTAGAGGACATCTAGTTCATTGCCTTCATTTTACAGATGAGGAAATGGAAGTCCAGTAAAGTTACTGGTTTGTCCATTGAAACTTAATCAGTGTTCAAATTTCAGGTCTTCTACGTCCTTTAGAATCTAAAGTTCTTCCGACTACATAATTATTATTATCTCAATAAATAACATTTAAAGTACATTCTCAAAGTCCTGGGGTATCCCATAGGAACTGAAACACCCTAACATATCTACAACTTGGGTAGAATGCTGACAAAATGAATTCCTTTGTCCTAAAGGAAAATTCATCTTCAAGAAAGAATGTTAAGCAAATACCAATACAAATAATATCTCTTATATCTATCATCCTGTTCCAGGTGTTTTCCAGGGACAATATGGGCTTAATAAAGGGTTGCTTGAATAAACTGATTGCTAAGATTTGTCTCCCTCCTTTTGACTTTAGCAACTCAGGGATGAATGGACAAAAATAGCAAAGGGAGATAACATAGTGTTGAGGGCGGTAGCCCCTTGATATTCCTTGTTTGATCTCCAACTTCTTTTGGGACTTGGACCTTTGATACAAGATCTGGTCAAACTGATGAGGATTAAATGATGAGGAGTAAACTGTGGTCTAAACCTGGATGGGTCAGTTCCTTTTCTCTCTCTCCTTCCTTCCCCAAAGTAACCAAGGGTGGGTTCTGCAGCAAAGGAATTTGCTACTTAATGCTGTATGGAAACATAGTCTTTATTGATTAGAATGGAAACACTGGAGAGCCGGTGGGCAAAATGGCTGCATGGTACAAGGCCCATTTTGCAAAGAGCAGATCCCCGAGTTCTCTCTTTTATACAGTGATGTAATAAGATAAGGATTCTCTTGTTATCTTTTGAGTAGAGACAGAAGTCTCTTCCCCTGCTGTGACATTTGGTCTGTTTGAGCAGATTAGAATGGGGGGCTGTAAAACCCCCAGCTCAGATAGCCCAAACTAGTTTGACCAGATCTTGTATCAACAATAGGGCCTGGAGAAAAACATTTGACTTATAGGTCAAATGGTCCAGGTTCAAATCATGATTCTCAACAATTTTAAACATGTGACTATAATTTTGCATTTCTGAGATTCATTTCTCATATCTGTAAAATACTTATAGTATTACATATCACTAAATCATAGAATGGCAAAGGATTAGGATTCACAGAGTCTATAAAGAATAGAGGTATATAGTGGTGGCATCCATAATACAAGAGGTACTGCCTCTGTAGCCCATGAATGAACACTGACATAAAACTACCATAGGAGAACAGCAATCTGTGTAATAGTAAAAATATAGAGGAAAGGTCACCAGCTCTAATCTGACTCTTCCAATCTTGCTTGCTAAGTGAAGCTATCATCTTAGTCAGAGAGGCATGATGGAGTCATCTCACACAAATACCAAGTGAATCTGGAGAAGTAGAACAAGGGAAAGACAGAGAGACACACAAAAAACAATAGAGGCAGAAACAGAGAAAGAGAAACAGAAAGATTTAACCTGAGGGATTATTGCTCTGTTAAATGATTGTTGCTGTGGGTCTGATATCCAAAAAGACCTAAAATAGTTCTGATGCTAAGGACTAACTCACAAAAGAACGATAATCAATCTCCTATTGGAAAGAAGTCACTTAGCTGCCATTCAAGGGGAAACCAATAGATTGTAATACAGGAGTGAAAGCAACCAAGAAGATATCTGCCACTTAAAAAGTCATTGGAAAAAATTAGCAAAGTAGCTTCCATCAGCACAACAGCATATAACATCAATGTCACTGCAGGGATACTGAGCTACAACTTTTGAAGGAAAGAAATGATCCATCTGTGACTATCTTAGAAGTATGAACTATCTTTTCTACCAATGTTTCCTCTCCTACTGATGGCTTGGGAATCTGAAGATATCCTAGAACCAGTGTGTATGAAGGCTATAGTTCCCCTGTTATTTACACCATGATATTATATTCTAGGAGGTGAGTAAACTAGAGTCTAAGGAACAAATTGGCTCAGTTCTTTTTTTTTAGAATAGTCCATGACCTAAGAATGTTTTGTTTTTGTTTTAACTTTAAATTACAATAAAACTTTATTTCAAAATAAATCAGATTTGGTCTGTTTGCTAACCCATGTTCTATTCCAAAAAAAAATATTTTGTTTTGAGTTACTGCATCATCTGGATTGATCTGGTCTGATTTTTTAAAAAGGCAGCATTCAAATATATGTTAACCTCAAATATA
Organism: Sminthopsis crassicaudata; assembly: GCF_048593235.1. Taxonomy (NCBI): domain Eukaryota; kingdom Metazoa; phylum Chordata; class Mammalia; order Dasyuromorphia; family Dasyuridae; genus Sminthopsis; species Sminthopsis crassicaudata. Next base: position 250,186,605 of record NC_133621.1, read on the forward strand.
TCTTAAACTGGAGTAGCTGTGAGGAGCTCCAGTTCAGTGGGGGCGGGGGAGGAAATATGTTAAAGGCAAAATAATCAAGTAGAGGGTATTTTATAACAATAATTTTGTTTTCTTTATCCCAGAAGATAACACAATTGAGATGGATGCCTATAAAATGTGATAAAAATTATCAGTATATTCTGATCCAAATACTCCAGGAGACTATGAATGCCCTAAGGGAAAATAGCCCACTTTTACATTAATCCCAAAGAAGGTAGTGATATGAAATCTTCTGAGAATTCAGAAGTATATAAAGGAGATATAGTGTAATCAGAGCTGATAGCATACTATTGTCCCAAGAAAGGAACAGAAATGATTACAACTAATGGTAGGGTTTGTTTGTTTTTGGTTTTGGTTTTTTTTTTTTTAATTGATTTTGTTTTGTTTTGTTTTTGAAGTTATATAACTTACCCAGGGTCATATAGCCAGTAAATATCTAATTTAACATTTGAACTCAGGTCCATCTGACTCCAGGGCCAGTTCTCTATCCACTGAAGCTAATAGTGTTTAGAAGCAGGGAACTGCTACTGATTTTTCCACTGTCTCTGAGGACAAGTGACTTCAACTACCAAAGTGTCTATCATTCCAAATTCTATCTTGCTCTATTTTATTTCATTTGATTATCTCTTAGTTCTTATGCATTCAATTATCATCTTTATGTTGATGATTCTCAAATTTACTTTCCCATTCCTTATCTCTACCTCCTTCCAAGTGTTCCAGTTATTCTCATTCCCCTATACTTGAAATTTAAGTGTCTTGAACTTCTCATTCTGTATCATTCACAGCATACAATCTGTTGGCAAAATCTGTCAATTTTACTTTCATAACATACTTCTTATACCTTACATCCTTCCTATATTCCTTCTCTCCTCTGTCACTATCACCAACCTATTGCAAAGTATTGCATTGCTATTGTAATAGCCAATTGGTTGGTCGACCTGTCACCTCCCTACTTCAATCCATCCTTCCCTCAACTGTCAATCTAAAGCATAGATCTGATCGTGTTCCCCTTCTACAGCCCTACTCTTACTACTACCACTTAATAAGCTCTAATGGATCCTTATCATTTCCAGAATCAAATGTTAAATGTTCTATTTGACCTTCAAAACTCTTTATAATCTAACCTTTTCAGTCTTCAAATCTTCTCACACCTAAATTCTTTCCCAAATTCTGTGATCCAATAATGCTGAGTTCCTCTGAAAAATCATTACATCTTTTGGTTTGTCCCCCATGCCTTGTCATTTCTACATTCTACATCTCTAGATTCTCTGGCTTCCTTCAGTTCCCAATTAAAATTTCACCTTCAATATAGGAAGTCTTTCCCAATCTCCCTCAAATCAAATGCCATCTTTCCAATGATTATTTCCATTTTATCCTGTAAATATTTTGTTTGAACACAGTTGTTTGCATGCTTTTTTCCCCATTAGAATGAAAACTCCTTAAAATAAGGGACTGTCTTTTGACCTTTTTTGTAACCCCATCACTTAGATAGTTCCTGACACATAGTAGGTGCCTATTGGAAAGGTATTGGTTGAATAACTAATTTACCATTGGTTGATGGATGAGGAGAGCATTTCCCTACTGCTGTTGCTGCTATTGTTTCTGCTACTGCCCTTCATAGGATGCTGGGGGAAAAATCTGTAGCTGAATGATGTGGAGCCCCCCCAAAGCCATTTCAGAAAGACAAAAGCTGTTTTGAGCTTCCAGGAAGAACACTGATGTCATTCTTCCTCTTCTTTCTCTCTCCTGGGAGAACACACACCCATTCTAAAGTTTATCTCTGTTTCTTTTGCTTTTCTGCCTTTTTAGTCTCAAAACCTGGCATTAAAGGGTATATGGGTGTTCAGAGAGGACTAGCATCTCCGGTGTGAGGGCTTGTCAAGCAATTTTCAGGGCTTCTCATCTAACTTTGGTGTCCATCTGCTACTCTTCCCTGTGGTTTCAAGAAGCATGCATAGCAGTCACACCCCAATAAAATCATCTCAGCAGATAGGCTAAATAGGGTAACCATCAGATCTTAAACCAGTGGGTGAGTTAGAGGAATGTCTGCCCCAAACATGTGAAAACTTTCTCAAGCAGATTAGACAAATGAGAGCAATGTGTTCCAATGGCCATGAAGATGGTTGAAGCAGGCACTGTGGAGAAGTTAGAACCTAATCAGAAATAAAAAATGCTAAGGTTATCCACTGCATTCTGGGCTATCACCTATAGCTCTTCCCATTCAGATGCTCTGGTTACCAGTCACACCTAATTTCCACGCTTTCAGAAAATCTCTAGCCACTGTCTCATACAGTGGTTCTTTACCAAATTTACCTCAATCAGAGGTCTTCTGGGATCTCTGGCCACCTCCTCACCAAGTGGTAGTTCTCACATTCAACAGAGCACCAGAGGACAGCTGCATACAAGCTCAAGATCTTTATTCCACATGTTAACATCCTGCCCTTGGCTGTTAACTCCTTGTGAACTCCCTTGAACTCCTAATGAACTCCACCTACTTCCTGGTCCCCACTGCTTATATAGGGTCTATGTACAGCCAATTAGAGAAGGAGAAGTCTCCCACTGATGGTTCAATCTCAATGAGACCAGAGCTTCTGCTCAGGAGGTAGTCCACTTTGTTCACAGAAAACCACATCCAAGTATTTCAAGCTTCAAGGCCTTTGTACTTCCTGATTGCACTGTCCAAGCTTCTTCTTTGGACTTTTACAATTCCCTTCTCTTGTAAAGCAGGGACCACTCAACACATCAAGCTAACTTTAACATCAACAATAGCTTGCTTGATCAATGAGATTACAGAGTGTATATAATTGAACAAAGGTAAACAAAAGTAAAACAGTAAGAACTGGGCCCAACAGGGACCAGAACCAAACAAAGATAATGTGCTGTTCAACCCACTCAGGAAAGTCATATTTAGGGAAGGTAGGATTTCATAAATCTGTAGTTTCAATTGTATACACCCTTTGGTAAAGAAAGGCACAGAGGAAGGTTGTATACAAGAAAAGTCATGCCTCATAGCACTGCCTCACTAACTTTAGCAGGTGGGCATGTTAGTTTTTCACTAACTTATAAGTTATAAGTGTCTATAAGTGGAAAACAGGGCGAAGCCTTTTCCTAGGCCACCATATGAATAGCAAGTAGACATGGGAGAAGCATACAAGTCCATTGTCCAGTTCTGTCAGTCTCTAGTTGTTGCATATCAACTAGGACAGTCTAATTCAGCTGCTAAACTGATGTTGTGTCTGCTGTCTTTGATGTCACAGTCAGGAGGGACATGGTTGCCATCAGCATCTGAAGGGCTTCTGACATCTGTTCAATTTTTCTGGGCTGTTATTGTCAGCAATGCCCTTGTTTTCTGGTCCTTTTCTTTTTTGATTCCCCAGGTCACAAATGTTTCTGGTTGGGATTCATTTCTCTGATATTGGGTCTGCATCTGGAATGATAAGAGCATACCTAGGACCCCAAACCTTGGCCAATCTGGGCCCTTCCAGATTCCATCTATGCCCTTCCACATCACTGTGAAAAGAGGGCTCTTGTCCTTGTTGGCCTGTCTGTTAGTTAGCTGTGCTTTCTGTGTGTAGCAGAAGTACATTGCTGGGGTGAAATTCAAAGAACATGAAAATCGCAGGCAATTATATATGTATGTATTGCCACATCTCATGCAAATCCCAACATTCCCTTCTCTTGTTTAGATGGGAGCATTTTGGGCGTATGAATAGTCTGTCCAATAATGACTTGGCCAGCAAGATTATATAGAATGCCAATAGAATGGGCAATGCCAAATTCAATGCAAAAGGACCTAACGGCAGAAGATGTATAAGCTGGTCCATTACCTGTCTGAAATGCATGTGAGACTCTCACAATGGAAAAACAATAATAAAGATAGCTGATGCCTAATTTTTTCTCTAGATTGGAGTGAAGACATGAAGAACTGGGAATGTGTATCCATGGATGCTCTGCCTCTTAACATAGGTGATGTCCATTTGCCATAAAGCATTAGATCTCAAACCACAAGGGTTTTTCCTGGAGGGAGCATAGGAGTGTGGAAAGGAAGGCAAGCTGTACAGCCTTTTATTATGCTCCTAGCTTCGTCTTTTGTTATCCCAAATTGCAAAAGTAAAGCTTCAGCAGCCTGATAATAAAAGGTATGAAAATGGATATACAAAATATAATACTTACCTGAATGCTTCCTCACTTGGTCTCAAAGTTCTTTAAAGACCTGATATATTTAGAAACTACAAATTTTATTTGGGATGTGGAAATTCTTTTTACCATACCTACTGAATGAGCTGAATCAGAAATTATATTTACATCAAAAATCCATAGCCAATTATGTAATAGCTGGGTTATCTTTAATGGAGACCCATGTGCAAGGAGCTGTGGCCAATAAATTTTTCCATTCTGGGTTAGTTTCACAGTATACATCAATTTGTGCTTTGGTACAAAAGGTAAATATTTTGTCAGGTCTTACCTAAGATAATTACACTACTCTCTTAATGGCCTTTAATGAAATTCTAGCCACAAGCACTAGGTAAGGAGTAAGACTTTGATCTGGTTGTGCTAGGAGGTTCACCCACTCTATCATATTGTCTCCTTGATGAAGGACTGCTGTGGGTGCCTCTTTTGTAGCAAAAACTGATATTTCCGAGGCTTTTTGAGTGACTCTTTCAACCATATTGGATAAAATTAATTCAATCTCTCTTGGGACCTCTTGAACTTCTTTTTTAAGCTGATGTGGTGAGTCTAAAGCACTATCTTCCCTTAAAATGTCATATAATGGTGGTAACAACAACAAATTTTTGGAAATGGAATGGAAAAATAATTTTGGAAATGGAAATGTAAGAAAATTTACAGAAGTAAGAGTAGCAACAACATACATTTGACACATATTAGGTCTATTTTTCATTCCCTGTGGCAAAGTTCTCCTTTCAAAACTTTTATAAGGCTCAGCTAAATTAATGCAGGGCACTGAAAAGACAAATCTTTCTTATGTAGAGGGATAGAATAGAAATAATCCTTAATCTGAAAAGATCATTCTCTAAGCAATTGAGGAGATAGAAATCAAGTTACATTTCTCAAATTAGTTGACGTTCTCTTCTCAAAATTTCTTTTTTATAGCAAATACAGGGGAATTCCAAGGACTTAGTAAATGTCCTTGGTCAATATCTAATAAATCTAAATATATATAGGCTTGAATTTTTTCACTTTGTAAGATGGCTCTTCCCCATAGATCCTTTCTACTGTAAAAGAAATAAAAACTTCTGTCTTATCTTCAAATTCCCATCTATAAAGGGGTAGTACTAATCTTAGCTACTATTGATCCTTTTATGCCAGACATAGATAGATAGATAAATAGATAGATAGATAGATAGATAGATAGATAGATAGATAGACAGATAGATATAGTTGTTTGCTATAATCTTAAATTAATGACAAGGCCAATTAGCACCTCCAATAGCTGTACAATCTACACCTATGTCTACCAGTCTTTTCAATAGCATCCCATTCATATAGATAATGATTAAAAGACGTTCAGCTGTAACAACCGCAGTCTATAATATTCTTGAATTCTGTTGCCAGGAGTCAAAGTTTGAACAAATATCACCAAATTCCATTTCAGGAGTGTGAATCAATAAGCCTGGTGTTACTCCTGGGTCATAGATCACACACTGTCCATGTTAATAATTGGAACATCAGCTACACATTCCTCAGTTTCCGAAATCAGTATATGGATAGACACTGTCTTATAAGCATTCTCAGGGGGTGAATCAAACTAACTGTGTGTTGAGGCAAAGGATCTGTAAGCTAAACAAAGACAAGTTTCAGCTCTTCAAGAAGATCTCTCTGTGGTCCCATGGGCATAAAGCTCAACTCTCTCTAATTGCAATTCCCTTCTCCCAAAAGCTTGCTTAAAGACTGACTGATCAGGTTGGAGTGCTGCATTTTCAAAGATTCTCTGATTATAATAACAATTGCTGCCATCAAGCCACCCTAAGTCTCTTTTGCCTCCAGCCTTGAAACCTAGTCCTGCCTTTTGTAACAACTACAACTTGGAACTACTTAGCAGGCAGGGCTATTCATCACCCCGCCCATTCCTCCTCCTCTTCCTGCCTAGGGAGGTTGAGTTGAGGGAGGAGAGTCAGGAAATGCTGGGTGGTAGGCAGAATTGGAACTGAAACCAAGTTTTAAATGTGAAAAGGCCCAAATCCCTTTCCATTATTTAGCAAAATACTTAACTCTTTTCTCTGTTCAATGACTATGCTTTGTAGATCTCCTAGAGCAGCAGGCAAAGTAAATCAGCAAAATGCTAAAAAGGATTTCTTTGACCAAGTCCCACATGCTATGCTCTCTAGGGCTGCAGTCACCAACTTTCTGCTTGCTTTTTTCCTGCTATTTCCTTGTTTACCGTTCAAGTTAAAATCTTCCCTAACTTTAAAATTTTAACCCATTGTATTCACGTGATTCTTCCATTATTAGCTGCTATATAGGAGCTTCTTTTTCCTACTCTGCTTCAGCCAGTAGGCTGAACTCTTATTCTTTCTGTTCTAGGTGCTGTAACTTAACTTTTTGTCTCTCTAACTCAACCTGTAATTTTTGCATTTCTTGTTCTAGTTTCTTTAATGTGATTTTTCATTTTTTCTCTAACTCAACCTGTAACTGTTATATTTTTTTGCTCTAAATGCTCAATCACCTCGATTATTTCTTGATTTTTTTACTTGCTGAGCTGTATTTTTTTTCTCCTGAGGCTGGGGTTAAGTGACTTGCCCAGGGTCACACAGCTAGTGTGTGGTACGGAAATGGTGAGGGAACACCATTTAATAAAAAAAGCTGGAGAGAGCTCTAGAGAAAAGCAAAGTTTATTGTACATTCTCGCGAGAAGGGCGTCCCACTCTTCGAGTAGACTATCGAAGAGAGGAAGCACCTCCTGTGGGCAGGACAGCACCTTTAATCCCTAACGCAAAACGCCCCCTCCCACCACTGACCCTCATCCTCATTGGCTGAGAGTCTTACATTCTAAACTCGAGATCTACCCATGAAATTGAACTTGACCAATAAGTACATAGTTGCCCATATTTGGATGAAATAGGGAGATGTCATAGGAGGGGAAGGCAATGCCCTTTGTCCGAACTTCAGAGTCCTTCAGGCCTACTCGAACTCTGAAGTAGATGAAGCCTTACTCGATTTTCACAACTGTCTTGAAAGATCTCACCTCATCTCATTCAGGTGCAACTCTTTTCTGGGTTCTGAGCATCAGTAGCATCCTTTTTTTAGTATCTTATAGCCGCCTTTCCTTGGTGCATATAGTTCATCTTCCATGAGTCTCTCTTCCATAATATCTGAAGATCCTATCAGCTACTGCTGTTGTGTGGGACATTCATGATCCAATAGGCATCAGTACAGAGTCTCATAGGAATTCCAGTTCTTTTGACCATTCAAAATTTACAAGGTCATAGCTGGGGCAAAGTGTGTGTCTGAAGGAGGAAAGGGAATACACTATTCCTTCTGAGCTCTCTGTTCCAACCTTGCAACACTGTGATGTAGCAGTAGTCCAAATCAGTTGCTAGAATGTCACCTTTAGAACTAGCTTGTTATATTGTACAGCATATAGCCCTAGAGATATGCCTGATTCTTTCAAACAAATAAAAAATATTTCCTACCAGGAGTCTATTTAGCTTATTCACGTTAAGAGGAGTCCAGGATTTTGTTTACACTTTGTTCCTATATTTGATTGAGTTAAAAAAAATCTTTCCTTGTTTAGAGTGGAATGAACTCCACCCTTCAACAGAAGATAATCACAAAAGTATCACAATATTAATCTCTTATTCAATTGTAAAAAGAAAACATTTCCTCTCTCTGCCAACTAATTTGCAAAACATTATGCATAGAGGAATAAGTGAACACTTCCTTCCCCCACTCCCTAAGAAAAGGGATGAGAAAGATAGAGAGAACAATAGCAATAATAGTGTGCATTTTTCTCATTTTATCTGGGTACATATTATATGGTTTTTTTTTTAAATAGAATCAAAGACAAAATTCTAACTTTGAACTGACTTATTGTCCTAAAGTCTATGAAGAAGAAATATCTCAAATGGGCTATTTGGATCTTTAAAAGAATGACTTCAAAAAACATACGTTTATAAGTGTATATGATGCCTTCTGATACTTCTTATTTTAAATAAGTCCTTTCACAATAATCTTTCCTTTTTTTCATCAAGGATGAGTAAGAACTCTTTCATCACTATCCAGCAACTATTCAAAAACCATTCTCATGGAATCAAAACCTATGTACTTCTCATCATGAAGGATTGGTTGAATATAGATTAAGAAGGAAAAAAAGGATGTTTTTATTTAGCATTGACCACAAATGAGTCCATAAGAAAAAGAGAAAGGAAGGGTGCATTAAGTGTCAATATATTCCAGGAACTGTGGAAATCTTTATAAATATTTCCTCATATTCCAATCAGTCTATAAGCATTTATTAAGTGATAAGGTCAAAAAGGGATAGCCCAAGATACAGGAAATTCTTGTCTTGGGAGAGGTTAAAGGAGATAACTTGAGACACAAATGATTAAGAGAAATTCCTGTCTTATTTACAAATATCTCCAGAACCTCTTGGATAACATCTCTGTGCAAATGTTGTTTTATGACCCTGGTTATGTATAAAAGGAATTTCTAAAAATGTAAACCTGGCACTCGGTTTATCCTTGCCTTGTGCCTTGTTCTGGCATCCCGGCCCTTGCCAGGCAGTTTGGCCTTTCTGGAGGCCAAATGCCTGTCTGTCCCTTTACTATCAATAAAGACTTTGTTTTAAGTACAGCCTTGATAGCGAATTCATTCGCTATCCGGACCTGCCCTTAGTTACTTTGGGGAAGGAGAGAGAGGTAATCAGACAACCAGGAAAAAGAGCTGATCCATCTTGGCATAGAGCTTCAATTTCTCCTGATCATTAAGTACCCTCATGCCAAGAATGATACTACTGATGAGGTTTGAATCCCCTCAATTCCTGGTGGTCATGAGGTTAGGGGCAATAAGGGAGCTGTTAAAAATTCCCTTTAATCGGCAGCAGGTTTAAAGTGAAAGAATTAACTAACTTATTCCTGATTTATTATTTGCAAAATGAAAGATTATTATTAGATAGAAACCAGTTTTTCAAGGACTGACTTCTATAGTGGCAAAGACCTATTGGGGAATGGAATTTGGTGCTGAGAGAATCAGTGGGCAGGGTCCTAGCAAATTGCTTGGACCATCTGCAAGGAGCTGAGCTATAGGAAGCTGTTATATTGAGTATCTTGGTGAGGGCTGGGACAGCACAAGCTGATCAGACCAGGATTGCTCAAGTGAATGAGAATTTAGAATTTCTATGGGAGTTGATTTGCTCCTGATAGTATTGCTTCCCTTAACCTGGGAGGCTGGGCTCCTTGGAGCCTGGAAGATCCTGATCTCTGAGATCAGAAAAGGCAACACAATCTCTAAGAGTGATAATCTTAAAGGGAACACAGATTCAGTAAAGGGAACAGTTTCCCTTCCTCTTCACTAGGGCACTGACAGATTCAATCATTCTGGAGAACAATTTAGAACTATGCCCAAAGGACTATAAATCTGTGCCTTACCCTTGATCCAGCACTGGGTCTGTATTCCAAAGAAATCATAAAAGAGAAAAAAAACCCACATGTGCAAATATATATATACATATATATATATATAATATTTATAGTTGCTCTTTTTTGTGGTGGCAAGGAATTAAAAAATGAATAGATGTCCATCAATCAGGGAATGACTGAATAAGTCATGATATATGAAAATAATAGAATATTATTGTTGTATTTTAAAAAAAAGACAAACAGTCTGATTTTAGAAAGGCCTGCAAAGATTTACATAAACTGATGCTGAGTGAAGCAGGCAGAACCAAGAAAACAACGTACGTAGCAATCACAGGATTATACAATCAAATCAACTATGAAAGACTTGGTTCTTCTCAGCAGTTCAGTGATCCAAGTCAATCCCAATAAACTTTGGGTGGAAAACACCATCTGCATCCATTGAGAAAACTGTGGAGATTAAATATAAAGCAACAGGGGCAGCTAGATGGTGCAGTGACTAGAGCACCAGCCCTGAAATCAGGAGGACCTGAGTTCAAATATGGTCTCAGAGACTTAATACTTCCTGGCTGTGTGACTCTGGGCAAGTCACTCAACCCCAATTGCCTCAGCAAAAATGTATAGATAGATAGATAGATAGATAGATAGATAGATAGATAGATGATAGATAGATATAGATATAGATGTATATATGTGTTGACATACTATGTTCACTTTTTTCTTTTTTTTTCCTCATATTTTTTTTCCTTTTGTTCTGATTTTTCTCTTGCAATATGTAAAAAATAAATGTATATGTATAACCAAAAAATGTTGTTTTACACAGACCTGGGGAAAATAAAAATATTTTTTAAAAAAGAATAACAAAGCCGTAACTTCATGAGGAACAAAAACTAGAGCCATTTGGACTGCAATAGGAAGAAAGTAATACGAAATGTCTGGAATGATTAGCTGAAATTCACTTCTAACCTCACTCCTAATCTCCTCTGTTCCAGTAGCTTTCTCAGACTAGTAGTGTGTCTCACTCCTAATCTCCTCTGTTCCAGTAGCTTTTTCAGACTGGTAGTGTGTTCACTCCTGCAATTTCCTCCTCCAATTTGAGTTCCTTCCTGGAATATCCATTTGAGGAAGTATCCATGATAGCCATACTTTCAACCTTTCTCAACTTTCACTTGTTTGGACTACTTTTTCACTTTGCACCTTCCTCCCATTCTTTCTAATTTCTTCAACAAAAGTTTTTTCTTTATGTAAGTCTATTGACAAAACTTAAATTATAATCATCCCTGTAAATACGAGATAGAAAGTCTAAATTAGAACTTTTTAGAGTTTTGTTGTTTGATCATTTAACCTGGGTTAAGCCTTGTATGACCCTGGACAAGTCACATAATTATCAATGCCCTAGGAAATGCTCTAAAATCACAAATTGAAAAGCAGTTGCAGATCTGAAATGATAGAAAGGTGAATTGTTTTCACTAAGAGTTACTTATATCAGTGAAACAATGATAATCTTTTTCAATAAGTCAATAAATGAATGACTTATAATGAACATATTAATGAGTGAATAAAATTAGACCACATTCTTTATAATTTCCAACTCGTACTCCAGAGAAGTAAGTTTTTAAAATGGCCCTTTACCTTTCTAGTAAAAAGGAGTCTGACAATGTATCTAACATTCTAGAATTATCCCTTCCATATTAAGGAAATTTGGGGGAAGAGTATCCCCATAATCTGAAAAATCCATGTCTGATCATCTAGCTTTTGATTAGATTTCCTCAATGTTGAGGAATCAAGTAGTACCCAGTTCAACCCATTCCACTTTGGAATAGTTCTAAGTGTTTTAGATTTTCCCATATGTCAATCCCAAATGTCTCCTTTTTCAATTTCTATCATTTGTTCCTGCCATCAAACAATGGAGCCAGCCCAATGGTGTTGCTTTCTCTGCAGTAGTTTAAATAATTGATGATTTAGTTCAAAACAGGACTTCAGTGTCTGGAAACTTATCTTGCCGGGTCATCTTCAGAATCTTCCTAAGACAATTCAAGTGGAAGCAATTCAGTTTCCTGGCATGGTTTTTCACAGGCATACAACAAAATCAGCACAACAGCTCTGTAGACCTTCAGTTTAGAGAATTAACATAGGGCAAACATTCACAGGTCAGGAAAAACAATACAAGGCCACTCTCAAAGCCTCTTTTAAGAACTTTCAGAATTGATTATGATACATGGAAGACATTGGCACAGGACCATCCAGCATGGTGTGCCCTCACCAGAAAAGATACTGTGCTATATGAGCAAAACAGAATTGAAGTAGCTCAAAGGAAACATGAGATGAACAAATTTAGAAAATCCATTCCAAATTTTTACATGTACTATTTGTGGTGGAGCATTTCAAGATTGTATTGCTCTGATCAGCCACAGTCAGACACACTGTAACTCGACTCTAACATAGTGATGTCATTTTGGTCCTCTTCAAGAATGAAGAACAACCATTTGCTCCTAGTTCGGTTCCCTGGTCCTAAGCAGAATAAACCTGTTCTTCCACTTAAGATCCCTTCAAATACTCTAAGAAAGCTATCATGATCTTCCCACATTTTCTCCACATTTCTCTTCTTCAGGATAACCCACTCTTGTTTCTTCAACCAAACTCCTTTTGGGCAATTTATAATAATAGTATAAAAACTAGAAAAAAAAAATCAAAGAACGTGTTCCATTGCTAAAATTAAGACAAACCATTCTTTTTATTGATAATGGATGAAAAATGGTGTAGAAATTATGGAGGCAAAAAAAAAAAAATAGAACAGAGATATAGAACATTAATGCCAAAAAGTCAAATTATTCATTCAAGAACTGGATAGAAAAAATAAGCCTGTCCCAGTCATTCAGATTCCCTACATCTATAACATGTAAATGGAAAATGATATCCGAAGAAAGAGATAAGTATGTAGGAGGTTTAGAAAAGACATCTTGAAGAAGATGAGATTTGTATTTATCTTAAAGGAAGCAAGGGAAGCTAATAGGCAAAGATAAATAGGAAGAGCATTCCAAACATCAAATTTTTATATCTGATTACCTTATAAGCTTCTTGAGGGAAGGGGCAACTTTTATTTTTATTAATTGTTTTAATTAATTTAGTTCATATTTAGATTTAATTAATCTATAAATTTATTGATTATATTACTTTAATTAAACTTTATTTTGTTTTTCCCTAGAGTTGAGAACAGTTCCTGGCTCTTGTAGGTATTTAATACATGTTTGAAAGGGCAGCTAGGTAGTGCAGTGGATACTGTTAGATCTGGAGTCAGGAAGACTTATCTTTCTTTTTTTTTTTAATTAATTTTATAATTATAATATTTTTTGACAGTACATATACATAGGTAATTTTTTTACAACATTATCCCTTGTACTCCCTTCTGTTCCGAATTTTTCCCTTCCTTCCCTCTACCCCCTCCCCTAGATGGCAGGCATTCCCATACATATTAAATATATTATAGTATATCCTAGGTACAACATATATGTGCAGAACTGAATTTTGTTGTTGTTGTTGTTGCAAAGGAAGAATTGGATTCGGAAGGTAAAAATAATCTGGGGAGAAAAACAAAAAATGCAAACAGTTTACACTCATTTCCCAGTGTTCCTTTTCTGGGTGTAGCTGATTCTGTCCATAATTGATCAATTGGAATTGGATTAGCTCTTCTCTATGTTGAAGATATCCATTTCCATCAGAATACATCCTCATACAGTATCATTGTTGAAGTGTATAATGATCTCCTAGTTCTGCTCATTTCACTCAGCATCAGTTGATGTAAGTCTCTCCAAGCCTTTCTGTATTCATCCTGCTGGTCATTTCTTACAGAACAATAATATTCCATAACATTCATATACCATAGTTTACCCAACCATCCTCCAATTGATGGGCATTCATTCATTTTCCAGTTTCTAGCCACGACAAAAAGGGCTGCCACAAACATTTTGGCACATATAGGTCCCTTTCCCTTCTTTAGTATCTCCTTGGGACATAAGCCCAGTAGTAGCACTGCTGGGTCAAAGGGTAGGCACAGTTTGATAAGTTTTGGGGCATAATTCCAGATTGCTCTCCAGAATGGTTGGATTCTTTCACAACTCCACCAACAATGCATTAGTGTCCCAGTTTTTCCACATCCCCTCCAACATTCATCATTATTTGTTCCTGTCATCCTAACCAATCTAACAGGTGTATAGTGGTATCTTAGAATTGTCTTAATTTGCATTTCTCTGATCAATAGTGATTTGGAACACTTTCATATGAGTGGAAATAATTTCAATTTCATCATCATAAAATTGTCTGTTCATATACTTTGACCATTTATCAATTGGAGAATGGCTTGATTTCTTATAAATTAGGGTCAATTCTCTGTATATTGTGGAGATGAGGCCTATATCAGAACCTTTAACTGTAAAAATGTTTTTCCAATTTGTTATTTCCCTTCTAATCTTGTTTGCATTAGTTTTGTTTGTACAAAAGCTTTTTAATTTGATGTAATTAAAATTTTCTATTTTGTGATCAATAATGATCTCTAGCTCTCCTTTGGTCACAAATTCCTTCCTCCTCCACAAGTCTGAGAGATAAACTATCCTATGTTCCTCTAATTTATTTATGATCTCGTTCTTTATGCCTAAATCATGGACCCATTTTGATCCTATCTTAGTATGTGGTGTTAAATATGGGTCCATGCCTAGTTTTTGCCATACTAATTTCCAGTTTTCCCAGCAGTTTTTGTCAAATAATGAATTCTTATCCCAAAAGTTGGGATCTTTGGATTTCAGACTTATCTTTCTGAGTTCAAATTTAGTCTCAGATAGATGTGTGACCTTGGGCAAGTCAAATTACCCTGTTTGCTTCAGTTTTCTCATTTGTAAAAATGATCTGTAAAAAAAAATGGCAAACAATTTCAGGATTTTGAAGAAAATTCCATGGGTAGAATGATTGAACAACAACAAGACTACATCATCATCTACCTATTTGGGATAGCTAGATGAATCAGCAGATAGATCACTAGGTCTGGAGTCAGTGAAGGGTGAGGAGCACTAGTCATACATACAAAGGTATACTAGAGTCAGCTCATACCTGCTTAGGAAAACCCATTGTTAAATTTCAAATGTCAGCCACTACACATTGGAAATTATTGAATGCTACAAGATGGAGCTTAATTTATTGTTTTGTTAATTCTTAGACTTTAAATAGTGATGAAAAATGTTAATAATTTAAGTTAAATTTGTGTGCTCTGTGTACATTGTTGTAGAGCTGGTTATTATACTTTTATCAACACAATTCTATATCAGACATTCCAAAAAGAAGTGTTTGGCACAGTATCTCACATATAGCAAACATTTAATAAATTCTAGATGAATTGACTGATTTCTGTGAGGTACTTGGAGACTAGAAAACCCTGGGAAATATGGTTTCAATGTGAACATTGAGCCAGTGTCCTGAACTTTCCCTTACATAACCTTTAACTGTGATTCAAATCTTTTTTTTTAATTTGAGAAACATTTTTGCAATTTATCCTTTGATAACAATATAATTTATTGCTATTTTTTGTTATAACAAATATAACATTAATATAAATTATATATATATAATTACAATTATATATAATTATTTATGTATATTTATAATATTTATATACATATTGTGTATATTTATAATATTTATAATATATATTTTAAATTCTGTGCAATATAATTATAAATTATTATAATATAATATTGTAGCATTTAAATTTTGTTATAATTTATTGTTTATCCTTTGATAACTAATAAGTGACTTTAATAGTAACAAAAGATAATCCTTTAAGGGAAAACATATGTAAAACTTGATTAATTTTTTTTTTTTTTTCTGAGACTGGGGTTAAGTGATTTGCCCAGTGTCTAAGACCATATTTGAACTCGGGCCCTCCTGAATTCAGGGCTGGTGCTCACTGTGCCACCTAGCTGCCCCCAACTTGGTTAGAATTACAGATAACTGGATTGAAATAAAAAAATTCTAACACTGTAACTTCTCTGGACATTGATTCATTGTATATTTAAATATAAAACATCTTAGCTTCTCCAGCCATAAAAATGAAAATAATGACTACCCTCATTCAATAAGGTTTTTTTTTGTTGACAAGACCAATGATTTCATTGGTGTAGGCTCTCACTATCAGTTCAGATCAGAATCTTCTCTTCAATTTACAATCCTAGAGAGTTGTTTAGCAGATTTAAAGGTTAAGTTAAGGCAAATGCCCAGAGTCCCATACTCTGCATATTGTCTAAAAGAGAATTGGAACCTGAATCTTAGAGATCCAAGACTGACTGCTACCCACTACATATGATAGTCTCTAAGTAACAAAATAAAGTTATTTCTAGGAAAGCTTTTTTTCTTCAGAAGAAAGGCATCATACATATTCAAAAATATTTTTGTCATAGAAAACTGAATGTTAATAAAAAAGACTGCATGACTCCTCAGTGAGCCATTAGTATCTTTCTATTACATTTCCATCACCTTTATAAAATATTCACTTACATCCCATTGAAGTAAAAAAAAAAAAAAAAAATTAGTCCCCTGACTCTCAGCCCAGGTAATTTCTTATGAGGATATTTTGTATAATGGTTTATAAAATTTGCATTTATAATAGCCCTCTATTGAATGTTAAATTGAAGGTCATTAGCATAGACCTCTTTTCAGTTTTGCTGTTTGTCAGAGAGGGAAAAAAAGCTAAAAATCTTTCTTGTAATAGATTTTCCTTCTCACATAAACATAAAGTTACATTTATTGGTTAGCACTCTAGAACACATTTCCATATACAATTTGTCTGATAGATAGAAATAGGAAGAAAGAAAGAAGATAGTAATAAAGACAGAAAGGAAGAAAAAGGGAAGAAAGAAAGAAGGGATAGAGAAAGGGAAGGAAGAAAGAAGGGATAGAGAAAAGGAAGGAAGAAGAAAGAAGGAAGTAAGATAGGAAAGAAAGAAGTCTTTTTAAATTTAGTTCCCCTATCTGCTTTTATCCTGAAAATAGATATTGTGCTATCTCCTGCCTTTTTAATTTTTGACCATGACTATCATAGAAGCCCTTAGTCAGTGGCAATTAAAGGAATATTTTAGAAAAACAAAATATGTCTGGAAGAGCATCAGTGGCCAAGCAGAGATATTCTGGGCTATTGATAGTCTCTTGACATGTTCCTGAAGTTTAGAGATGCCTCTCAGTGCTCTGTGATTAGTTATAGCTGCTGACATATCTGAAGTTATATGCAGCCAGTTGGATGTATTTGCATGATATCAAAGAAAAAACAAGGAATTCTGTATTCTAATTGTACCATTAATGATTATTATATATAATATATAAATATATATGTGTGTGTGTGTGTGTGTGTGTGTGTGTGTGTACATACACACATATATATGACATTTGGACAAGTTACCTACATTCATAAAGTCTTTCTTTATCTGTAAAAATTAGGAATACATGATCCATGAGGTCCCTAGCTTTAAATTTATGCTTCTCAAGTTCTCAATTCTGTACCCTTAATCTCAACAATGGTTGAAGTTATCCAAGCCAATAGATGAATGGTCAAAGGATATGAACAGAGCCGTCAATATGAAAAATGTTACAAATCATTAATAATTAGAGAAATTAAAAAATCAAAACAAAAGCATTTTTGTTTACTAAGCATATCACCTTGAGATTCAACTTCATATCTATCAGATTGACAAAAATCACAGTTATTGAAAAAGTTGCTAGAAGGTGGAGCTGTGATTTGATTCAGCCATTCTGGAAATCTATTTGGAATTGTAGCTAGATCCAATTAGGGAGAATAATAAATCTCCAAATTGTCAAATTATTTGGATTTTCATTGCATATTTCCATTGGATTGCAACCAATTACCATATTTTACATATAATTAAAACATTAGACTCATGTTCTTTAGAATCTAAATCTATTTCTCAAAAGTTTCTCAACTTATTCCTTGCTCCAGCAATCCCATTAGTAGGCCTATAGCCAAAAGAGAGCAAAAAAATGGTAAACGACCTATATATGTTAAAATATTTATAGCAGTTCTTTTTGATGAAGAAAAAATCAGAGGAAAGAAGTATATTCACCTATTGAGGAATGGCTTAAAAATTATAATGCATGAATATAATGGAATATTTTTGTACCATGATAAATTACTTAAAAGAACGGTTTCAGAGAAACCTTGAGAAAATTCAGATGAAGTGATGCAGAGTGAATTGAACAAAACGAAGAAAGCAACTTATCATAGTAATAATAACATCATAAAGATTGCATTGATCAATGACATGCAACTCAAGGTTGTGAGGTAACTTACTTAGGGAAGTAAAAACAAAAGAAAAGTAGTATGTACAAAAGAAGTAGTTATGTACAAGGTGGAGCCAGAACAACTGATCTTCCCCTACCAAACTTTGGGTAGGCAGCTAAAGTCATCTGCCTCACTTGAAGGTGCAAAAAAAAAAGACTCACATGTGTTGGATCTCCACAATTCCAGCTCAGCAGACACTGAGGAACTATTTTTTCTAGTTTCACTAAACACTGAATTCTTTGACATCACATAATATAAACATGGACTGAAAACAGGCTGGGAACATTTATACATATTACAAGGACTGGACCTCCTCAAGGCTAAACAGAAGATACTTAAACTTTAGTATTAATCATAATATAGAATATATCTTGAAGGAAAAAAATGGTTTTACTCAATTCATAAAACATTTATTAAGTACTTATTATACTAAAACATTGGAGATATAAAGATAAAATAAAATATATCCCATGTCCCGAAGCTTGCAATCTAATGATCTTAATTGTACATTTACTATTTAGTAACATACATTCTATGTGCTTATATGTGATTTATATATGAATGTACACATGTATATGGTATCTATATGTATGTGTCCTGTATATGCAATGCATGTGTGCATAATGGCATATGCATGTATTTATATTGGACATAGCTAACTATAGCTATATAGATGGTATAGATATAGCTATATAAATGATATAGATATGTCATTGTAGATAGGTATAACAGGGAACTTGCAAATTTACAGAATGCTTCTGATGCTATTCTGCATATGGAAGAAGCTGGAGAGCCTGCTTCCAACAGAATCAAACCTGTTTCTGGGAGAATCATGATGACATATAAAAGAAGCACTGGTGAAGACACTTTAGAGCATGCAAACATCCCATTACTGGTTCCAATCTGCTAACCATGTAGAGCAAATTATAGAATGTGGATAAGGAATCTGGTGATTATTAGGCATTTAGAGAGAAATGGAGAAATTTGCCCTTCTCTCCCAGTCCTCACGAAAGATACCTGCAAGAGATCTAGCATTGGGAAGTGCTAGTTGTTTTCATCATCGTCATAGTCATCATAGTTGTTTATAGTAATAGAAGTAGTCCCACAGGCACAGAGAAAAGGGAGTTGCTCCAGGAATCACATAAATGATTTTGCCACAAAAGTACTAAGTAACAGAAAAGGAGTCTTACCAAGTAACATTAGGAGATGTTCCAACCTTTCCCTTCTCCCTTTTTCTATTTCCCTCCTTTTTTTTTTTTTTTTCATTCCTTTCCCACAGGTAGTCCAGAATTAAGAGAGGAAGAGAGTAGTGCTAGGAAACAGCAAGTTCTGTAGTGTTGAGGCAGAAAACAGAATGTGGGGGAAGGGCCCAGGGAAAAATCAAGGAAACTCCCATATCTCTTCTTCACTCCTCCACTTTAATTTGTAAGTTACAAGTCAAGCTGTATGGTTTCTTGCCAATCTCTTAAATATCACCCTTTAATCATAGGAGGCAAAGACTCATTACATAGAGATAAAATAATGGTCTCTAATCTTCCCTTTGAAATTGCTCTGTGAAATATGACACTAGAAGGCAAGGAGTACAATTGGCAAAGCAGAGTCTTTGTTTTCCTTTAAATAACTGAAAATGGGAAAATAGAAGTTAAATGGAGTGCCCATTTTCTTATCAATTTGTTATATACCTTAAGAAACTCAATCCTACAGGGAACAAGTGAAGCAGCCTAGGATCCAAACAGGTATGGGAGGTATAGACAGATTTTTCCCCTTGATTCTTTTTTTTTTTTTCCCTGAAATGCTTCCTCCCCCCTTTTTTTGCTGAGGCAATTGAGGTTAAGTGACTTGTCCAGGATCACACAGGTAGAAAGTATTGTGTCTGAGGCCAGATTTGAACTTAGGTCCTCCTGCCCTTCCCCCTTGATTCTTGAGAAAAATGTAAAAGTTTGGGAAATCATGTAATTCCAAAAGAAAAACTGATTTCAGTTTTATCCCTATATAGCTTGACTGATTTTTTTTCCCCCTGATTCACACCTATTGAAAACCCAGTGCATTTGTTCTTCACAAGTGGCATGAACATAATGATTTTTTGGTTCATTTCCTCAGTACAGAATTCAATCACCAAAGATTATTGATTTGTTAACTACTGATAATCCACATGGTTCCTCTCATCCTGGATTTGTTAGGTACATTAAGTTTTCTATAGGCAAAATTTGAATTGAATATTTTATTTGTACTGTTGTTGTACATTGTTAGATTGATTGATAGATAGATAGATAGATAAAACTAGATAAGATAACTAAACCGACTGACAGACCAATAGATAGATAAGTAGATTGATAGATATGCTTTTAAAGACAGACTTCACCAAATTACAGGAAAGTTATGCTGGGATGTTATAACAAAGTAAATACCTACTTTGTGCCAGGTAAGTGATGGAGGCAAAAAAAAAAGACAAAAAATAACCCCTGCCCTTGAGGAGCTCACTATGATCTAACAGCATACAAACAAATAGGAAACAATTATTTCTTATCTGTCCTGTATATATTTTGTTTGTATCAACAAACAAGAAGGAAGCACAAGAAATTAAGAGTTTGTCGGACATAAAAAAGACCCCTAACTCAAAATGACTACTCAAAGATCACTCAAAATATAAAGTAGAAAGATTGTTTGTTGAATTCTCATGAGAATGAGCAGTCCCACCATGAGATAAGAGAAAGTGAAAAATCGAGGTAGGAGGGCTAAGAATTAGTAAAGATACACAGCTTTTATAGATTTTGTTACAAGAGAGTACATCACAAATAAGAGAGCTTTGAGGGAGGGCATCTAATTGGTTTTTGCTATCCAAAGAAATTGGAATGGAAGCTTTGTTTCCCCCCAAATCACCTGATCTCTAGGAAACAGAAAATCAGGACTTCAGGCTTTAGATAATCAAGCAGACAATGTTTAAACTAGTAGTCTAAATATTAATAACATCAAACATTAATAAATGTCATCAGCTCAGGTCAAGTAAATATGCCTATAGCTGGCCAAGGCTCAAGTAAATATAGGCCTGCATATATTGTACTTATTCAGGTCACAGAAACACAGAAATAATGAAAATAAAATACAGAAATTCCTGTAAGTTCTTCACCTTATCTCACCATTCCACACAAGAGGAAATAGGAGAAGCTTCCTAGAGAGTATGGGATTTTCTTTATAGTTGGAGAAAGGCAGGAGGTAGATGAGGAGGAAGGAAATCCAGGAATGGGGAACAGTCAGAGTAATGTCCAGATCTGTTAGATGGAGTGATTTTCTTTTCATGGAACAGCAGAAAGGCCAGGATCATTGTATTAGAGAAGTCTAAAGTGTAAACAAACAAACAAACAAACAGTAGTTAAGAAGAGGGCTATGTTATAAAGGGATCTGAATATCAAACAGAAGATTGTGCATTTTATCCTCAAGTGATGGGGAATGAATGAAGTTTTGTAAAGGGCAGGAACTCCAGAGAAATATACTTAAGGTTCAGTATGATTGATTTACTCAGTGAAATTAATGAGACAATAGTTATCTAGTTTAGCATGAGTGGAATTAAGATAATGATTCTTTAGTTTACATGTACTTAGTACTTAGTACTTAGTATAGTTCTACAAGATTGACACCTACAATGAAGTAGGATATAAGAGCTAAGAGATCTGGGGAGGGGAGACAGACTCAAAGATAAAGACCTTCTTGGTGGCTGTCCTGTCCTGATAAGAGACATTCTATCTCCTACCATCCTGGTGGCTCTCCTGCTTTCGGTCCTCCACTAAGAAGACCAAGACCCATCTGAAGGTCCCCCCAGAAAGCCAGCCCAGCCCCCAGGCAAAAGAGACAAGACTGTGAAGGAGATAATAAAGACTTGGGACTTTATCCCTGACTATTCTCTTGGTGATTATTCTGCTGAAATCAAAGTCCATTCAGAGGACCTCCAGAAAGCTAAACCAGAACATTACAAAGTTTAAATAGAGATAAGACCAGAAGGCCACCATCTGTCCTTCACCTGTAAGATTCCATGAAAATAGAGATGGATAATATAGGAAATTCTTCTTTTTCCTTACAGAGCTTTCCCTATTTTCCTGACTTAAATTTTAAGAAAGCATTTTAAAATTATCCCTGTACTGTAGCTATCACAAACTAGATCTTGCTCATTGTTTTATTATTTTGTATGAGTAATTACATCTTAGAAATCATTATTTTATTGATTACCTAGACTTAAGAAAGTGATGAAGAAAATGTGAATAATGCAGATTCTACCCCTTCTCCCTCCTTTCCTTTAGAAATGACATCTTTCAATGTGGAACTATCCCCAAAAAGTTATCAAACTGTGCATACCCTTTGATCCAGCAGTGTTACTATTGGGCTTATATCCCAAAGAGATCTTAAAGAAGAGAAAGGGACCTGTATGTGCAAGAACGTTTGTGGTAGCCCTCTTTGTGGTGGCCAGAAACTGGAAACCTACATGGATGCCCATCAATTGGAGAATGGCTGAATAAATTGTGGTATATGAATATTATGGAATATTATTGTTCTATAAGAAATGACCAACAGGATGATTTCAGAAAGGCCTGGAGAGTGTTACATGAACTGATGCTGAGTGAAATGAGTAGGACCAGGAGATGGTTGTATATTTCAACAATACTGTATGATGATCAATTCTGATGGATGTGGCCATTTTCAACAATGAGATGAACCAAATCAGTTCCAATAGAGCAGTAATGAACTGAATGAACTACACCCAGCAAAAGAAATCTAGGAGATGACTATGAATTACATAGAATTCCCAATACCTCTAATTTTGTCCACCTGCATTTTGGATTTCCTTCACAGGCTAATTGTACACTATTTCAAAATCCAATTCTTTTTGTACAGCAAAACAATTGTTTGGACATGTATATATATTGTATTTAATTTGTACTTTAACATATTCAACATGTATTGGTCAACCTGCCATCTGGGTGGGGGAGAAGGAGGAGAAAAATTAGAACAAAAGGTATGGCAATTGTCAATGTTGTAAAATTACCCATACATATATCTGGTAAATAAAAACTATTAAAAATTAAAAAAAAAAAAAAAAAGAAATGACATCTTTGTTGAAATAATTAGGGCAATGATCATACAGGGACAAGCATCAGGTGCCTTTGATTAATCCACCAAAAGGGATTGGAGTAAAGACAGTAACTTTTCTCCCCATTTCCTTTTTTTTTTTTTTTTTTTTTTAATTTTTTATTTTATTTTATAATTATAACATTTTTTGACAGTACATATGCATGGGTAATTTTTTACAACATTATCCCTTGCACTTACTTCTATTCAGATTTTTTCCCTTCCTCCCCCAACCCCCTCCCCCAGATGGCAAGCAGTCTTATATATGTTAAATATATTACAGTATAATTTAGATACAATATATGTGTGTAGAACCGAATTTTTTTTGTTGCACAGGAAGAATTGGATTCAGAAGGTAAAAATAACAGTTTACATTCATTTCCCAGTGTTCCTTTTCTGGATGTAGCTGGTTCTGTCCATCATTAATCAATTGGAATTGGATTAGTTCTTCTCTATGTTGAAGAAATCCACTTCCATCAGCATACATCCTCGTACAGTATCATTGTTGAAGTGTATAATGATCTTCTGGTTCTGCTCGTTTCACTCAGCATCAGTTGATGTAAGTCTCTCCAAGCCTCTCTGTATTTCTCCTGTTGGTCATTTCTTATAGAACAATAATATTCCATAACATTCATATACCATAGTTTACCCAACCATTCTCCAATTGATGGACATCCATTCATCTTCCATCTTCTAGCCACTATGAAAAGGGCTGCCACAAACATTTTGGCACATACAGGACCCTTTCCCTTCTCTAGTAGTTCCTTGGGGTATAAGTCCAGTAGTAGTATGGCTGGGTCAAAGGGTATGCACTTTTTGATAACTTTTTGGGCATAATTCCAGATTGCTCTCCAGAATGGTTGGATTCTTTCACAACTCCACCAACAATGCATCAGTGTCCCAGTTTTCCCACAGCCCCTCCAACATTCATCGTTATTTGTTCCTGTCATCTTAGCCAATCTGACAGGTGTGTAATGATACCTCAGAGTTGTCTTAATTTGCATTTCTCTGATCAATAGTGTGATTTGGAACACTCTTTCATATGAGTGGAAATAGTTTTAATTTCATCATCTGAAAATTGTCTATTCATATCCTTTGACCATTTATCAATTGGAGAATTTTCTCCCCATTTCCACAAGGAATTCAGAATTTGTTGGTGCCATTGATTATTTCAGAGCACCTAAAATCTATTTAGGGAAGAGTCCTTGAAGAGGAGTGGTCAAAGAGGAATGGAATGGATTAAGCGAGGGGGGAGAGAAGGGTGATTCCCTAGGGATAACTCCAGAAAGATTGAGGGATTATTGTTCTATTTATTAAAACATGCTATTAGCCTCAAAGCTTCAAAGGGTGAGGCTTGTTCAACTTGTCTACAAATGTTACTTCAAATCAGGATTGATTTGAAAAGTGCAAGTCAAAACAACTCCACCTCATATCTATCAGTTTGGTTAATGTGAGAGAAAAGGGAGTGGGAGGATTGGAATACTAATACCTTGTGGGTGGTGATGTGAACTAATCCAACCATTCTGGAGAGCAATTTGGAACTGTATATATCTTTTGACTCAATAATGCCTCTCTATCCCAAAGAGATCATGAAAAAGGGGAAAGGACCCACACATATAAAAATATTTATAGCACCTCTCTGTGATGTCAAAGAATTGGAAATTGAAGAAATGTTCATCAGTTGAGGAATGACTGAATAAATTGTGGTAATTAAATGTAAAGGAATACTGTTGCTCTATAAGAAACAATGAGCAGACAGATTTCACAAAAACCTGGAAAGATTTACATGAACTGATGCTGAGTGAAAGAACAGAACTAGAAGAACACTATACACAATAATAGCAACATTTTGTGATGATTAGCTTTGATAGATTTAGCTCTTCTCAGCAACCCAAAACAATTTCAAACAACTCATAATGGAAAATGCTATCCACATCCAGAGAAAGTACTATGAAGTCTGAATGCAGATTGAAACATATTATTTCACTTTTTTTTTTTTTTATGGTTTCCCTAATGTTCTGATTCTTCTTTCACAACATGAATAATGTGGAAATATGTTTAATAGGATTGTACACATATATAATCTACGTGAATATTCAGCTTGGAGAGGATAAGTCTATGTGGAATATAATCTTGATAATGAGGTTATGAGATGCACAAGTCTTCAATAGTAAATAGCCCTTGTTGCTGCTGTTTCCAATTCCATTCCTCCCAAGGATCTGTGCCATGTCTGGTAGTCTGAGCCAACTCTAACATTAAAGTCACCCAGAATAATAAGTTTATCCTCTTTTGGCAGATTAATGATAAGAGTTTCCAAGTCTTCATAAAAATTTTTTTTTACTTCATCACTGTTTATCATTTATCATAGGCACTGATAATGGGAGTATGGCATTTAAAGCAGCAGCCCCAAGACAAAAAGACAGTAGTTTTTTGTTTTTGTTTTTGTTTTTTTATTATTAATTTTATAATTATAACATTTTTTGACAGTACATATGCATAGGCGATTTTTTACATTATCCCTTGTACTCCTTTCTGTTCCGAATTTTCCCCTCCTTCCCTCCACCCCCTCCTCTAGATGGCAGGCATTCCCATACATATTAAATATGTTATAGTATATCCTAGGTACAATATATATGTGCAGAACTGAATTTTGTTGTTGTTGCTGTTGTTGCAAATGAAGAATTGGATTCGGAAGGTAAAAATAATCTGGGGAGAAAAACAAAAAGTGCTAACAGTTTACACTCATTTCCCAGCGTTTCTTCTCTGGGTGTAGCTGATTCTGTCCATCATTGATCAATTGGAATTGGATTAGCTCTTCTCTATGTTGAAGATATCCACTTTCATCAGAATACATCCTCATATAGTATTGTTGTTGAAGTGTATAATGATCTCCTAGTTCTGCTCATTTCACTTAGCATCAGTTGATGTCTCTCCAAGCCTCTCTGTATTTATCCTGCTGGTCATTTCTTACAGAACAATAATATTCCATAACATTCATATACCATAATTTATCCAACCATTCTCCAATTGATGGGCATCCATTTATTTTCTAGTTTCTAGCCACTACAAAAAGGGCTGCCACAAACATTTTGGCACATACAGGTCCCTTTCCCTACTTTAGTATCTCCTTGGGATATAAGCCCAGTGGTAGCACTGATAACTTTTTGGGCATAATTCCAGATTGCTCTCCAGAATGGTTGGATTCTTTCACAACTCCACCAACAATGCATCAGTGTCCCAGTTTTCCACATCCCCTCCAACATTCATCATTATTTGTTCCTGTCATCTTAGCCAATCTGATAGGTGTGTAGTGGTATCTCAGAGTTGTCTTAATTTGCATTTCTCTGATCAATAGTGATTTGGAACACTCTTTCATATGAGTGGAAATAGTTTCAATTTCATCATTTGAAAATAGACAGTAGTCTTTTTGAAAATTTAATTTAAAAATAAATTTAATTAATTTATTTAAAAATAAATAAATTAAAAAAGAATTAGTGCCAACAGATTAGAATGCTTCTCTGAGAGGAAACAGTTTGTTGCCAATTTGAAGTATAAGTTAAGTCAATACACAGATGGCAACAATGGAACAGAAAAGGAATGGACAACTTTCAGAGATTTGATGTATAGCACTACATTTGCTCATCTAGGTCAGAACATTCACAAACATCAAGACCGGTTTGATGAAAATGATGGGGAAATTAAAAAACTGATAAAGAAAAACAAGAATTACACAAAATATACCAGCAGAATAGTTCATCCATTTCTAAGAAGATAACATTCAATTCCAACAAAAGGTAAAAACTTCCATCAAAATTTAAAGAGATGTGGAATGCTTGGCTAAGAAGAGAGACACAATCTAGCATTTTTATGATGCATTGAAGGCTATTGACCATATCAATTTGCAATTGACCTATATCAATTTGCTTGCCATCTTGAGGAAGGGAGAAGGAAGAGAGGAAGAAAAAATGAAAATCAAAATTTTATAAATGTTGAATTTTTTTAAATTAATAAATAAGAAAAAAAATATTACAAAATTTCTTCTATTAGATAAACTGGGCCAATGGCATTCAGAGACTGCTAATTTAGTTGTTTTTCTTTCTAAGTTAAAAATAGTTAGATTTAGAAAATGTTAAATTAATTTTTAAAACTTCCATTCTGGAAGATTTAGTCTAAAACTCAAGAATACAAAATTATTTTTTCTTCAATACAACAAGTATTTGAACATCTATCCTGAAAAGATATTTTAGAAAATACAAAATATAGCCTAGCCCCTGGCAACAAGTAGCTTTCACTATACATAGAAACAAGTACTATAGAAGGCTCCTACTGCTTAATGAAATGTGACAGATGCAGTACTTTCCATGAACTGGTTTGAACCTGCTTTTTTTAGTTGATTGTGTTCAATTTACATCTCGGAAATCAGCAAATGCTACAAATGAGAACTTGATTTATGGTTTTGTTGATTATCTAAACTTAAGGGAATTATAGAGAAAATATCAATAATGCAGAAAAAAGCTTAAAAATGTTTCTGGCACACATTTTTTCCCAGAGAGCTGGTTATTAAACATGCACCACTACATCCTTTCAAGGAAGCAGTCAGACAACTCTCTAGACAAAAATATTGGGGGTAAGAGAAATAACTCTTCTGGTTTGAGTCATAAATGAAAGTTTTATGGAGAAAGTGGCATTTGAGATGAGAAGTGAAAGAGGGCAAAGATTATGATGAATGAAAGGCTAACATCTCTTTCCTTCTAAGGGAAGTAGAAAAAGATTATGGATAGGAGTAAGACTTAAGAGAATAAAGAAGAAACAAGTAGAGTATGCTAGGGTCTTAAAGAAATCCAGTGCTGCTTCCAAAGCAGAGACACTGCCTCCTATGCCAGAGATTACAGAGTGAGAGGAGGCATAAGATAAGCAGAAATGACATCTCTGTTATCTGCACTGAGGATTGATGACCTAGGAAATACCCAGATAAGTAGTTGCTAGAGCAACAGAGCAGGATCCTGGGAAAGCAAAAGTGATGTGACTTACTCTCTTCCCCTATCAGAAAGATGCCCAAATCCTGTTCATACAGAATAATGTGAAGTCACAGTCTGTTGTTAATTCATCCACCCTATCTCCAATTTGGTTAGTATCTTTAAAAATATTCACAACAATCATTGAGATAACCATAATTGCATACAAAAAGAAAGTTAGATTTCCCAGACTATCTTGATTGGTTTATCTTTAGAGAGATCTGGGACCTGGTTTGCCAGGTATATTCCATCTAGCTCTCTGACATTTTTTCTTGAATTTGGGCCTTGCAAATGTGAGAAATGTGAGAAGCCTCAAGCCTATATTTCCCCTGTAAAAGATCTGTTTATGACAATCTTTGCTAAATTCTCTTCAGGATTAAGTCCACTATGAAGCTACTCTCTCTCCCTCCTCATAGTGCCTCTTCCTTGCTAGTCTGCCAAATTCTTCTATGGATCTAACCTTCCAGTCAATGGCATGCTTAGGCCTCATGCCTAATTTGAATTCTTCCAAATTCCTTTCATTTCTAACTATATGCTTCCCCAACTCTATTTTATATTTGCCACTCCTGGTGCCTATTTATCTTTTATTTTGTCTGTAAGCTCTTCTCCTAAATAAACCTTTCTTTTGGCAGAGAATGGCCATTGAGAATTTGTCACATGTCTATTTCGAACTAGATATTGCTACATTTATCTCATAAAAAATGCAGAAAATTGTTATTCCTTACTTGGAAGCAAAAGTACAGGATGATGTCACTACACCAAATTCTTAGACCAAGTGGCATAATGGTTTTGATGAATTGGAAAAATAAAGGCAGATCCAAAAAGGTAATTTTGTTTTCCCTCTTACTTCTACTCTGGGAACATATACATTCCTTCCAAAACTTATCTTTGATCCACTTAAATATATTTAAATTTTCATGTAGTTTTAAAAATTTAGTATCTAGATAAAAATGTGATTAACCATTGCAAAATTGATTAATGTTTAATGATTCAAATGGTAAAGTTCACAGGAGAGAGAAGCAAGTTATTTTGAAGTATGAAATTAGTATGTATAAGTGTATTTATGTAGACATTTATATAAATATAATATTTATATATATTTATGTGCCAAATATATGCATATGTGTGTTTGTATGTGGGAATGTATAAGTGATATGAACTGATCCTCTTCCCCTGTCAGGAAGAAGCCCACCCAGTTATTATTAAATATAACTAATTCCCAGACTATTTTTTGTATTGAGTAATTGTGAAGATAGAACTCTTTTGTCTATCCCTCGATCTTTTGTGCGTTTTAAACAATCCTTGAGATACTGATTAGCCTATCTTTAGACAGGTCTGGAAACTGGTTTGCCAAATATATTTCATCTGGTTCCTTGATTTCTTCCACCTTTGACCTCTCTTGGCACTTCCTCTTCTCCTTGATACCCCCTTCCTCTTGAGTTTGCACCTTTACACCTGGGAAACCCCCAAAGCTATATTTCCCCTATAAAGAATCTGCTTATGATGAAAAGTTTTGCTAATATCTCTTCAGGACTAAGCCCACTATAAGGTTACTCTCTCTCCTTCCCTCCTCATAGTGCCTTTTCTGTGCAAGTCTGCCAAATTCTTCTATGGATCTAACCTGCCAGTTATGGCTTACATCTACCTCATTGTGTATTTCTTTTCTCCTGGTTAACTGTGAGTTGCTCTGGAGATCTTACTTTTTTCTTGCTAACTATATGTCCTCTCAACTCTATTTCATATTTTGCTACACCTGGTTCCTATTATCTTTTTTTTTTTTTTTTTTTTTGCCTACAAACTCTTCCCTTAAATAAATCTTCCTTTTGGCAGTGAAAATAGAGTAAGAAGATAGGAAAAGTAGGAGGGAGTTAGGTTATAAAAGATTTTGAATGCCAATCAGAGCTTTTTGAATTTGCTCCTAGAGATAATAGGAAACCAATGGAGTTAGCATAGTCCCTGGCACTTAGTGGGTACTTATTAAATGTTTAGGAATTGATTGAATGATACTGAAATACAATTATCAAAAAAAATTTTTTTTTAAGTTCACAACTATAGAGACCAAATGAGGTTTCTGTCCTGGTTCATTTTTTTTTTACTCCAAGACCAAACTTGTCTCTTATTCCAATTATCTTTTGACTTCCTACTTTAGCATTCAAATTGTTTATAATCAATGTAACATCTTTTGGGGGTGTGATCTCCAGAAAATGTTGTAGGTCCTCATAGAATTGATAACTTTGACCTCTTCAACATCAGTAGTTGCACAGGAGAGCATATATTATTAATTGTGGTTTAACAGTTTACCTTGGATTCAAACATATCATTTGGTCATTTTTTACATCATACTTCATTGACCTTTTGTTCCTTTATCTACAAATGAGAAGGTTGGATAATAGCTTTTGAGGTCCTTTTCAGTTATAAAGTTATTATCCTATGATCTCTCAGGTCTACTTCATGTCTTAATCATAATCTTCTTATCAGAATCAGCAATCCATTCAAAATTCTCAAAGCACTTTATGAATTATTGAGTAGAAATTTAACTCTGTCAATTGATTCTGAAACAATCTGAAAACTTCATCTCAAATTTCTAGCAATGGTATACAGGAAGATTAGAAAAGAGAAGTGAGAAGCAGGATAATTCTTTGAAAACAGTTATGGATTGGGGCAAACACATGAAAAAAGCATGAACTTGAAGGTTTAGGGAGTTCTGTCAAGATAACTCACCGGTCATAGCAAATTCTCTGTTTCAACACCTTAAAAGGCTTCTCTATGTGCTCATCACCAAATGGTCAACATAGAAAGGAGACTGGTTATATACTTTGCAGTTAAAACTTTATACAGTTAGTTAAAACAAGATCTGAAGTTGACTTTAGATCAGATCGTGAGCTTTTTATTGAAAACTCAGACAATTGAAGAAGGAAGGGAAGACCATCAGAATACATAGGTGTGATTTAAATAACACTCCTAATGAATAGGAAGTGGAGATGAGGAACAGATATAAGGGATTAGATCTGGTGATCTAAAAGTAAGAAAAAGTATGAGCAGAGGTTAATAACAATGAATTAAATACAGCCACAAAAATTTTCAAAGAGCAACAAGAGCAAGAAACAAAAATTACTGTCTGATGAGGCTTTACAAATAGCTGAAGAAAGAAGGAAAGGAAAAAGAGAAGGGGATAGATATATTCAACTGAATTCCAGAGAATAGCAAGGAGAGAAAAGAATGTTTTCTTAAATGACCAATGCAAAGAAATAGAAAAAAACAATAGAATGAGAAAGACAAGCAATCTCTTTAAGAAAATTAGAGATAACAAGGGGAAGTTTCATGCAAAAATGGGCATGATAAAAGATAAAAATAGTAGGGATTTAGCAGAATCAGATGAGAATAAGAAAAAGTGATGCAAAAGAACTAGATGAAAAAAATGTTTACATCATGGTACTGCTCTAGAGCCAGATATCTTAGAAAATGAAGTCAAGTAAGCCTTAGAAAGCATTGCTTACAATAAGGCTATTGGAAGTGATGGAATTCCAGCTGAGCTATTTAAAAGATGATGTTGTTAAAGTGCTGCACTCAATATGCCAAAAAAATTGAAAAACACAGCACTTTTTTGTGTTTGGACTGGAAAAGATTCATTTATATTTCAATCCTAAAAAAAAAAAAAAAGATAATGCCAAGAAATATTCAAATTACTGAACAATTGCATTCATTTCACTTGCCACCATGGTTATGTCTAAGAATCTAAAAGGGAGGCTTCAACAACATGTAAATCAAGAATTACCAGAAGACCAGGTTAGTTTTCAAAGAGGCAGAGGAACTAGAGACTAAATTGCCAAAATTCAGTGGATTATGAGGAAAAAAATTACTAATAGACTCACATAAGTACATTTGTCTCGAATATTTTTCTCCATTCATCAGTCATTTCACATCATTGATGGGAGAGACATTTTGCAGTTACTTAGAAAATTGTTCTTGGAGGCTATCTTCACATTTTTCCCAGTTAGGGGAATTCTTTTCCTTTTTCAGTGTCCATTCATTGTTTCATTTATCTTGGAAATGTAGCTGTGAGTTGACATGATAGCAGCCATTAACAGCATGTCTCCTTACTTTCAGGTGTTGACTTTTTTTCCCCTTTTCCAAACTCTAATACAAGTGTGTTTAATTGGACTTAAACTAAAGTTCTTTCAGGGGAAATCGCACAGGCTGGACCTCCTATCAATATCAGGCTAGAAATAATTTGACAAACATTGTCACAATGAAATATACACTAAATCAAGTCTGGTGCAAATTGGAAGACAATGAAAAAATGCCATCCAAGAAGCAATCAGGTAAATAAGCAGACCTTCCCTGGATCTCTAAATACTATTTTGGGAATTAGTTTTGGCTTTTTTGTTGTTGTTAATTTTTTTTGTTGTTTTTCATTTAGGACTTTTCTCAATTCAGAGTCTTTTTGCAAACCATCAGGAACATTATTATGTAAAAATTCTCCTGCTGATTTCAAACATCAAAATGGCAATATGCTCATGTAAATGAGATTAATGTCATTGTCATTTTTTAAATTGTGTCACTCTCTTCATGATTCTGTTTGTAGTTTTTTGTTTTGGGGTTTTTTTTTGGCCAAAATACTAGAATAATTTGTCATTTCTTTCATTTTACAGATGAGAAAACTGAAGCAAACAAGATTAAGTGATTTGCCAGGGTCACATAGCTAATAAGTATCTGAAGTCATATTTGAACTCAGGAAGATAACTCTTCCTTACTTCAGACCAGCCCTCTATCTACTTTGCCACTGAACTTTCCCCAAATGAGTATATAGACCAAAATCTGAACATGTAATTAGCTATAAAATATATAGAAATTCCTGTTTTTACAAAAGATTATAGAGAAACCTCAACCAATACACAACTTTTAAAATAATTTTCTACGGCTTAAATTCAATTATACATTTTTTTTTATCAACTACCATTATGTGCAATATGCTGTTGTTCAATGGGTCTGCACTCATTGGTCCAGCACAATAGATACCAATGAATGAACTCTGTCATAAAACATTATTTGAATGAAACACATCTGTCTCCTCTTGATGAGTATTAAATGATGAGTAGTAAATTGAGGTCTAACAGAGATGGATCAGTTCTTTTTCTCTCTCTCCTTCCTTCACCAAAGTAACCAATGGCGGGTTCGGCAGCAAAGGAATTTGCTACTTAATGCTGTATGGAAACATAGTCTTTATTGATTAGAATGGAAACACCGGAGAGCCGGTGGGCACAATGGCTGCATGGTACAAGGCCATTTGCAAAGAGAAGATTCCCGTTCTCTCTTTTTATGCAGTGATGCAGGGAGGTTCCTGAGAGTGATGTAAATTAAGATAAGGACTCTCTTGTTATCTTTTGGGGACAGACAGAAGTCTCTTCCCAAAAGGAATTTCCTGATGCAATTTGGTCTATCTGAGCAGATTTAGAATGGGGGCTGTAAAACCCTGGCCACCTCAGATAGCCCAAACTAGTTTCACCAGATCTTGTATCAAAGATCCAAGTCCCAAAGGAAGTTGGAGATCAAACAAAGAATACCAAAGGGCTACCTCCCTCAACACTCTCAACAAAGAGGAAGGTGATTATAGGGAAAGATTATGACATTCCTTTGTCAGGCCACATCATTTTTCCTTAACTTTTTCTTTTTTAGAATTCAATAGTAGCAGGAGGAGGATACAGAAAAATTGTGATTTACATGTAAAATGTATGGGATTACCTGTCATGGGGGGGGGAGGGAGTAAAGGGAGGGGGGATAATTTGGAAAAAATGAATACAAGGGATAATGTTATTTTAAAAATTGCTCATGCATATATACTGTGGGGAAAAAATTCTAAATAATAAAAAAATTTAAAAAAAAAGAAAAAGAAAAATGTGATTTAATTAAAGCTTTAATACATCTTTTGAGACAGAGGAGAGAAAAGTAAATTTGTGATTTCATTGACATAAGAAACTTCCAATAAAGAAACTCTATAACAATATAGATGGGCATCTGCAATTAGTTGCCTGGGGCAATATCGAGGCAGACTTGGACCTAGGTCTGCTTAAAGACCAGCTTTCTATCCATTTTGTCATATTGCCTTTCAATAAGGTCTCCCAATGATATTTTTAAAATAAGAATGAAATGTAATTAGTTTCTCTGTCATTTTAGCTTTAAATTGCTGTCTGAAGTTATTTTCTTATTGGGTAAAAAGAATCAACAGCTGGTCTACACAGATACCCAGACTTTCACTTCCTGGATTAGCTTTAGTCTTAAGAAGTTGTCCTCTAATTAAAGGAATTGGGCTTCCCCTCTCACATTTACTGGCTGGAGTCTGAAGGATGATATTAATTATAGTCATGTTTTGGCTATTGAGTCTAAGGGATTTACTAAAGGGAAGAGTAAAAGGAGACTTCCATGTACAATATAAATTAGGTAGAGATGTTTATTTTCATGGAAAATAATTATCAAAAATTAACAGGATTCAATAAATTAATTTTTATGTATGATGGACCCATTTCAAAATATTTGTTCAGAGGCAACTGCTAAATTTTTAATGTAAACAATTATTTTATACCTTGGAAACTGCAAATGGCTAAAATTGGGTTTTAGTTTATGATTTTGTTGATTTCTTGACTTTAATAAAGTGATGAAAAAATGTTAAACTTCAAAGTGTGTCTTAAATTTTTTTGTAGAGAACTGATTATTAAACTTTTACCTGCCTATCCCTGCTTATCACTATTACTACAGTAAACTGGGAAAGAAAATTTCAAAGCTTTTCAGAAGAGACAATAGTTTGAAAGACTATCTAGTCACTTTGCATTTCACTAAAGTTTAGCACTGTTTGATTACTTCAAGCTCCTGTATTCTGGGAAACAAATTTAGGCCAATCTTCTTGTCAGTGCTCATCTTCCTTGATGAAATGCTTTCCCTGCCATTGGCAACTACCTTTTGGGGGACATCTCTCTTACCATTCCATAGATCTGACCATCAATGAGTACACTGATAGTGGCTCCAAAACTTCTGAACTCAAAAGATCCTACTCAGGATATTCCTTCCTTCTAAGTTCAGGAAAGAATAGAAATAAAAGTGCAAAGGACCCAAAGTGAGTAGAGAGCCCCATTGTAAGGACTTTAAAGACTCTGGCACTTAACTAATAGTCTTGGCAATACTGTAACTAGAACAGCCATAAGGTTTTCTTCCACTCTTAAGACAGAATTTAGCAATGGAAACCAAGGAATCCACAGCAAAACAAACAACCCAACCACCCAAAAAGCACAGCAAGATTCAGAGTGTGGGCTAGGTACAAAATTCCAATTCAGGAACTAAAGCTGGAGAGATGAGTAAATCAAAGAAAATGTTAAATAGTATTAAAAATATTAGATCTGGAAATTCTCAAAAAGAAGGAATAGATAACTAAGTCATGAGCAAAGTATGAGCAAAGACTCAAAGAGAAAGTGAAGTTTCCATAATGGTTACATGAATACCTAAAAAGACATGAAGCAAGAGATTAAAAGAAAGAATGGTTCTGGAAGAATTGGAAAGAAAACAAATAGCTTACAAAGGAAAGAGGTAAACCTGACTGGAGAAACTTACAATCAAGAATATATTATCCTAAAGGTCTCACTTCCAAAATATATAGAGAACTGACCCTAATTTATAAGAAATCAAACCATTCTCCAATTGATAAATGGTCAAGGGATATGAACAGACAATTCTCAGATGATGAAATTGAAATTATATCCACTCATATGAAAGTGTTCCAAATCACTACTGAACAGAGAAATGCAAATTAAGACAACTCTGAGATACCACTACACACCTGTCAGATTGGCTAAGATGACAGGAACAAATAATGATGAATGCTGGAGGGGATGTGGGAAAACTGGGACACTAATACATTGTTGGTGGAGTTGTGAAAGAATCCAACCATTCTGGAGAGCAATTTGGAACTATGCCCAAAAAGTTATCAAACTGTGCATATCCTTTGATCCAGCATTGCTGCTATTGGGCTTATATCCCAAAGAAATACTAAAGAGGGGAAAGGGACCTGTATGTGCCAAAATGTTTGTGGCAGCTCTTTTCATAGTGGCTAGAAACTGGAAGATGAATGGATGTCCATCAATTGGAGAAAGGTTGGGTAAATTATGGTATATGAAGGTTATGGAATATTATTGCTCTGAAAGAAATGACCAGCAGGATGAATACAGAGAGGTTTGGAAAGACTTACATCAACTGATGCTGAGTGAAATGAGCAGAACCAGAAGATCGCTGTACACGTCAATGCTGTATTAAGATGTATTCTGATGGAAGTGGATATCTTCAACATAAAGAAGATCCAACTCACTTCCAGTTGATTAATGATGGACAGAAACAACTACACCCAGAGAAGGAACACTGGGAAGTGAATGTAAATTGTTAGCACTACTGTCTATCTACCCAGGTTACTTATACCTTCAGAATCTAATACTTAACGTGCAATAAGAAAATTGGATTTACACACATATATTGTATCTAGGTTATACTGTAACACATATAAAATGTATGGGATTGCCTGTCATCTAGGGGAGGGAGTAGAGGGAGGGAGGGGATAATTTGGAAAAATGATTACAAGGGATAATGTTATAAAAAAAATTACTCATGTATATATACTGTCAAAAAATTTTATAATAAAGTGACTTTGTTTAAAAAAATATATTATCCTACAAAGTATAATCCAACAGAAGAAAAAATATCTTTAATGGAATAGAGCACTTTTAAACATTTCTAATTAAAATACAAGAATTGAGTAGGAACTATGAAAAAACAAGTACAGGTCAAAAAAAGCTAGAAAGGCAAATTTATTTGAACAATTGAAAGAAGATGATGAGATCCTGAATGGTTCATATGTTGGCCAGAGAAAAAACTGAAGAATTTATAATATTAATTCCTGGGACAGGAAAGAAGAAGGTACTGAGAGAGATCAGTTTAGCTCCATGATTCCATTTAGCTCCATGGTCCCACCCCTCTGGGGGAAGTCATCTATTGAGAAGTTGAAGTTATGTTAAACTTCTGAGGTCCATTCTTTATAGGGGCCTTAGGCAATCTCATTGTGCCATGTCTTGTCAGAAATCCCAGTCATGTCTCTGAAGTTACACTCTGCCTCATGGCATCTTTCCCCTTACCCCTTACCCATGCCACATGGTATCTCTTCTAACCCCATGATGATCCTGACCCCATTTCTCCTCCTTGGAGCTAATTACTCTTTTAGAGTGCTAAGTCCCTTTTAGAATTTAGCATGCCAATTAAGGGCACATCTCAACCTCCTGGTAAATGGCAAGTTTCACTCTCCATTAATTATTAAAACCCTTTTCTATGTTCACCACATTTCACATTTACCATTCCTGGTGTGTTAGCTACTGCTGCTAAACTCAGCAGGAATCAACTAGCATCTTACCTTCACCAAGTCTTCTGACATCTTGGCTCTATTAGCTGAATCAGAGATCGACTACAAAGGCTCCCCACAGAACACTCGACTCACAGGAATATACAGCAACAAGTCTTTATTCTATTACTTCACTACATAGAGTTCCCTCAATCCTAATGCTCTAATCCTCCCTCCCCTTTCAGCAACACCTTTTTCTATTTTCCCCAGGTCACGTGTCAGAGAGTGCCAGAGCAAGGCGTATAATCAATCAAGAGTGAGGAGAGCTTCCACCTCGTTGTATGAGGCTTACTCAATGCTGTCAACATCCTATTTTCGACTCAGGCAGAATAAGGCTCATACTCTGCTCTTGAGATTTGTCCTCTACTCTAATACTGGTGTCTATTATATTCCATCATTTTGTCTGTAACCTCTTCCCTTAAATAGACTTACCTTTTGCCAAAGAAAATGCCCATTGTGAATTCTTCACATGATTGGATCCCAACATTTGATGCCTACTATCATATGGTGTCTATATCAGCCATATCAAAGCTGCATGATTATGTAGTACTTTTTTAGAAACTTGGTGTGTTCAATAAGTATTGAGGGGGTTTCAAAACAAAACAGACATCATGAAAGTGAATTGGCTCAGTTTTGAATGTTTTAAGATGAGAGAGAGAGAGAGAGAGAGAGAGAGAGAGAGAGAGAGAGAGAGAGAGAGAGAGAGAGAGAGAGAGAGAAAATAAAAGGTATCTATCAGTGCAGTGTGCAGGAAGATAGAGGGGTCCAACTTAATATTTCTCATAAACAAGGCATGTGAGAAATTGGAATAGACGGCAATCAGATGAACTTTACTGTCATTAGAAACAAGGAAAGGAAAGTGTACAAAGACACACATAAAACATGAGAACATAAGAAAATAAAGAACATCTTATGCAGCAAAGTTAAGAATAATATAATGGAAGAAAACTAAAGGTATTCAAATTAAACCTAAAAGTGTATGTGCATATATATATATATATATATATATATATATATATATATATATATATATATATATATATGTACATGTATATTTTCCCAGAAAGTTAGTTGTTAAATATCTACCAGCATATGCCTAGATTTATCTTTTTGTGTTTTGCTGTGCATATGGAAAATGCTGTTTTGGGAGATATTTTAAATAACAAAATAAAATTTGAATGGGAAGGAAAATAGATAACATTTAAGGGCCCTTCCAGCACTAATTGATAAATTATATGATTCTTATAAGTGCACATAGGTTAACGTGCTTATTCTAGAAATCCATTTTCTTGTGTAATTTGGCATTCAGACTTTCCCCTACAATCTAAGATATGAATAGTGAAACCTGATTGAATTTTGGGAATTATAATATTGTACAAAAAGTATTTTCTTCCTTATTTTAGAAAGGACTAAGTGACAATCATATGTTCTCTTTGATCAAGGATAAGTTTCACAAAACTGCTATTTTTAATGGGACTATAGCAGAAGATGGGGATTTTTGCTTTCAGTTTTGGAGAGAGATGAATGGTGATGGTCTCTGGTGGAGGAGGAAAAATTCAGTGAGTCAGGTCAATATTTTGAAAGGAGTTTAGGATTCATCATCTCCACCTTCTCAATATTTGCTAAGAATGACAACTGTTTCTCCTTGGAAGGCTGAGTGACCTGGCAAAAGTATTGCAATTCCTCCTTCTCTTCCTCTGCCTCTGCCTCTGCCTCTGCCTCAGCCTATAAGCAGCAGGCATTTAGTCTAAAATGATTTTGTTCTTTAAATCTGATTATACTTCTTGATTTAACTTGTATATTTAGAATTTTTCCATTATTTGTCTCATGATGCATATCTTTATACAACTTGCATGCAAGAGCACTAGTGGAGTTTAGTATGCACACAGAACTAAATAGGTTTAAGGGTTTAAGCTGATGTGCAAAACACTAGAGTTCTCCTTAAGTAGGATCTCTGAGCTAAAATCATAAGAGAATTTTATCATTTTGATTTTATTAGCAATTTTATAAATTCCTAAATAGCAGAGAGAGACAAATGAGAGACAACAGAGAGAGACAACCTGGGGCAATGTGACTCCAGGATTAAAAAAAAAAATACTTTTTATCATAACAGAATGCAGGAATTTCAGTGAAGTTCTGACATCCAAAGGGGAAAAAAAATAGAAAAGAGCCTTGATGGCTCTTGGAAAAAGAAAAGGTCTTCTGGAAAGAATAGCCATATCCTTCTACAAGAAATTACAAGAGTGGAAGGAAAATCTTTTCACACAACCAAATCCTGTCTATAGCAACACCTTCTGATTTCACTAAAAATAAAGACTGATTCCTATTTTTAACTTAATATATATACAAAAATTTGAGCAAATCATTTAACATGAGACAATATGGGAATTCAAATTTTCCTGACTCCAAATCCAGCACTCTGTTATATCATGCTCTCCCTCTCCTTTTCATTCCTCATCTTTTTTCTTCTATCCCTTTTTTCCCTCCTTCCTTCTCTGTCTCAGTCTGTTTGTCTCTGTCTCTCTGTCTCTGCTTCTGTATCTCTGTCGTCTTGTCTCTTTTTCTGTCTCACTCTCCCTCTCTTTCTTTTTCTTTCTGTCTCTCTATCTCCTTCCCCTTTCTTTTTCTCTCTACAAGGAAGAAAAGGAATAAATTGCATTACTTCATTTCTCTCATCCTAAACCTATCAATCAAGAAAGACAAAAATTAGAGGAAATTGAGCTTAGAACTTTAGTCTCCATCTGCCTAAAAATGCTCCATTCCTAGTCACTCTGAAATTTCAAAACTAAGGAAATGTAAAGAAAATCATGATAGGGAACTGGTCTAGAGATCAGGGGCAAATTCTTACCTATGCCACATACTGGCAAAGTAATTTAACTCCGTAGTGTCCAAGGTAATGGTCTAAAATAATCAGTTGCAAAACCAACTTGAAATCAAGTTGGAATTCAAATTGAATTTGGAATCACAAGTTTTGAGTTCAAATGTCAACTTTGCTATGTTTGCCTATGTTTGCCTGTTTGACTTTTGGTGGATCACTTAAGCTTTCTCAGCCTCAATTCCTTTATCTATAAAAAGAGTCATTTGGATTATATAATGACTTAGCTTTAAAACTATGATTTTCTGAGATGACAATATGTAAGCCAACTCCTCTGTGAGTCCCCTATAATGATAAAATCAAAGTTCTACCTAAAAAGAAAAAAAGAGAGATGATAAGATGACTCATTTGGAATGAAAGAATAGAGTGGTTATTAACACAAAAAATGTACATTCTTATCACATTTTGTGGTTTATAAAAGATTTTCCTGACAACAACCTTGTGAACTTAGTAGTGTAAGAATCATTATTCCCACTTTACATACGAAAAAATCAAAGTTCATATGGGAAGTGAGGAATATGGGATCATATCTGGGTTTTCTGACCAAAAATCTGACCAAACAAATATATTTATTTGTTTATAAGTTTAAAGTTTAGTATAACCTTACCATCATTATATTGTCTTTTTCTTTATCGTGTTAACTATTTTCCAATATATTTTTTTAATTTAAAATTCTTTTTTTTTTAATTTTTTATTATACCTTTTTATTGACAGTATTTATTGGGTATTTATTTATTTATTTATTGGGTAATTTTTTTATGACATCGCTTGCACTACTTCTATTCCAACTTTTCCCTTCCCTTTCTCCATCGCCTCCCCTAGATGGCAAGCAGTCTTATACATGTTAAATATGTTATAGTATATCCTAGATACAA
Source organism: Sminthopsis crassicaudata (assembly GCF_048593235.1). Classification (NCBI taxonomy): domain Eukaryota; kingdom Metazoa; phylum Chordata; class Mammalia; order Dasyuromorphia; family Dasyuridae; genus Sminthopsis; species Sminthopsis crassicaudata. The sequence continues at coordinate 250,227,882 of NC_133621.1, forward strand.
TATATGTGTGCAGAAACAAACTGTTCTCTTGTTGCACAGAGAGAATTGGATTCAAAAGGTAAAAATAACCTGGGAAGAAAAACAAAAAGTGCAAACAGTTCACACTCATTTCCAGTGTTCCTTGTCTGAGTGTAGCTGATTCTGTCCATCATTAATCAATTGGAACTGAATTAGATCTTCTCTTTGTTGAAGATAATCACTTCCATCAGAATACATCCTCATACAATATTGTTGTGGAAGTGTATAATGATCTCCTGGTTCTGCTCATTTCACTTAGCATCAGTTCATGTGAGTCTCTCCAAGCCTCTCTGTATTCATCCTGCTGGTCATTTCTTACAGAACAATAATATTACATAACATTCATATACCATAATTTACCCAACCATTCTCCAATTGATGGACATCCATTCATTTTCCAGTTTCTAGACACTACAAAAAGGGCTGCCACAAATATTGTGGCACATACATGTCCCTTTCCTTTCTTTAGTATTTCTTTTGGATATAAGCCCAGTATTAACACTGCCGGATCAAAGGGTATGCACAGTTTGATAACTTTTTGGGCATAATTCCAGATTGCTCTCCAGAATGGTTGAATTCTTTCACAACTCCACCAGCAATGCACCAATGTCCCAGTTTTCCCATATCCCTCCAACATTCATCATTGTTTTTTCCTGTCATCTTAGCCAATCTGATAGATGTGTAGTGGTATCTCAGAGTTGTCTTAATTTGCATTTTTCTGATCAGTAATTATTTGGATCACTCTTTCACATGAGTAGAAATAGTTTCAATTTCATCAACTGAAAATTGTCTGTTCATATCCTTTGACCATTTGTCAATTGGAGAATGATTTGATTCTTATAAATTAGAATCAATTCTCTATATATTTTGGAAATGAGGCCTTTATCAGAACCTTTAACTGTAAAAATGTTTTCCCAGTTTGTGGCTTCCTTTCTAATTTTGTTTGCATTACTTTTGTTTGTACAAAGGCTTTTTAATTTGATGTAATCAAAATTTTCTATTTTGTGATCAATAATGATCTCTTGTTCTTCTTTAGTCAAAAGTTCCTTCCTCCTCCACAAGTCTGAGAGGTAAACTATCCTATGTTGCTCTAATTTATTTATGATCTCATTCTTTATGCCTAAATCATGGGCCCATTTTGATCTTTTTTTGGTATATGGTGTTAAGTGTGGGTCCACGCCTAATTTGTGCCATACTAATTTCCCCTTTTCCCAGCAGTTTTTCTCAAATAGTGAATTCTTATTCCAAAATTTAGGATCTCTGGGTTTGTCAAACACTGGATTGGTATAGTTGTTCACTATTTTGTCTTGTGAATCTAACCTATTCCATTGATCAACTAATCTACTTCTTAGCCAATACCAAATGGTTTTGGTGACTGCTGCTTTATAATATAGTTTTAGATCAGGTACAGCTAAGCCACCTTCATTTGATTTTTTTTTCATTAATTCCCTTGAAATTCTCACCTTTTGTTCTTCCATATAAATTTTGTTGTTATTTTTCTAGGTCATTAAAATAATTTCTTGGGAGTTTAATTGGTATAGCACTAAAAAAATAGATTAGTTTAGGGAGTATTGTCATCTTTATTATATTCACTCGGCCTATCCAAGAGCACTTAATATTTTTCCAATTATTTAAATCTGACTTTATTTGTGTGGAAAGTGTTTTGTAGTTTTGCTCATATAATTCCTGACTTTTCTTTGGTAGATTCCCAAATATTTTATGCTATCAACAGTTATTTTGAATGTAATTTCTCTTTGAATTTCTTGCTGTTGGATTTTGTTGGTGATGTATATGTCCTTCTTTTTCTCTGGAAGAAGAATTGGATCCAGATGAGTGGAAATTAGTAGGAGAGCAATTAGGTGAACAGTACAATTACCTTTGTGACATTTTACCCTTTGGTTCCAGACCAAACTCAGTTTCCAAAGATACAATTCATACCTATAATTTAATCCAAATGGCTTTAAAAAATGTTATTCTAAAGGAAGAGATGAAGGAGCAAAATGGGGAGGTGTCAACTAAACTAGGTGAAAAGGATGAATCAGATAACAATGAAGTTAAGTACAATTCTGAGCAACAGCAACAGGAGCACCTCCCATCTCCTCCCTCAATTAACCCTTCAGAAGTGGAGGAAGAAGGAGGAGGGGAAGAGACAGAAACTCAAACAGAATCTCCTGTGAAGCAGCCTAAGCCTATGACAAGATTAGAAAAAGCATTGGTTAAAGCTAAGAGAGAAGGACAGGATATAAGTGATTTTATACATGCATATCCTGTGATTGAAAATATTGACTCTGTAGGTAAAAAAAGGAGAAGATATGCACCTTTAGATTTGAATAAAATTAAGGATTTGAAAAAAGGTTGTACCCTTTATGGGGCTACATCAGCTTATGTTAAAATGTTACTAGATGGTTTGTCTTATGAAGTCCTAACCCCGAATGATTGGAAATCCATAGCAAGGATATGCCTGGAACCTGGAGAAAATTTATTATGGCTTTCGGAATTTCATGAATTATGTAAAATTCAAGTCAGATGCAATTTGGAAATAGGAGTTAACACACAATTCACTTTTGAGCACTTGGCTGGTGAAGGTCGATATGGAGAGAATTCAGAACAGACTGATTATACCATGACAATATATGAACAAATTGCTAAGGCTGCAATAAAAGCTTGGGGTGTCCTTCCTGGACAGAAAGATCGTGGAGAGGCTTTCACTAAAATACAGCAAGGTCCCAATGAACCTTTTGCAGATTTTGTGGGACGTTTGCAAACTGCTGTCAAAAGAACTATTGGAGAAAATTCAGCTACAGAAATAATGACCAGACATCTGGCTAAGGAAAATGCCAATGAGATTTGCAAAAGAATTATATGGGGATTAGACAAAGATGCTCCTTTAGAGGAGATCATAAGACGCTGTGCTACAGTGGGAACAAATGCTTTTTACACCCGGACAATGATGAATGTGGAAAGACAGGGTCCCTCATGGCAAGGGCCTTCTAGAGAAACTCGGCGATGTTTTCAATGTGGAAAAATTAGACATCTAAGAGCTCAGTGTAGGTATGGAGATACAGTGAGAAGACAGGGTGAGAGAAGACCTAAAACCCCATGTCCAAAATGCAACAGAGGACTCCATTGGGCATCAGAGTGTAGAATAATTCAGGGAAATGGGACGAGGGGCCCAGGTCCAGGGCCCCAGGCAAAAAAGACTTGGGGCATGATGGCAGCTGATGTTACACCTAAAGAGCCTTTAGAAGGTCAGGACTCTGATTTAATCAATCAGCAGAGAAGCAATCACATGGCAGAAAGGGATTACCTGATAAGTCAGTCAAAAGGCAATCAGATTGCAAAAATGGATTACACTTGGGGAGAATACAGGCCTTTTAAACCAACAGGGCTGTGCCCAGTGCAAACAACTCCAATGTAATTGTCAGATGATGAGAAGAGATTTAGAAAGCGGTTAACTGCCTGGGAGAGAGGGTTTGCTTGTATTTCTTCAGCAGGAGAAGGAATCAGATGGGTGCCAACAAGTCATATTCGCCTTGTCCATCAGAGAGAGACAGAAAAAGAGAAAGACCTCAAAATAAAGGAGAAGATCTAAGAAACATCTGACACTGAAAGAGCATGGATAATAAGAAGACTGTTAAAGAACTTTAAAACCAGCAGGAATCATTGGACTTCCTCACACAAGATGAGACTAATGGACAATGGACTTATGGACATTTATAAATTTTCAATTTATGATTATGTTACATACTTCTAGCATGTGTTATGTTACTATGTTACTATATGCTTATGTAATTTATGTAATTATCTGTAATATTGATGGATTTATGTTTCAAGGTCATTTATGTAATTATCTGTAATACTTCCCATATTGATGGATTTATGTTTCAAGGTCATGACTGTCCTATGTTCTAAATCAAAAGAAAGGGGGAGATGTTAGGATTACTAAGTGAGAACTCGGGTTTTCTGGACAATTACAAGGTGAGAACTCAGGTTGACTTGATAGAGGGGGCAAGCTCATTGGCCGGGGTGGTTCTTCCCAGAAGCCCTTGCATTATTCCACGCCCATTCTCTGGGAGAATAAAAGAGAGGACTCTCAGAGAAAGAAGAAGACTTTGCATTACATCTGGCTTGACGGGGCTCTCTGCAGGAAGGGAAGTCACTTCTAAGGACAAGAGTTAACAGCAACTGCCTGGAGACAATGGTTCACTACAGGAAGAAGAATCTGTCTGAAAGATTTGAGTAGACACAGCAGATCTCTTCCCAGAGAGCGATCCAGCAGCTTCTAGAGACAACAGCTCGTTACACTGAAGCATAGTAGATTCTGTTCCAATCTTTTACCTTTATTTTGTATGTATCACCCTGTTTCAGGTGTGTTTCCTGTAAACAACATATTGTAAGATTCTGGCTTTTAATCCAGTCTGCTAACCGCTTCCTCTTTATTTATGGTTAAAATGACTAATTCTGTATTACTTACCATCATGTTAACCCCTGCTTATGCTTTTCTGCTTTCCTTTCCCCTTACCCCCCCTCCCCAGTATTAATCTTGTGAGTGCCATTTGCTTCTCACAGCCTCCCTTTTAAAGTATCCTTCCCCCGCCTTAGAGTTCCTCCCCTTATTTTACTCCTTTTCCTCACAATTTCTGTATTCCCTTTCCTTTAGCTTACTCCTTCCCTTTTCACTTTTCCCCTCCCACTTTTCAATGAGGTGGGAGAAGTTTCACCATAAATCAAATATTTCTAATATTTTTTTCTTTAAGCAATTCTGATGGCAGTACAATACACACTATGTTCATCCCCCTCCATTCTTTCTCTTAGATATTAATAGATTTCCTTTGCCGCCTTGTGAGATATAGTACCCCCACTTTACCCTTTTCTGGGTATCCTTTTCTGTCCTTTCCACCTCTAGTTTCTAGAACAATGTATACATATGTTCTTTATATATCTTTATAGCAGAAATATAGTTCCCAAGATTTCTTTTTACCTTTTTAGGTTTCTCTTAAGTTCTATATTTGTAGATCAAACTTTTTGTTTAGATCTGTTTTTTTCATCAAGAATAGATGAAATTCACTTATTTACTTGAATGTCCATGTTCTTCCCTGGAAAAAGATGCTCATTTTTCTGGTAAATTATTTTTGGCTGCATACCAAGTTCCTTAGCTTTTCAGAATATCATATTCCAGGCCCTTCCATCCTTTAATGTGGATGCTGCTAGATCTTGGGTAATCCTTATTGTGGCTCTTCCATATTTGAATTGCTTTTTTCTCGCAGCTTGCAGTATTTTTTTCCTTTGTCTGATGGTTCTGAAATTTGGCCACTATATTTTTTGGCGTTTTGATTTTAGGGTCCCTTTCAGTAGATGATCGACGAATTCTTTCAATTTCTATTTTACCCTCTGTTTCTAAGACATCTGGGCAATTCTCTTTGATAATTTCCTGGAAAATAATGTCCAGGCTCTTTTTTTTCATCATATTTTTCAGGGACTCCAATAATTCTCAGATTGTTTCTCCTAGATCTATTTTCCAGGTCTGTTGTTTTTTCAAGAAGGTATTTGACATTTTTTTCCTTTTTTTTTTTTTTTTTTTTTTTTTTGGTTTTGCTTGACTGATTCTTGGTGTCTCCTCGAGTCAGTCAATTCCATTTGTTTGATTCTAATTTTCAATGAAGTATTTTCTTCACTCACTATTTTTATATCTTTTTCTAATTGTCCAAGTGAGTTTTTAAGTGAGTTGTTTTGTTCCACAGAGTTTTTTTTTCCATTTCACCAATTTTATTTTTTAGAGAGCTATTTTCTTTTTCCAATTCACTGATCCTGTTTTTCCAGGATTTGATTTCTTTATCCACTCTGTTTTTAAATGAGTGGGATGACTTATCCAAACTCTCTTGCCAAGCTTCCCTTTCCTTTTCCCATTTTTCTTCTAGCTTTCTTGTGAGAGCCTTTTTAATTTCTTCTATGAGAGTCTTGTGCTCTGAAGACCAGATGATTTCCTCCTTTGGGGATTCATGTGGAGTCAGTCTGTTTTTAGTCTCCTTCAGAGTTTAAAGTTTGCTCTCTATCCCTATAGAAGCTATCAATAGTTAGAGTGCACTTTAACTTTTTGCTCATTTTGTCAAAGAAGAATCAAAGAAAACAAATTAACAAGAAAAAGAAATGGTCTGCTTCTTTTTTGGGGGGGAAGGGGGGAGAGGGAGGGGGCTGGATGATATTACTGAGCTTCCTCTACAGATTGCAGGGGGCAGCTGTGAGGCAGTAGCAGGATAGCAATGGCTGCATTGTGTCTGCCCTCCGAGACTCTGAAAGCATGCTGAGTCACTGTGAGTGGGCATGGCCAGGTCCCAAGAGATGTTAGTTTTTCAGGGTTACAATTTTCACCCCCTGTGTTTTTAGCTTCTCTGCTTGTCTACTGGCTTGCTGCCAGAACAAAGTAGCCAATGCTGTGTTAAAGCTCTCTCCACAGAAACGGCTGAGATCACACCCCTCCCCCTTCAGGTCTGCTCGGCTGTGAGCTGCCTGCCTTACTGTGCCTGCTGTGCTGCTGCTGCTTGCCTTCAGTTTGTGCCCGATCTAAAACCATCCCCACCCCAGAGCAAAAACAGACCTTTTCTGGCCACTTTGGAGGATATCTTCTCCTGGTAATTATTTGTGGGGTTTTTTTATTTTTTTTTTTCAGTCAAGCACTAATTCTGAGGCTTGTCATGAGATAAATTATTTTGAGAGAAAATGCAGAGCTTAAGCAGATGTGTTCATCCTCTCCACAATCTTGCCAGGAAGTTCCTTCCCAATACATTTTAATCAAGTTTAGACTGCACTCAAGAATGTTGTTGTCCTGATGCAGTCCGCCATGTTTAATATCTCTGCATAAGAAGGGCTTTTAAGGCCCTTTCCAGGTCTAAAATCATAATCTTATGAGACCATCTGTTTATCTGTGTACATGTTGTCTCCCCAAATATAATGAAAACTTGAGATCAAGAACCAAAATTATTTTGTGTGTTTGAAGTCCCAGCTACCTACCATAGAATCTGGCACAAGAATCAATAAATACCTATTATGTACCTGGGGGCCATTGCCTGACCTATATCCTCCCACTAGACTCTGATAACCCTGAAAGAGAAAATGTGACTAATGAGTTTGCAGAGTTTTCCTTCACTCAAATCCAATTCACTTGCAAGTCATAACATCACTCTCCTAATGTTACTGGTACTCTTCCGAGATAATGAACAACAATGACATTAAGTACTTACTATGTGCCAAGCAACGGGCTAGATACTGAGATACAAGACAAAAATATACAGCCCCTCGAAGAGTTTATATCTATAGGAAACAAGATGTATAGGAATACACATGAGTACATAAGTAGGGCAGGTAAGTAGTGTAGTGGATAAGGCACTGCGTTTAGAATAAGGAAGACTCATCTTCATGAAATCAGATCTGTCCACATGCACTTAAAATAGCCAAATCCCTTAACCCTGTTTGCCTCAGTTTTCTTATCTGTAAAATGAGCTAGAGAAGGAAAAGGCACACCGCTCTAGCCAAAAAAATCCCAAATGGGGGTCACAAAGAGTCTGACACAAATGAAATGATAAAACAACATAGCTTCTTAATAAATGCTTGTTGAATTTAATTCAATTGTCACTCCACTTCTGTAGACTTGTTTCCTTATCTACAAAATTGAAAAGTTGGATCACGTCAGAGGGTTTGTGAATTTGTCTTTTAAATATTTTAATAACGTATTTCAATATAATTAGTTTCCTTTGTGCTCTTGTGGATTTTATTTTATGCATTTAAAAGTATTATTCTGGGAAGGAGTTCATGGGCCTCATCAGACTTGGCAAGAAAAAAGATTTAAGAATTTGTACACTAGGCTAAATAATCTCCTAAGATTCCCTCCCAACTACAACATTCTGTAAATGGATCAAATACCTTGATCACCTTCCTGCCAGACATCTGGATTTTGAATCTCAGATAGAGTGAGGAGAAGTAAAGCATAGAAAACATAATTAGTGATTTATAAAATTAGGTCATCTTTTGGGATCTTAAGATTTGGCTCTAGAACAGACCTTAGAGGCTTGTTCCAATCCTCTTATTTTAGGATGAGGAAGCTGTTTTAAAAATCCAAGACTCATCAAGTTATTCCAGGGTATATACATCATTAACTTGGGGAATTCACAAGAAACATAGCAACCCTTTAGTTTAGAAATGAGAGGTCAGCTGCAGTGCATACAACAGTATATACAACATACCATTAAGTCCAAGAAGTCTATTTTCTTTCAATTCTTGGACCTATTCTTTGGTCCCAAATGAGAGACACTTTATAATAAGGAAAAAAAATCAACCAACTTAAGAAAATGTTTTTGAGTAGTTCCAATCTCATAGGTTACATTTCTCCTTATGATCCCCAGTTAACTCCTGCTCCTTTCTTTCCAACACTTTTCTATAAAGGAGTCAAGAATTAATCAAACCAAACCCTATGATTAAGATGACAGGGACTTAACAATCATTGCTCACAACTGAACAGAGCTGGTTCTTGGTCTCTCTGTTTCTCTCTGTCTTGGTGTCTATATCTGTCTGTCTGTCTCTCCTGTCTCTCTGTATCTCTGTCTCTGTCTTTGTGTCTCTGTCTCTCTCTGCCTTCATCTCTCTCTGTCTCTGTGTTTATCTGTCTGTCTCTTCATTCTCTCTGTATCTCTCTGCCTCTCTCTCTCTCTATCTCTGGGTCTGTGTCTGTCTGTCTCTCCCTTCTATCTGTCTTTGTCTCTCTGTCTCCATGTGTGTGTTTCTCTCTGTCTGTCTCTGTCTCTATCCTTCTCCTCTTCCCTCTCTCCTTTTGCAGTACTACAGGATACATAACTGTGATGCTTAGAGCCCAGGATAGGAAAGGGGCAGATCCTAGTCTGACTCAGGAGAATGCCTCCATGATAGTCATGTTCAGAATTCAAACATGTGATGGAGAACAAAGGAGTCTTTCTTCCTCTTTTATAATCCTGATTCATTTTCTGTCCCTCAGCAGCAATTGAAAGAAAACACAAACAGCCCTTTTAACCAGTTCAGGAAGAGATGAAAGGCTTAGCAGATGGTTTCCAAGAAAGGTCAACTTATATTAGAAAATTATCTTTTTTTAAAAAAGCTAAAATGATCTTTTAATTATAAAGTTGTTCATGTGTCTGGTGAAATCAACAAATTTCAGTTTGTGATTATTTCAACTGTGTGTGTGTCCTGATAGATAGAGGCAAAGAGCTGTCTGATTTCTTATTCTCCCTCCCTTGTCCCACCCCACCTCATTCTCACAAAAAAAAAAAAAAAAAAAAAAAAAAGGTGGGTGCCATTGTATATTTGGCAGAGAATGAAGAAGAAAATAAAAATGTTTTCACCTAATAGAATCTTCACTCTCTCAAGAAAAAGTACTGATGAATCCATGGTATTTTTTGTTTTGTTCTCTATTATGACAATAGTGATGGTGATAATAATGATAACAAAAAAAATTTATATAGAGGTTGATGATTTGCAAATTTTAAATACTTAAAATACCAAATACTTTCCTCCTTAAATACCAGGTATTAACTTCAAGGAGAGAATATTCATTCTAATGGATTGGGGGTGGGAGGGTGGTGTTTGCAAAATTTATACAGAGTAGATAAAAAAAAAAATCTCTGGAGGAAGGTACCAAAGGAGGAATCTTCTCCATTCCTATAAAGTAAGAGTTATTATTATTCTTATTTTACAGGTGAAGAAATTGAGGCTGAGAGAAGTTAAATGACTTGCTGAAGCTCATACAATATGAGGCAGAATTTAAACCCTTTTTCCTTACCTAATAGCTGTCTATCCACCATCCTAAGCTACCATTATAAGTATTGAGCTGTCTAATTATCTTTATGAATGATACCTGTACCAACACTTGTTGGTTTCTTCAAGGATTCCAAAGTACTTGGAATTGGATCACAAAACTTCAACTTGCTTCTGCCAGAGAAACTGAAGCAGAGACTATTCCACCAAAGTAAATGATAAGTAATATAAGTGCATTAGGAAACAATCTCCTTAAAATTGAGGAATAGGTTTTTGTCTTAATATTCCTAGTACCTAGCACAGTTCATACAAAAAAAAAATGCTGCTTAATTTAGTGGATAGATATTTGTTAAACCACCATCATTCTCTTTCTCTCTCTCTCTCCTCTCTCTCTCCCTCCCCCCCTCTCTCCTTTGCCCTCTATTTCTTTCTTTCTTCTCCCTTTTCCTCTCTTCTTTTCCTCTCCTTCTCCCTTGATTTCTCCCTCTTCTTTTCCCTCTCCTTCCTCCCTCTCTCCCCACCCCCTGTTTCTGTCTTTCATACACACTCTATCTTTCTCTCTCTCACACACACACACACATACACACTGTGACTATATCTGTGTCTCTCTATGTATGTTCCTGTCTCTGTTTCTGTCTGTCTAGCTTTGTTTCTGTTTCTCTCCCCGCTCTCTCTCTCCATCTTTCTGTCTCTCTCTATTTCTCTGTCTTCATCTCTCCCTTCCGGCATTTTGACAAGTATGGATAGTTGAATTTGTGTAAATTAATTGTGTGTATCATATAACTCCATTGCAAATGTGAATTGTTTTATTATTCATCTGGCTTTGCAAAAAAACAGACAATGAAAACCATTAAAGTACAGGAATTAAATCAGGTTAAACATATTATGTGCCTCTATGTCTCTGTCTCTATCTCTGTCTCTGTCTCTGTCTCCTCTTGGGTTCATTCTAACTTTTTTTCATATATACAGTATATTCCAAAATTCAGTGCAATTTTAAAGATATATATATATATATATATATATATATATGTTACACATATATACAAATTGTACAACTACATATTTACATAGATTTATAGATATAGATAGGTCTGCCACTTCTATCAATAGTTTTATGTGCTTATACACTTATGGGCTTTATGTATAGTATGAGGGGTAGAAAGTGAGAAACTGATAAATAAAACTAATTATTTCCACTTAGTTGGCACAAGCCTCACATGGGTAGTTTCAGTGTTTCCCAAATATTTCTTCAGATGTGGCTTTCTCTTTAAGTGATATTGTTGGTGTATTTCTCTTTGACTCATCACCCATTTCCCTCTTTCTCTATCAATGGTATTTGTCCCAAGGACACACACAAACAAATAATGATCAGCCAATGAAAAAATTTAGTTTCTTATAAAAATAAATGGCAAAAAAGAAAGCAAGAAGACTCTTAAACAGCAAGAATTTTTTCTTTTTTTCCCATTTTTTAAATTAATTTTTATAATTATAACATTTTCTTTGACAGTACATATGCATAGGTAATTTTTTTTTACAACATTATCCCTTGTACTCCCTTCTGTTCCAAATTTTTCCCCTCCTTCCCTCCACCCCCTCCCCTAGATGGCAGGCATTCCCATACATATTAAATATCTTATAGTATATCCTAGGTACAATATATATGTGCAGAACTGAATTTTGTTGTTGTTGTTGTTGCAAAGGAAGGATTGTATTCGGAAGCTAAAAATAATCTGGGAAGAAAAACAAAATAAAACAAAACAAAACAGTGCTCACAGTTTATACTCATTTCCCAGTGTTCCTTTTCTGGATGTAGCTGATTCTATCCATCATTGATCAATTGGAATTGGATTAGCTCTTCTCTATGTTGAAGATATCCACTTCCATCAGCATACATCCTCATACAGTATCATTGTTGAAGTATATAACGATCTCCTAGTTCTGCTAGTTCAACGTGTTTGAAGGCATCATGACTTGATGTATCAGTTGATGTAAGTCTCTTCAAGCCTCTCTGTATTCCTCCTGTTGGTCATTTCTTACAGAGCAATAGTATTCCATAACATTCATATACCATAATTTACCCAACCATTCTCCAATTGATGGGCATCCATTCATTTTCCAGTTTCTAGCCACTACAAAAAGGGCTGCCACAAACATTTTGGCACATAAAGGTCCCTTTCCCTTCTTTAACATTTCCTTGGGATATAAGCCCAGGAGTAACACTGATGGGTCAAAGGGTATGTACCTTTTGATAACTTTTTGGGCATAATTCCAGATTGCTCTCCAGAATGGCTGGATTCTTTCACAACTCCACTAACAATGTATCAGTGTCCCAGTTTTCCCACAGCCCCTCCAACATTCATCATTATTTGTTCCTGTCATCTTAGCCAATTTGACAGGTGTGTAGTGGTATCTCAGAGTTGTCTTAGTTTGCATTTCTCTGATCAATAGTGATTTGGAACTCTTTCATATGAGTGGAAATAGTTTCAGTTTCATCATCTGAAAATTGTCTGTTCATATCCTTTGACCATTTATCAATTGGAGAATGGCTTGATTTCTTATAAATTAAAGTCAATTCTCTGTATATTTTGGAGATGAGGCCTTTATCAGAACCTTTAACTGTAAAAATGTTTTCCCAATTTGTTACTTCCCTTCTAATCTTGTTTGCATTATAAACAGCAAGAATTGACAAAGCAAATATATATCCTTTTGGAGAGAATGAGAGGTTGAGAAAAATGTGGAAGAAAAGACAGGGAAAAGGCAGAATATAGAAGATCAGAATTCTTCATGGATTCCTTGCTCTGCCATACAACACATCTGGCACTCTGCATTGATTCTGTTTGGCTAACACTCTTTTCTTTAGTCCCTGTAACAAAATGGCTAAAGCTAACCAGGCAGAGAGATTTCAGGCTGCTTGTCTGCATCTTTATCTATAAAATGAAGAGCTGAACTAGCTAGCCTCTGAGGTTCCTTCGGCCTGTAGACCTATGATTCTATTATCTACTCCTCTCTTTTTGTTACTTCCCTCAGAGGCTATTCATCCCAAGGCTACTAAAGCTGCCAATGTTCTTCCCTAGATACATTCATTCACTTCTCACCTCTGGAAAAAATTCTACGTTCCTATTTTCTTATATGATCTAGGAAAACAATCATTTTGGATACAGTTTTGAGTCTTTCATCACTTGAGTCAAAGCTTCCTGGGGATCCTTCTCCAACATCTACTTCCATTTTTTGGTCATCCTTAGAGGGATGTAAGAATATAGAAGATAAACCAAAGATCAGGTAATCTCAAAGAAGAAGACACCAGCAGATGGGGTATCCCAGAAAGGCTACCCAAAAAAAATAGTGCATACTAAAAAAGAGAGCATACTTTTAAGGAGCTCCCACAAGCCCAGGGAGTACCCACAAGCCCACTCTCAGAGGCGGAGTCTGATTCCCATGCTCTAGGAGATCAGAGTTAAGAGTTATTTCAAGATTCCACCGTGGTGCTGGCTAGAGATATTCTGAGGAGACATTTGGGGAACCAAAGAGAGAGATAGTCCTCTATTAAAGCTAGCCGAACCCCAGGAAAAGATTCAAGACTTTGAAAAACACAATAAAGGATCCGGACTTTAATTCCTGGCTGCATTTTGGGATTATTGAACTGAATTGAAGCCAAGGCTGCTTCCAGAAGCTCCCCAAGAAACCTGCTCACAGAGAACAATTGTAATCTAAAGAAACAGAACATTACAGCCTATTATATTGTTTTTTGTTTGTTCGTTTTTAAATAATCTTGGAGAAACATAATTCCACTAAAAGTATTTTCATGAATAGATCTTGTGGCAAATATTCTTTAAATTCTATTATGAGTAAAAAAACAAAAAACAAAAAAGCTAATAATGTAGAAAACACGTTCCTAACCACCTCTCCAAAATGTGCCACAGAATGGAAGTAGAGTGGGAATGGGGCTGAAATTTGGGAAACTGATAGAAATAAAAGAAATTTTATATCTAGTGATAAGAGAAATTTAACTTACTGTGTCGAAAGTCATAAAACTTTAATAGATTCCAACTTTCATTTCAAAGAGTGAAAGTTCTGGAAAAGATTTCAGAAATCATCTAACTTTATTTAGAACCTGAATATGAATCTCTTTTCCAATATTTTCTAACAAGTAGTCATCAGTGTTCTCCAGAAGTAAAAAGGAGGCTACTCTCTCTGGAGAAAGATCACTGTGAATAGCTTTGTTGGAAAATTTTCTTACATGAAGTCTAAAACTTTCCTCTCTAAAACTTCTACTCATTGCCCTAGTTGTGTACTCTGGGGGAAAGCAAAACAATTAATTAATCTTCTATTGGCAGCCCTTTGAGTACTTGAAGGTAGCAATTCTAATCATCCTAACTTCTCTAGCAGGAAACAGGTTCAATTCCATCAGTTTATATCATATGCCTTTACTCTGGATTCTCACACACACACCTAGTTTAATGTCCTCCTAAAATGTGGTGCTCAGAATTGAAACAGAATTCTAGATGTGATCTAAAAATAGCTTTTTACCTCCCTTGTAGTACATTTGTAATAATAGGCAGCCCCATTAGCTGCCTAAAAAGTAAGTTGCTATTTGTAAAACACTCCTGCTACTTACTGAAACTCGGAACTTAAAACCTCAATCCTTTGCCTTCTTATTCCCTAGTAACACCAGGCAGGGAGACTAGAGATAATGAGGTCCAGTACAAGGGTGGTACCACCAACAATTTCATTTGGCCTGAGACCTATTGGTGACCAATCAATGAGAATCAGAGGAGTTTTAGTTTAATAAATTTAGCTTAGCAAATCCCAAGATATCTTGGGAAGGTTCTGAAATACAAAATGTGAAAAAAAGCTTTTAGGGGCATCTGTAGATAAGAGTATGATACCCTTTGTGTACAGAGGGAGGAAAGAGAAGAAGGAAAAGAGGAAGGAAGGGAAGGAAGAAAGGAAGAAGAATAGTTGAGTAAAGAATACTCTCTCTTTTTTTTTTTTCCCCCCTGAGGCTGGGGTTAAGTGACTTGCCCAGGGTCACACAACTAGGAAGTGTTAAGTGTCTGAGATCAGATTTGAACTCTGGTCCTCCTGAATTCAGGGGTGGTGCCCTATCCACTGCGCCACCTAGCTGCCCCCTGAGTAAAGAATAGACTGGAATAAAGAGACCCTTGAGGCAGGGAGACCTACTAGCAGCTATTATAATAATCCAGATGTGAGGTGGTGAAGAAGGGAGGAAGGGAACTATATGAAAGATATGAAGGTAAAATAAGTGTTGGCAAGTAATTTGATCTTGTTTTTAAGCAATCAGAGAATTGCTGTAGTTTGCTAAGCAAAATATATGAAAAGGCACATGGAGGGAAAAATCTCTGTATCTGTTCAAACAGATGTTTATAGTTAATTGTTTGTACTGTATATCATCTATATCTTGCTTTCATTATCTGTACCATATATTTCCCATATCTTTTGAAAGTAGGTATTTTTTAGCTCTAGGTTTTTCCCCTTAATACCTGTCTGTTGTTGGTGTAGCCAATCAAAATCCCTTTAATCTTGCTTCTTTTTTGTATGAAAGCATTGTTGTAGAATCTAAGGGAATTTGGACTCAGATCACTGTGTGTATATGGGGGGGGGGGGAGAGAGAGAGAGAGAGAGAGGAGAGAGAGAGAGAGGAGAGAGAGAGAGAGAGAGAGAAAGAGAGAGAGAAAGAGAGAGAGAGAAGAAGAGAAGAAGAAGAAGAAGAAGAAGAAGAAGAAGAAGAAGAGAAGAAGAAGAAGAAGAAGAAGAAGAAGAAGAAGAAGAAGAAGAAGAAGAAGAAGAAGAAGAAGAAGAAGAAGAAGAAAGAAGAAGAAGAAAGGGAAGAGAGGAGAGGAGAGGAAATGGGAGAGGAGAGGAGAAGAGATGGAAGAGGAGAGGAGAGAGAGGAGAGGAGAAGAGATGGAAAAGGAGAGGAGAGGAGAGGAGAAGAGATGGAAGAGGAGAGGAGAGGAGAGGAGAGGAGATGGGAGAGGAGACGAGAGGAGAGGAGAGGCCAGGAGAAGAGATGGAAGAGGAGAGGAGAGAGAGGAGAGGAGAGGAAGAGGAGAAGAGAGGAGAGGAGAGGAGAGGAGAGGAGAGGAGAGGAGAGGAGAGGAGAAGAGAGGAGAGGAGGTGGAGAGGAGATGGAAGAGAGAGGAGGAGAGAAGAGAGAGAAGAGGAGAGGAGAAGAGAGGATGAGGAGAAGAGATGGAAGAGGAGAGGAGATGGAAGAGGAAGAGGAGAGGAGAGGGATGGAAGAGAAGAGGAGGAGAAGAGAGAGAAGAGAGAGGAGAGAGAAGAGAGGAGAGGAGAAGAGATGGAAGAGTGAGAGGAAGAGAGGAGAGGAGAAGAGATGGAAGAGGAGGAGGAGAGGAAAGAGAGGAGAGGAGAGGAGATGGAAGAGGAGAGGAGAAGAGAGGAGAGGAGAAGAGATGGAAGAGGAGAGGAGAGGAAAGAGAGGAGAGGGAGAGGAGAGGAGATGGAAGAGGAGAGGAGAGAAGAGAGAAGAGAGGAGAGGAGATGGAAGAGGAGAGGAGAGGAGAGGAGAAGAGAGGAGAGGAAGAGGAGAAGAGATGGAAGAGGAGAGGAGAGGATATGGAAGAGGAGAGGAGAGGAGAGGAGATGGAAGAGAAGAGGAGAGAAGAGAGAGAAGAGGAGAGGAGAAGAGAGGAGAGGAGAAGAGAGGAGAGGAGATGGAAGAGGAGAGGAGAGGAGATGGAAGAGGAGAGGAGAGGAGATGGAAGAGGAGAGGAGAGAAGAGAGAGGAGAGGAGAGGAGAGGAGATGGAAGAGGAGAGGAGAGGAGATGGAAGAGGAGAGGAGAGGAGAGGAGAAGAGAGGAGAGGAGAGGAGAAGAGATGGAAGAGGAGAGGAGAGAGAGAGGAGAGGAGAGGATATGGAAGAGGAGAGGAGAGGAGAGGAGATGGAAGAGAAGAGGAGAGAAGAGAGAGGAGAGGAGAAGAGAGGAGAGGAGAGGAAATGGAAGAGGAGAGGAGAGGAGAGAGAGGAGAAG